>NC_081552.1:189166536-189766536 GCF_963082655.1 Stomoxys calcitrans | reverse complement strand
AGAGATCCCCCCCCCACGATTGTACGATTATGGCATCAGGCCCCCCACTCATAGATGACATCTGCGATAGGTTAAACGTCTACCTCAACGAACTTGCCGCTTATTTCACACTAGAATAAGACAAATGACTAAACCTAACCTTCAATTCAGACACAGACACCTAACCTTCAATTCAGCACATGTCAGGTGAATACCTGACATGTGCTAAGAAACTTTCCCAGGACATTTGGAGACGCAGTGAAAGTGCGTAAATGTTTTGTTCTGGTGCTGGTGTGGCTGTGTTGACTTGCTCATGAATGTTGTGACATCTGTGCAAGTGAAAGTGAAATATGTCGACGTAATGTGGCATTAAATGAGCTCCCTCGCTACCTAAAGTAACCAACCAATTATGAGGGCAACAACGACGAAAACGTTTAGGTTGTTGGGGGGTTGTGTCTCGAGTTAGTCTTGATAAGTATTAAATCCATAACCACTGGCTTTATTTAATTTGTGTTAATGATAAAAATTTAATCTAATACTTCTAACAGATGTGGGGCGAGAAAATCTGGGAGAAATACGGCCATAAATAGGCATATGGGCGATGGGGCAATGGAGCTGTTAAATGTTATTAATAATTTTCAGGGTCATGATACAATTTCACTTTGGTGAGTTTATTTTTGGTGGAAAATTGTGTCACAATCAGTGAGAGTGATACGATTCATAGGATAGAGATTGCTGAGGAATGAGCCATGGAAAAATTTTGCTTTTGCGTGATACCTTTCAGAGTAAAGGAAATTTTAATTTAATTTAACTTGAGTGGAGTTGAGTATTGTAAACATTTTTATTTCCACGGGAATGAATATCCTTGAGGATTAAATATAACACAGACGTGCCAATAAATTTCATAACAGACGCATTAAGGCAAATTGGTATGGTAATTAAAATAATTAAAATAATTTGATAGTCAATAATTATCTTGATTTTTCGAACATATTCTACCTTGTGATCATATTCAATACTTTCTGTTCAAAGAATACGATATCATAGAACTTATAAAAGTTATGCAAGTGTGTGTTGCGATTTCTGAAACGCCATGTAATTTCATCAACACCTTTGTCAAATTGATTAAGGTGCCCTACATACCAATGACTATGGAGTACGGTGTAGAGCATGGTTTTTGCATATGTATTTTTGCATATAGCTGCCATATATTCCGATCTTCCGATTTAAGATCCTGAGCCCATAAAAACAGTGTTACCTCAATGAGCAGTGTTAGGCTCCTCAATACAAGTTTTGAATATGGTCCAAAATGCCGTTGAATGAACTTGGCACAGTGAGCAATATTAGGCTCCTCGATATCCCTATTCAGTATGACCACATAAGGTGGTGGAATAAATCCCCTAACCAAGGACAAGAACGGATTCGCCGGTGGTCGGGATCCCTGGATACCCCTTTCCATTGCAAAAAATTTTTGATCATTAAAATCCTCTCAAAAGATAGATAAATGGAACAAGTAAAAGCTTGCTAAGTTTGGCCGAGCCGAATGCATTTGTCAAGTTCTTTGGTCGATATCTCAAAGGATAATGGATAAGAATTATTATGATATTTGAGCTATACCAAGTTATAAACCGATTGGCTGTTGGAGAACAAAGTGGAATCCATTGTGCGAAATTTTAGCCAAATTGGTTAATAATTACGCCCTCTAGCGGCTCAAGAAATAAAATCGGGAGTACGGTTTATATGGGAGCTATATTAAGTTGTGAAACAATTTAAACCATACATGTTACATCCGTTGGAAGTCAAAACAACCCACTTCATGCAAATTTTCAGACAAATCGATTAATAGCTGCGCCCTCTAGCGGCCCCAGAAGTGAAATGCCGAGATCGGTTTATATGGCAGCTATATTAAGTAATGAATCGATTTGGGTTATACTTGGCACAGTTGTTGATGGTCAACCCAAAATATTTCATGCTAAATTTCAGTCAAATCAGATAATAATTGCGCCCTCTAGAGGCTTAAAAAGTCAAGAACCGAAATCGGTTTATATGGGAGCTAAATCATTTATGAACCATTATTGGCGCAGTTGATGATGGTCAAACCAAAACACTTAATGCTACATTCCAGCGTAATCGGATAATAATTGCGCCTTCTAGAAGCTCAAGAAATCAAGACCCGAGATCAGTTTATATGAGAGCTATATCAGGCTATGAACCGATTTTGACCATACTTAGCGCAGTTTTAGGAAGTAAAAATAAAACAACTGGTGTAGATCCAGGTGTTTTACATCAAAACATGATAGCTATATCTAAACATGGACGAATATAGCCCATTTGCAATCCCAACCCATTCGGACTAGTAGCTCTATTCCTTCGAAAGGTAACGTAAGCACAACGGGCGGACTAAATCGAATGTCCAGATCAAGTAAATATATACTTTGTTGTGTCTCAGAGGCCACCGTAGCACAGAGGTTAGCATGTCCGCCTATGACGCTGAACGCCTGGGTTCGAATCCAGGCGAGACCATCAGAAAAAAATTTTCAGCAGTGGTTTTCCCCTCCTAATGCTGGCAACATTTGTGGGGTACTATGCAATGTAATACTTGTCTCCAAAGAGGTGTCGCACTGCGGCACACCGTTCGGACTGGGCTACAACAAGGAGGCCCCTTATTATTGAGCTTAAACTTGAATCGGACTGCACTCATTGATATATGAGAAGTTTGCCCCCGTTCCTTTGTGGAATGTTTATGGGCAAAATTTCAAGCGTCAGCTTTATTTCTTTTGAAAGTTAACGTTCTTTCGACGGACGGACAGGGCTAAATCGACTTAGAATATCAAGATCAAGAAAATGTACTTAGTTGGCTCTCAGATCATTATTTCGATGTGTTACAAATGGAATGACGAAATTAGCATGCCCCCCTCCCCCTTATCCTATGATGGAGGGTATAAAAATATGAAATAAATGATTTTTGCCCTCACAGGCAGTTTACTGTCTGCTGTGTGGTCTTGCAGACGAAGGAAATCTTAAATCATCTGTTGGATGAGTGGATGTTCGTGACGGCAAGCAAACGGAGTTTTACTTTGCGTTCTATTTCTTTGTGGGCTTGTTTGAATTAGTGGCTGTAAACACAAAACTGGTTGGTGCAGGACTAGAAAAAGAAGATCTCCTTCTCCAGTTCCTGATTGCAGACTGCGACTATACGCAAACCTTAACAATACCCACCAGAGCATAGGTTAAGGAGAGGGGAGGTGGCCTCCCCCTTAGCTTATAAGACGTAGTAACCACAATTTTCAATCGATTTGCACGAAATTTTTTATGGAATGTGCTATTACTAATTTGAAAGCCTCTGCTTAATTTCATTAAAATCGGAAGCTCGTTTTTGATTTTAGACCATAACCCATTCACTATCGATGTGCTCTGCGGAGGATATGACTTGGAGCATATTGTAGCAACCACAACTGCTACAATATGCGAATTGAATAAAAGGTCCCTACGAGAGCAAAGTACCAATGTGATATCCGAATTTGAGTCATTGTTTAATGGGCCTCCACTCCTCCCAAAAGCTCCAGCGAAGATGTGAGCCGTTCAGGACAATATGGGACTCAAAACATAGGTCGTTAGAAGGTCTGTGTTTCGCCGTAGACCCCAAAGAGTACCTTGTGGGCCTTGTCAGTCGATCGGGGCAGTATTGTACTCAAACAAAAAGTGTAAAACAGAATACGAATCTGGTACCCAATTGTGAAACCAATCTGCGGGATCCCCATATCATGTATGATTAAGGCAAAGCTTATCGGGACAATATATGACAGGCCTATGGCGACAATATTAAAAGAATATAACAAAATCGTTAAGCAAATTGAATGGACCCAAGGCTATAATATTTAAAAAAAAAAATCTTTATTTTCAAGAATACACTTCAGGGTGTACAGAAGTACACCGGGCTAATTAGAGCCTCATATATACATCGATTTCAAGTTTCCACTATCATGCATTTGTTATGTTGTTTGATGTATAGAGACCCATGGAAAAAAAGAGCGATTTATAAATCGGAATTAATTATAAGGTAGCTAGGCCAACAGAAAAATCGTATGCAAATTTATACTGATAATCATAAAAAGGTTGAATTGAAGCAAAAGCATTGATCAACTCCCATGGAATAATAATAACTAAAATAGTTGTAAGTCTGTGCAGAGTTTTTCTACGTGACTTTTTTTTACTAAATTTTAAAATGTGTTGTAAGCAAAAAAATAAAACGCATCATCAACCGTCTGCATTAAGTTATTTAAAAATGTCTCCTACATTTCTATATGGGGATGTAGCTCAGATGGTAGAGCGCTCGCTTAGCATGTGAGAGGTACGGGGATCGATGCCCCGCATCTCCAAGAAGATTGGTAGTTTTTTTATTCTATGGATCATTGAAAAATGGCTTTCATTTTCCCTTTAAACTGAAATGGCCACAAAACGACCACATAAAGCCACCATCCCTACTGAGAAGTTTAGAGACAAATGTCGTACATGACATAATTTAAATGTCCTTTAGGAATTCCTGTTCATAATAGACGTGTACGATTTTATGTCCCCTTGGGGGGAAATTAAAGTTCATTTGTCTTAATCCATATCTCCGTAGGCAGACTGTGAATTAGAAATAATACCATGGTGCCTTACAGCGTTAAAGAGAACAAAAGAAAAACCTAAAGGAAGACCACTTTAAAACATTAGGCGGCAATGGACCATGGTGGACATAAAAAATATTTTATACAATTGGAATTGAAAGTGGGCTGGAAGAGATTTTTCTTTCTGCCCTTGTATGTCATCCTAACACCAAATCCTTAAAAGTTACTCCAAGATGAATTTTGTTACAGGTTGATATATGTGTTTTTTCTTTTCTTCCACTTTTGTTTTCTGAGGGCACAGGATAACCACAAAAATGGTATTTACATAAATCCAATTTTACGGAGCATTAGAATATTCAAAACACGTCGTCCGCACGCACAACCTTCATGAAAAGGAGAAATACAATGCCAAAAAAGGAAATGAAAATAAAATAAAAGAATCTCAAGGATGTTGAAAACAACAACCTATGCAATGAAATATACATTGTGCCGCCACTAGGGGATGTAAGAAAATTTGACTATACTAAACAAAGCGTAAACGAAAAGAGGATACCTCAAATGAAGAGCCTTAAAGGAATTGTCAAAGGATGAAAAGATAAAATAGAATGGGCTTGTAAGCCTCCAACTAAAATAAAAATCCATGAATCGAATGGAAATTTCTTTCATTAGGGTCCTTTAGCCCTTAACGACGAAAGGGTGGAAAAATACCCAAGAATAAAGTTGTCTTTGAAAAATTCTAGCTCGACTTAGGAAAGTAGTATCCTAATGAATTTTGGATTGGAGCAAAGTGGACGAATGCGGCTTGTTTTTTTCTGTCGTATAAGATCATGTTTTGGGGGGAGGAAATTGGCTTGTCAAAAGTCAGAAATTTTTTATATTTAAAAAAAATTTTAAAATTCTTAGGGGTGAGATTTCCGGAAGTATCGAAAGAAAATCAACGAAAATAATGTTAGCAATAAATGGAGATAAGACAAAGTGAATGATATCAACTCCCATAAAACCCTGTAAAGCTGAGCAGATAAAGAAATTGCAAAAAGTTGGGAACTTTGAGATAGTCAGCAACTTTGTCTACCACGGCAACGCCGTAACCCAAACAAATGATAACAGTTTCGAACTAAAACGAAGGATAGTATTGGCTAACAAATGCTACTTTAGATTGAGCAAGACACTGATACTATCTGTGCTGGTGTATGACTCCGAAGCATGGGTACTTGCGAAAGCCGATGAGAAAGTACTTGGAGTGTTTGAGAGAAAAATCCTTGGTAATATAAATGGACCACAGTTTGCGTTCAAGTAGAATATGGGCCTCGTATGAACCGCGAGCTGTATGGCTCCATGTTGTCACAATGGATGAAGAAGCCTCAGCAAAGAAGTCTTTTGAATGTGATCACGGGGGTACACGCAAACCGGGAGGACAATCCCATGGCAGCCGGTTGTACGCACCGGATTGTCCCGATGGAATTCTTCATCGGCAAGAGCTACCGAATCAGTGTACGTGTTCGTCGTTTTTTCGCCATGGGAGAGGCACATCCCGGAGTGCCTTCTCCGCACGCTTCTGGTCCGTGCCGAGATTGAAAAGAACCCCGGACCCTGGTTCTGTTCGGTTTGCCAGAACCGCCTTCATCATCGGTCGGTGTCGGTGAGGTGTAACCGGTGCATGGAGTGGGTACATTTCCGATCTTGCTCTGGCCTAACTTCACTACGGGAGTATAGTCGCACTGGCTATGTCGCAAGGCGCTGTGCGAACATGGCAGTGGGTCACAAGCGTTGTCGTCACCCTCTGCGTCCTCGTTGTCATCGTCGCCTTTTGCGCCCTCGTCCTCGACGTCGGACTATGCGACTCACCGACCTCTACCGTGCGGCAATATACGCAACAGCAACATCCTAGCCCAGGGGAACAGGGGAAAACTTCTCACATATCAATGAGTGCAGTCTGATTCAAGTTTCAACTCAATGATAAGGGGCCTCCTTTTTATAGCCGAGTTCGGACGGCGTGTTGGAGTGCGACACCTCTTTGTAGAGAAGTTTTACATGGCATAGTACCTCACAAATGTTGCCAGCATGAGGAGGGTAAAGCCACCGCTGAAAATTTTTTCTGATGGTCTCGCCAGGATACGAACCCAGACGTTCAGCATCATAGGCGGACATGCTAACCTCTGCGCTACGGTGGCCTCCCCTGTTCCTTAGTGGAATGTTCATGGGCAAAATTTGCATCCTAGCTCAGATATTACCAGACCAGTGCCGGGAAGTCTATCGTTTTTGCAGCTAAACTGCAACGGACTGCATGGCAAGATCGATGAGATTGTGGATTTTATGAAACATATTGGTCGCAGCGATCCAAACAAAGCTGACCAACACATGCAGCTTGCACAGTTGTCACGGATACAATGTGCTACGTAAGGATCGCTCAAGGAATGGAGGTGGGGGATTGGCCTTCGCGATACACCATTCCATGCAATGTAGACCCATCTCGCCTGCGCCTGGCGCTAATGACCCCTACATGGAGTGCATGGGGATAGTAGTCAGGTCCGGTACTACCGAGATAGAGCTAACCAACCTGTATATGGTAGCTGTGTGGGACTTTAATGCGCATCACCCTTCATGGCATTCCCCCGAGGTAACGACCAGCGTGGCATGGCTTTGTCAGAGCAGATTGAAGGCTCCACGTTCTGCACGGCGAATGAGGATGCCCCCACAATGATTACGAGGAGGGCAGCAGCACGCCCGAGATTTCCATTGCAACCCCTGAACTCCTGAGTGACATATCCTGGCAAGCCGTCATCTCTTTCGGGTCAAAGCACCTCCCCATAATTCTCATCATCGACCGACCACTCGACTTCATAATCGCTGAGCGCCGGACGTTTATCAATCAGAAGAAGGCCCATTGGGCTGGCTGCAGAGGGTATACCAATCGCCGCTTCAGTGAACTGACACCCCCCTCGGATGTGCTAGTTGCCGATAGGAAATTCCGAGACATCATTCACGCAGCAGCCGGTCGAATACCCCAAGTGCGGCCCGGCGCAGGCAGTGGTACTCACAGACGAGCGTGATGGGATTCGTGGTATGGACCCCACTAACCAAAGAATCAGGGAGCTGAATCTGAAAATAAACAGCGTAGTCAACGAACATAGGCCGAATTTGTGACTGGAACACTTGGAGCAATGTAACTTAGGCACCCGGTTAGGCAAGCTGTGGTCTACAAGTCACTCTCGAACCCCGCTAGACGGGATGACAGAACCTCAGTCACTTTTGGCGGGGTAACCGTGAATAATCCGAAGAGATGCGCCAAGTTATTCAACCGTCAAGTTATTGTGCATCCCGAGAGTGACAGGGCAAGAAGGAGAGACATTCGTCGTATCCGTGGCCTCCGAGCCATCCGATGAACAGCCATCACAATTTGCCATGGGCGAAGTTATGAATGTCATCCGCCAAATCATCCAAGGCGTTGGGCCCCTACGGAATCTCTACATTGATATTAAAGAATCTGGATTTACCTGGAGTTGAGTCTTCAACCTGTCTTTGAACACTATTATAGTTCCCGATGTCTGGAAAATGGTCAAAGTGATCCCGCTACTGAAGCGTGGCAAACCCCCGAGTTTGCGGGAGTCGTATAGACCGATCTCCCTTCTCTCATCAGTAGCAAAAACCCTTGAGGCGTTATTCCTCCCAAACCTCGTAGGAGAATTTCCATTCGCCGAGCATCAACATGGATTTCGAAGACTGCATAGCACAACAACTGCTTTGTTTGCTATCACCCCACACATTTGCCGTAGCTTCAATCAGCCCAGGCCATGTGTTAGGACGGTCCTCGTGCCACTGGACCCATCGAAGGCATTCGACACGGTCAGCAATGCCAAACTATTTGAGGACATCGCCAACACGTCCCTCCAGACAGGCCTGAAACGTTGGGTCGCGAATTATCTGTGTTGTCGCCAGTCATTTGTGGAATTTAGGGATAAGAAGTCGAAGCACTATAGAGTGAAACGGGAGTTCCCCAAGGTGGGGTGATATCTCCGGCACTGTTTAACCTCTACCTATCCTCCATTTCACCTCTTCCAGACGGCTTAGAATCGTATCATATGCGGACGATTGTACCATCATGGCATTAGGCCCTCCATAGGCCCATGCGATAGATTGAACGTCTACCTCATTGAACTTGCCTCATATTTCGCTGCAGAAAATCTAAAGATATCTGCCACCAAATCTTCAGCCACATTGTTCACTACAAATACGCGTGAGGTGAATAGTGAGATGAATGTGATGGTCGATGGAGAAATGATTCCGACCATCAAGTGTCCCAAAATATTTGGCGTCATATTTGACAGCTCTTACACATGCCACAGCAATTTGAGATAAAATCAAAAGTAGAAACAAGGTCCTCAAGTCACTTGCAGGCAGCACTTGGGGTGCAGACAAAAAAACCTTGTTGACCACGTACAAAGCAATTGGCCCGTCTGTGTCCCCCGGCAAACCAGAGTAGTTCTGGCTCAATTACGTTCCGGCAGATGCAGCCGACGTGCACGATATATGTCCCGATTGTATCCAGGCACCGCACGATACACGTTAACTGCTTAACCGCCCAGCCAGACCTACTCGACTCAGACCCAGATCCCTGTGGACGCACTCCATCTTAGTCGCAGGGTTCCTAGGTCTTGACACTCAACAGAGTCAAGCAGACGAAAGATAGAACACAACAAACTGCTACAAAAACAACAACTAAGAATTTCCGATATAGTGTCTAGAAATGTACCCGTAGCGAGAATTACGAGGTCATCTGCATAAGCACGCGCCTTCACCCCTTTCGCACCAATCTGAACAGAATCACATCAACTACAAATATCCAAAGCAGCGGACTCTTCTGTGCCAAGTATGATCTGATATAACTCCCTTATAAACCGATCTTTCAATTAGACATTTTTAGCCTCTAGAGGGCGCAATTCTTATACGATTTGGCTGAAATTTTGCACCACGAGATCAAACATCTGAGCCAAGAATGATTCGAGTCGATTGATGATGATGGTTGTAAGTGAGCCAAATCCGAATAGGTTTAGATTTATGCAGCTCCCATATAAACCGATCTCCGAGTAGACATCTTAAGCCTCTAGAGGGCGCAATTCTATTATGACTTGGCTGAAATTTTGCACAATGACTTCCCCTATGACCTCCAACATATATGCCAAGCATGGTCGGTTCTGAATCGGTTCATAACCTGATATAGTACCCATATAAACCAATCTACCGACTGCAATTCTACCCATATAAACCAATCTACCGACTGCAATTCTTTACACTAGTGGGCGAAAATCAAATCTTATCCGATTTGATTAAAAGTTTGCATATAGCTCCCATATAAGCCTATCTCTTGATTTGACTCCTTGATGAAGTCTTTAGTTTCTGTCTATAAAGAACTTGGCAAATGCGATCAATGATGGTGGGTACATAATGCCATTCTTACGAAATTTCTCCAATTGTACGATATTTTGCAATTTCTCCCGACCTTACCTACAAACTCATATCCTTAAGTTTAGTCAAGTTGGTGGCCTGCAGTGTATCCGTTCGTACAACACAAAATCTTGTATTCAAGTACTGTTGTTGGCAACACAAACACTTGGAATCTGCTAAGAAGCGAATGATGCATTGAAAAAGATGTTTGTCATCCAGATTTGAAGGGTTGCTCGAACACTAGAGTTTGCTTGGAAGAAAAATCTTTTTCGCAAATACTTTGCATACAGTTCACGCAAGTCAACACGGGGATGTAGCTCAGATGGTAGAGCGCTCGCTTAGCATGTGAGAGGTACGGGGATCGATGCCCCGCATCTCCATCATTGCATACGGATTAATTTTTTTTGTTAAATTTTAACTTTTTTATTAAATAATTATTGGTAAAATTTAAATTTTTTAAAATTTTAAAATAATCCGCTGGAGGGAAAAAAACTCCGCTTAGTATTTTTGGGTCATATTGGATTAGAATTGCGCCTTCAAGGGGCTCAAAATGTTAAATAGGTCGTTTTATATAGGAGTAACAGCTCGTTATGGATTGGCTTACGTGTATATAGTGACATTAATATGCCCACCCTCTTTTCAACCTAACCTATGGATTGATTCGGAGCATACACTCGGTATGGCTCTAGGGGAAAAAATTTCCCTTACTCCCGTATAGGGAGTCAAAAATCAAAGCAGGCATACAATGTCTACCACCACCGTCATACAAACTCATGTTTTAAGGAGCTGCTCTTTGGTGGACTACGTACCGACTGGATGGCAGGAGGTAAGGGTACCTTTCTCTCGAAGTCAGGGAAACCAAGCCACTATTTGTCCAAGGCTACTGGCCCATCATTCTCTTGTCCGTCTCTATTTGGGTGTGGGCGACTTCACTTTGGCAGTTTCTTGGAGATAGAAGGGAAATTTTGAATAACCTGAAGTTGAAGTTCATATATGGCGTTCTGACGGACCCCTAAGGGTCCCCCTTCTTATGAGGAATTGGATTGATACGATGCTGAGACACCGGATTAGCGAATGGCTCGATTTTCTTCCCTCTTTTGTGGCTTCTGGTCAGCAATGAGATGTTGATGTCTTCCGAAAAAGGGAGAGTTAAGGTAGAGAGGAAGCGGTTACTCACCATGATGAATAAGTCATCCGCAATCCCATGGCAGCAGCCGGATTGACCTGATAGGGTTCTTCATATGCAAGGGCTGCTGCCTCAGCGTACTACTCACTGCTACAACAACAATAATACGTTATCCGCTTAGGCAACGGATGACATATTCATTGTGGCCACCCATTTCCTCTCTACTATTGGGTGAGCGAGAGCCAATGGGCTTGGCATAAACCGCAGGAAGACTGAAAGCTGGGTGTTTTAGTGGGGACTGTCCGGCATAGGGTAGAGCTTTCGCACTCTCTTGAGGCCAAATACTTTTTTCCGATTTTTAATTAGAAAATAAGCTGGAAAAGGAACGTCTAAGAAACTGTCAAAAGGGGACTGAATGTTTATTACGGGTGTTCAGCCGATTCTCACCTATGGATATCTGGTGTGTCATCAGGTTTTGGACATCTTTGTCTTTCGCTGTCACACTATCTTGAAGCCAAATAGTTCTGCCCGATTTTTGATTAGAACCTAAGCTGGAGAAGGAACGTCTAAGAAATTGTCAAAAGGGCACTGAATGTTTACGACGGTTGTTCAGCCGATTCTCACCTTGTGAGGCGAATACACAGAAGAGACGGAACAGCACGCTGTTTATCCTGAAGCTGAGAAAACATTACTGAAGACTGCTAATAGGGATTCCGACTGGTCATTGCAACGTCAGGTTCTTGAATTCGCGATGGACGCAGGCAGAAGTAGACTTCCGCAGGGTATTTGATGACGAGTAGGATTATCTTTTGTGTCACTGTCCCGCAGTTGCTAGGCGAAGAGTCAAAAGCGATGGAACAGCACGTCGCTTATCCTGGGACTGAGAAAACATCACTGAAGACTGTTGATATAAGTCCTGACTGGTCATGGCAGCGTCAGGTTCTTGACTTCGCGATAGACGCGGGTAAAATCAGACTTCAGCAGTGTATGTGATGACGAGAAGGGTTTTGTAGACGGTAGAGCATATATTGTGTCACTGCCCCGCAGTTTGCGAGGCGAAGGCACAGGGTAATGGCTGAACAACTCTTTCAGTGTCTAAATTCTCACAAGGCACTTAGCCCTCATTTCATTTTAGAGCTCTGTAATTGTAAGCTTGAAGTGGCTTACTGAATCATACTCCTTAGTCTCACCGTTAAGAGTTTCTTCATACTTCTTGGTCTTCAGCGTTGGTTTCATTTTACTTTTCTATACTATGTTATGGTGTACCTCCATCTGTTTTGGGCTCTCTTCTCCAAACGTTCTACTTTCATCTAAGGCGAACACGCTTGTAGTGAAGCGGCTGGTAACCGAGTTTGTTAGTCAAGTGTCCTCCAAGCTAACCTTACCAGCAAATGGAAATCTGCCCATGAACATCCCATTAAGGAACAGGGGCAAATTTCTCACTTATCAATGAGTGCTCTTTGATTCAAGTTTAAGCCCAATGATAAGGGGCCTCCATTTTTGTAGCCGAGTCCGAACGGTGTGCCGCAGTCGATACCTCTGTGGGGAGAAGTTTTTACATGGCTGCCAGTTTTTCAAATGGCATAGTACCTTACAAATCCGGGCACGGGATAACTGTGATTATCACACAGGCTGGAATTTTGAGCTTTAATCTGTGTGTTATTCTTCATTATCACGATAAGCTTAGCTGGGAGCTACAGGGCGCACCCACAGGTTGCGGATAGTGGAATGCTCCATATCAAAGAGCAGCAACTGCAGTCGCGGATAATCAGCAAAATCGGGTGGGGAGTCTCAGCGAAAGGCCGGGTGGCACCGGCTGTGCACCGCTGTGCGACACTTTTGTGGAGAGAAGTTTTTAAATGGCATAGTACCTCACAAATGTAGCCAGCATTAGGAGGGGACGGGACGCGCACATAGCAGATTTTCTATACTCTCTTCTTCCTCGAAGTCCTCACAGCAGTCGTTGCTGCAAACTTCAGTCTGTCAACAGATTGTCCGATCAGAGAGTTGCCTGTCATGATGGACACAATAACTGAGACGTCTGTTCTAGCCAGTGACAGCAAAGCGGTAGACCTCTTCAAGTCTAGATTAGGCCACTTGATGTGCTCACTATGCCAGAACTCGCTGTGCCAAATTTCATCGAAATAGGATGAAAAATGCTTCGTTTTATGGGCTCATTACACTATATCGGGAGATCGGTCTATATGACACCTATGTCCAAATATGATCCGATCTGGGCCACATTGGTAGGGGTCTACCAGAACACACTGTGCCAAATTTGATCAAATTCGGGTAATAAATGGATGTTTTATGATCTCAATACCCTATATCGGGTCTGATCTGAACCACATTTCCCAGAAATGGGGTCTACTAGGACTCACTGTGTCAAATTTCATCGAAATCGGATGAAAAATTACCAATTTATTGCCTCAAGACTTTAAGTCTGGAGATGGGTCTATAAAGCGGATATATATAACTAAAATCGGATTTTATGAAATCAAAAGGTCAGGTTTATATACAAAGAATAAGAAATCATCAAAACTTGTTTGGAAAATGTTTTTTATACCCAAGATAACTGCAAAATTACAAATACCCAGCTTTTAGGTATAAATGGGTAAATACCCGGGTATTTACCCAATTGACCGAGTTAATACCTTTTGGGTATTTACCCATCACCCATCTCTACTCATTCATGTTACTATTCTCCGTCTCCGAAAGCCATTCCACCATATGGTTCAGCAAACAAACTGCTAAAAATCTCACAAACTAAATCTATGGGGGAAAGTTCCCTATAGTTTGTTACCACATTTGGGTCACCTTTCGTGAAGAAGGGTATTAAGGAAATGTAAAGGAAATCGAAACAGAATTCCTTTAGAAGCAGTTATATAAAATTTGAGGGAGCGTATTTGTAAACCTCTTAGTATGTCCCATCCTGCCCAGGAGATTTGTTGGATTTTAAGCTTTCAATTCCCAATACTCAAATGGAGAATCTAGAAATCCATCTACAATACAAGGCATGCACCAACTCATGTTGTTGTAGCCACATTTTCAGGTGGAGTTGGCGATCCTCGTCAAACTCCTGTAGGTGAGTAAGCTCGTTCCGGTCCAAGGGACCGATCGCCGCGGGAACAAGGTGGCCATTGGTTATTTGAAGGCGCCAATAACCCGCCTTGTCATATGGTGCATCATTGGCACTCAGTATTTGTGCAAGAGCTGGTGCCAACCGACCTCTCACTGGCACTCTTGGCTTGATAGCGCTGATTGTTCGCAACTGCCGTTGTAACTACTCCGTATGAAGTATTCCACTATCCGCAACCTAGCTTACAGCTAAGCTTCTCATGACAGCAAAGAACACCACCCAGAGCGGACCTCCTTGTTCCGACCTGTGTATTGCTCACAACTATACCGCAGCGGGATAGCATTGTTTCTATCAAGCAACATTGTTCCAATGTGCGAAAAGCAATCATCATTGCTTAATTTGCAATTGGGTTTGAAAGAGGTGGATTTAAAAGACTTCGCCAAATACCACCATTGCTTAGTACACTTGACCTTTTCTAAATTCTGGAAGTCAAGGTTGTACGATTGTAGCTTCTTCGACTTACATAAATTCAAGTATTTCGTCCTGGCAGCATAAGCCTGCGTGAGCCTATCTAATCTTCATACCTAGAGTACAAATCTGATCTTCCGCAGACATATCTTCAAATAAGCAGTCATTGTCGACAAAGTTGCCCAGTCTATATATATCTCGTAGATCATTTTCCAATGAAGTTTATCCCTCTTACGTTCAACCCGTATATCGCTCTGATCAGTAGGAAGTCTGAGTTCAAGACAAAGACGCATGTGGTACGAATATGGTCTAGTGCATATCTCAAAGGAACTTTCACTTCAAAAGTTGAAAAATTAACAACTTAAAATTTAGTTAATCATATCTTTAATGGTAAGAAACCCAATTTTTGAATGGAAATATGTTTTCGAGTATTAGATAATCAATGACCATAATCGCTTACCACAATCAAGAGGGGAAACCCTTCCTCTACGTGTAGCAATACATTTTCTACATCAACTTACCTAAAAGAGAAATAAAAAATAGTTTTAAGTATATAGTTGAATATTTTTATAAAATCTTGAAACAAATTTTAGTTCTAAAAAAATAATTGACATCAATACCAATCATCCTATGGCCTCTACAATATATTCACATCGTTTCTGTAGACTGATATAACCACCTTTAGTAATAGCCCAATTTGTAAGTCTATAAAGGCGGTTACTAAATTTGACTTAGATGCTATGAACAACAGCAATACAAATTGGAATTGATGCAATTCTTTTCTGCATCATCAGTGTCTCTGTGATCATTTTTGAAATCTTTTTATTCCGTTTCATTGCTTTTCCCCGATGGATTGTGAATTTCAACTATTTTTTTAATATACTGATGAAATGAGAATAACATGAAATGAGAATAAAAATATTTTTGACTCACCATCTTGGTTGCGAAGAAAATCAGTATATCTGGAACTGAAACATTTCAAACAAAAATGCCTCTGACCCCATTCTACCAATGAACAAAGAGACTAAAAACAAACGAGTCAGCAATTGCTGCACGTCTCCATAGTCACTTACTAAGCATTGAGGGTTGGTTGTGCCAAATACTTTGAGACATTTACCAGCGCTATGTAGATTCATACGTACATGTGCTGCAGAAACTTTGCGTCAGTGGCTATATTTAATCACATGAATTTTGCAAGGGGGATGTAGCTCAGATGGTAGAGCGCTCGCTTAGCATGTGAGAGGTACGGGGATCGATGCCCCGCATCTCCAGAATATTATTTTTGGAATTTTGTCTTTGCTTTTTTGTTTTGCTGGCAAATTATTTATAAACCAATTAAGAGGTCATTGAACTTTATAAGGGGATGGTACCTTAGCTAGAAAAATACGTATCCCTAGAGGAAACTAAGAAGATAATACTATGGCAATTTCTCCAAATAGCTTAAAATTGGAAAAAAATGCAAGATTGAAAATCATTTTGTGGAATAGCTTGTTCTGCTAGGGTATCGCTTGTTCATGAGTGCGCTCTGAGAAGTTTGTCAGCAAAAATAGCAAAAATAATTGCTGTAACAACAAATAGTCTGCTGAAAGTGGGAAGCAATATATTTTTCTTTTTTTGACTAGGTTCGGTTAGGTAAGGTTGAAAAAAGGGTGAAGATATTAATCCGGCCCAAGCCATTATGAACATACACCCAAGCCAGTAATAGGCTTAAGCCCATTTCCAACGAATACAACGGGACTCACGGAGACACCGGAATTTTGGAATAATGTCGTTGATCGACGGTTTATAATTACGGAATTTATGGTGAAGGTATCCTTGAGGTGCTTCAAACCATTTAAGTCACCCGGACCTAATGGAATATTTCCGGCGTTACTACAGAAAGAGGCAGACTATCTGATGCCTCATCTGGCCTATATCAAATACAAACAGCATGCCTATGTCAAGGGAAGGTCGGTGGAGACTGCCCTACAAGAGGTTGTGCATTGAAGAGGTTGAATCCTTTGATGCCAAAACGTACACCCTGGCTGTATGCATTGACATCAAGAGGGCTTTTAACAATGTGCGGAGCGACACAATGATTCAATCCTTAGAACAGTACCGAGTGGACCCGGTATTTAGAGACTGGTTAAACCATATGCTAGGGAACAGGTGGACAACTTGTGTGTCCTATGGCATAAATATAAGGGAGAAAGTGTCGCACGGCACGCCATAGGGGGGCATATAATGGCCACTCTTATGGGTGACCACCATAAATGACCTATTACGGATGCTGGTCTCAATGTTAACCCAGAGAAGACTGAAATAAGCCTGTTCACGAGGAAGATCAATCTCAATAAGACGATTTCGATATCTGACAAGGTCAAATACTTAGGTATGATCTTGGACATGAAACTGAATTGGAAGTGTCATATTCAGGAGCGTACTGATGTTGGGCACTATGAAGACGGGCCGTAGGCTCGAAATAGGGCCTGAATCCGAGGATAGTCCACTGGCTCTACAGGAGCGTGATTAGACCAATATTTACTTACGCCTCAGTAGTTTGGTGGAATGCTAAGGACCATACAACAGTTTCAGATAACATGTTGCCTTGGCATAGGCGGAGCGATAAGGACCACGCCCACTAGGGCACTGAAGAATATTCTAGATATATGACCCATTGACATACAGATTAAATGTGAGGCAGCCACTGCGGCTATGAGATTTAAGACGATGAGAGAATGAATTGAGGATAAGAGCAGCTCATACCATAGCGGTATAATCAAGGCGACGATAGGAAACCCGGAAGCAAGAAAAGAGGTTTCCATTTGGATACCTGAGATGAACCTTGATGTAGAGTGAAAGGTACTGCTGCCTTGGATTGATGGAACCCTAGTATTGCCGTCTGAAAAATCATTTTACACGGATGTATCAAAGCTAGAGGACAGAGTTGGCCTGGGGGTCTACATTGAAAAATACGAAACTGCACGATCCGGGCGATCACGGAATGCGTGAGGAGGTGTGGTTCTAAGGCGAGGATGTCGAGTGCGAACATCTTTACCGACAATACAATTGCCATAAGGGCAATAACAACCAGGACGGTAAGGTCAAGAACAGTCTTACGCCTTCTCTGAGGATGGTTAAATCCTCATAGTTTCAGTGCCAGGCCATAACGGAGTAAAGAGGAAAGAAAGGACAGACGATTTGGCGGTCAAGGCCAGAGGACTGCCGTCAATAAACTTGGTTAACCCGAAGCCTTTCGGTTCGACGCAGTCCAAATTAGGGGAGTGGGCGACGAATGCGCATGCAACATTGTGGAACAGCGAAACGGTTGATCCAGATCGTGAGAAGACGAGGTTATTACTGAAAGGTAGTAAGAAGAAGGTCAGTATAGCTATAGGCTTCATAACGGGACACATAGGACAACGAGCTCACTTATATAAAATCGGTGCGGCATGTGATAGCATGTGTAGGGCATGCGGGGAAGATGATGAGACGTTGCAGCATTTCCTTTGTCATTGCCCAGATTTCGCTTCCAACAGATACCGGTACTTAGGTGGAGACACAATACCAGAAAAAAACTAACTAAGGGGAGTGGAATTGAAAACTATTGGTTTACCCAAAAAGTAATTGCGGATTTTTTAAAAGAAAGTAAATGCATTTTTAATAAAACTTAGAATGAACTTTAATCAAATATACTTTTTTTTTACACTTTTTTCTAAAGCAAGCTAAAAGTAACAGTTGACAACTGACAGAAGAAAGAATGCAATTACAGAGTCACAAGCTGTGAAAAAAATTGTCAACGCCGACTATATTAAAAATCAGCAATTACTTTTTGGGCAACCCAATATTAAGGATTTTGTAAGAAGCACGGAATTGCTAACTTACAATTTTCTTTTTAGAGGTTACTTTTAAGTTTTTGGAGCGCACAACAAGCCGATTACTGGCCATAGCGCCATGGGGCGGATTAATATCTGCACCCTCTTTTCAACCTAACCTAACCTAGTGGTATTTTCAGTTAAGGGATTTTTCACTTAAGCGGATTTAGTTGCTTTGAATAACATCAGAAATGAATGGTATTTTCCATTTAGTGGGATTTTTGACTAAAGCGTATTACAGTTATGCGGTTTCGATAGCAAACAAATTTAAACTTTTGCATACTTCATGCCATCTTTTTTTTCAAAAACTTTGCACAATAACTTTTACCAAATTTTCTACAATTTAATGCAATGCAAAAGTTTGGTTCCATATTGCTATGGTCATAGTAATGGTCTTAGCAATACTCTTAAATCGCAGGTAGTTTGAAAATCAACTTTTTCTTTTCGTCTAACTATTAGCCACTATTTTTTTAATTATTCCATATATAATTCAACTTAACACACAAGGGGATGTAGCTCAGATGGTAGAGCGCTCGCTTAGCATGTGAGAGGTACGGGGATCGATGCCCCGCATCTCCAAAACAACATAATATTTTTAGTTCAATTTTGTTGCCATGACTCATCGGCTATGAAATGGCTTTGCTTTAGAACAAAGAATAAAATCATCGCAGTAGAAGTGATAAACGAATGTAGCTTAGTTGGCTAACGTTCTATGCTAGGCGAAAAAAAGAATATTAAAAAGTTTGTTGCAAGGGATCGAATCCCCAAATCAACACAATCAAGCAGTAGTTTTGTTTAAGCAACATAAAAAAGTTTTAAGTATTAATATCAAATAATGAATAAACTAAAATGAAGTACTCATTTACTTAAAAATATCCTATAAAACATCCAATTGGAGTAAACATGAACTATAATGCAGATTTGAATGAATAGTATTTCATGTGAATGTAAGTTCAAACTTTATTTCAATGAAATAAATCTGAGATATTCTTAGTATGGAGTACTGCGAAATTCTAAGTAAAGACCAGTGAATTTGATTACTTGAATCTCATCAACGTTAACAACAATTGATTTAAGATTGCTACTGCAATCAAGAGACTTTATGATTTATTTAAGTGCTTTACATTCTTTGCAGTTAGCCATGGCAGATAGATGGCTTAAGGAGTATGAATATGGTAGCAAACTATAGAAAAAAAGAAGTGGTTTAGTGAACATATTGCATATACTTTACATTAGGCCATGGCCCGGTAAAAGCTATCAAGCTAAGTCTTTACTTGTCAAAGTTAGAAGGCAATTGACGAGATCCACATTACTAAGGGAGTAGTTTGAATAGACAATGCAGCCACAATTACGTGACATGATTGTGGATATCAAAATTGCTACCTAAACTGAAGACATGAGTGTTAAGGTTTACACTATTGAAGATTTTGGAAAAGGGGATGTAGCTCAGATGGTAGAGCGCTCGCTTAGCATGTGAGAGGTACGGGGATCGATGCCCCGCATCTCCAATCAATATTTTTTCTTTGTTTGTAGAATTTTTATTATTTAAATTTAAAACATTAAAATTGTTATTAAATATGTATCTACAGTAAACTTATCTCACTGCGAATATGACAGTTATCTTATCACATATTGGTGATTATATTCCAATACATTTGCCCAAACTAAGTAGTTTGCATTACAGTGGCTAATTATTATCATGGGGATGTAGCTCAGATGGTAGAGCGCTCGCTTAGCATGTGAGAGGTACGGGGATCGATGCCCCGCATCTCCAAAACAATTTTTTAGCAACGATTGAAAGGAAATTGTAGAAAATTAAGACAAAAGTTTTGTAGCAATGTTTTAGGAAATTCAGCTTTAAAGGGTTTGGCGAAAGGTAAGATGTAGCGAAAAAAAAACCCCTGATGCTGATGGCAGGTCATTACTTCTTGAAAATTTAAAGATTTTCCACAAAAATCATATTTGACAAATTTGTTGACATAATTAGCTGCCTTTAGTGGTTCACTACTTCTTTTGCTTAAAAGGTTTTGGGGCGTTATAATTGTAGACATGGTTTACTGACGTTATTGGGTCACTACCAATTCATGCCTGCGCTACAAGCCAATCATTGGCCTAAAAGTGTGTTTGTTTTTTGACAACTTGCAGTTGTCTATTTTTAGAAAATTTTTATACCCACCTCACCTCTTCAAGCTAATAACGAATGACGGTTTGGCTTTACAAAACCTGAAAGCTGACTTGCATTCATTATTGCAGCAAATTTCTTGGCCACCATGATAACTAGGGTGATTTATTACTACAAAAGCAATATCAGTATGAAAGTTGTAGGCAGGCAAGTCTCTTTGTTTGCACACAGGGGATGTAGCTCAGATGGTAGAGCGCTCGCTTAGCATGTGAGAGGTACGGGGATCGATGCCCCGCATCTCCAAAATGAAATAAATTTTTAGTTATCGTAAACATTTTATTTAAACTAGCTGAACCGGGCCCACTCCGCTGCGCCTTCTTTTACTTTCTATGGAAAAAAATATCCTTTGAATATGTATTTTCCACAATATAGAAGAGCTTTTAGTAAAATACCATGCTACGAAAATAGTGAATGTATTTCGCTTGACTAACAGTATAAGAATATGACACTATCTGAATCCTATATGATCTTTATTGGTCTATGAATTTGGGTCTTAAAAATCTTTATTGCAGCCCGATATTGTCATGATGTCCGATTTGGGGGTGTCTTCGGGGGTAAGGTGGCCCCCTAGACACTTGGCACTGAAAAAGTTATCAGCATCGTGCTCAAATACCTTTTATTATTGCCATTGGTTTAAGGGGAGTTTATGGGATGAGGTTTCCTCAAACGCTTGGCCTTAAAAATTCCTACTCTTTGGGGAGTGTTGGAAAAGCGGCGGTGCCTCAAATACATGGTCCCACATTTCGATATTAGATTCGTTTTCTACTCCCAAATACTTTTATTTGAGCCCCATATTGCTATGGTCAGTAAATAATTGCTGTTTGTGGGGTGTTTTGGGGAAGGGGTTGACCCCCAGAAAATTGGGCCCGAAAGTGGGTATCAATCTCGTGCTCTTCTCCCCAAAACATTTCAGTTGAGCAACACATTGACATGAGCTGTAACGATGTCGATTTAGAGGTGTTTTGGGATGAGGGGTGGTCCCCCAAACACTTAGCCCTGAAAATATCTCTACTCTCAGCATCGTTCTCTATTTTCAAATATAATTTTTTGAACCCCATAATGACATTAACCACAACATTAGAAATCAAATTCATTTCCTAATCTCAAATACATTTCACTTAACCCCTTATTGCAAAAGTCAGCAAATATCTCCGGTTTGGGATATGGGCCCTAAAAACTATCAATATCCAGATCCACTCCCTTTTACCCAAATTTTCATGGTGAGCAAATACGTCCCATTTGGTAGTTGTTATGGGTAAGACATCCCCCACACAGTTGGTCCCGAATGTTGATATCAGATTCGTGGTGTACTCCCAAATACATTTAATTTGAGCCCCATATTGCCATAGTCGCAAACATGAGGTTTGGTGAGTGTTTTGGGGGATGGGGTGTTCGTTCAGTGACTTTGCTCTGAAAAAATACATCTGATTCGTGTTCTACTCTAAAATCCCATATTGGAATAGTCAGCAAATACGTCCTATATGGGTGGTGTTATGGAGGTGGGGTGGCCCCATAGATAATTTTGATATTGATATCAGATTCCTGCTTACCCCCAAAGACCCTTAATTTGAGCCACATATTGCTATGGTCGTAAACATGTCCTCTGTTAGGGGTGTTTTTGGGATTGACGGCCCCCCAAACCCGTGGCCCCACGTTTGGATATCAGATTCGTATTCTACACTGAAATACCTTTTATTTGAGCCTCATATTGCCTCATATTGTGGACCCCCGGAAACTTGGCCCACCATTTGGATGTCCGATTCGTATTCTACTCGCAAATTCCTTTCATTTGAGTCCCATATTGCCATGGTCGGTAAATATGTCCGATTTAGGGGTGTTTTGGGGGTTGGGATGGTCCCCCCAACACTATGTCCGATAATTGGATATCAGATACGTTTTCTCACCATAAATACCTTTCATTTGAGTCCCATATTGTCGTGATTGGTCCAAATATATGTTTGGTAGGTTTTAGGGTGGGGCAGCCCCCCTAGGTACCCCATCCGAAATTTTGGATACCAAATTTTTATTTTTAGAGTACTAGAAGGGAGCACATAAAATGTCGCTTAAATCGCACCACCCAACACCGATATCTGGCGTTTCTGAAAATTAGGGTAAGGGGGAGGGTCCGCCCACCCCCCCCCCCCCCCCCCCTCCTCTTCGGATATCAAAAAATTTTGTACCGTATTTTCACCATCATTATGCACCATCAGTAAAAATTTTATGGAAATTGCTTTAGCCGTTTTGGAGTCTGTAAGGAACACACAAACCGAAAAACAAACATAAATTGATTTTTATATATAAGATTAATCTTTTCAAAGTAAGTAAGTAAATAAAATTAAAAAAAAAAAAAAAACAAGTAAAAATGCCAAATCTTGGCAACCCATCTCCGTTGATTCTGCAAAATTGCCATAATCAAACTTAATTGAACACATATTTGTATTACGTACAAAATTTCTGCCAATTAAGATACAAATGGAAGCTTCCAGGGCCATAGAAGACTAAACGGCAGATCGATTTATATGAGGTTTTTGACTGATTTAGACCGTTCTTGGCCAAATCGGACAAAAATTGCGACTTCTAAGGGCTCAAGAAGTCAAACAGGGGGTTAGTTTATATGGGAACCATATCCATATCTGAACCGATATGGCCTATCCGTTCGAGTGTTATCACGATTTCGACAGACATGTTCCTCCATGTGTCCACACCACATAGACGGACATGGCTATATTGCGACGATCAAGAATATCTATCCTACACAAAAAAAAAAAAAAATCACCAAAAATTTTTCAATTAAAAATTTAATTGAAAATTAAACCGTTAACAATTAAAAAATTAATTGATTCGATCACTTTTTAAATTGAATAATTCGAAAAAAAAAATTCATAATTTATGCCCCCATAGCAGCTATATCGAAATATGGTTCCAAATTATTTAAGGATATTGAGTTGTCTAACAAATACAAATCATTGTTCAATTTTGTAGAAAAAAATATTGGTCTTTTTCGTAGCTATGTCCAAATATAGACCGATCTGAAGTATAAATGACACGTATGTCGACAAGCCTAACATAAGTCACTGTGTCGAATTTTAGCGAAATCGCATTATAAATGCTTCTTTTATGGAGCCAAGACTTCAAATCGAGAAATCGGTCTATATGGCAGCTATATCCAAATTTTGACCGATCAGGGCCAAATTGAAGAAACATGTCGACGGGCCTAACACAAATTTCAGCAAAATCGGCGGATCGGCGGCGTTGACAAATTTTTTCACAACTTGTAAAAATATGCCCGGGTGTTTTGGGAAGTGGGTGGTCCCGCAACACTAAGCCTTGAAAATATATCAGCAACGTGCTCTATTCTCATATATTTGAACCCCGTATTGCCATTGACCTCAAAATTGGATATCAAATTAGTTTTCAAATCTCAAATACCATTCACTTGAAGCCCTTATTGACAAAGCCAGCAAATATGTCCGGTTTGAGGTATGGGCCCTAAAAACTATGAATATCGAGCTCCACTTTCTTGAAGATCCAAATTGTCTTGGTGAGCAAATACGTTCTACTTGGGGTTTGTTATGGTGGTGGGACGTCCCCTAGACAGTTGGTCCCGAATGTTGGTGTCAGATTCATGGTCTACTCCCAAATACCCTTCATTTTTCCATAGTCGACAAATGTTTCCGGTTTGGGGGGAAGTGTTTTGTGAGATGTGGCGTCGACTCAGTGACTTGGCTTTGAAAATATATATAAGATTTGTATCCTACTCTAAAATACCTCTTATTTGAGCCTCATATTGCAATGGACAGCAAATGCTTCCTATTTGGGTGGTGTTATGCGGGTGGGGTGGCCCCATAGACACTTTTCCCGAACATTGATATCTGATTCATGCTTTACTTCCAAAGACCTTTCATTTGCTTCCCATATTATTATAGTCGTAAATTTGTCTTCTTTGGGGTATGTTCTCGGGGATGAGCCGTCCCCCAAACACTTGGTCCCACACCTGGATATTAGATTCGTATTCTACTCGCAAATACCTTTCATTTGAGTCCCATATTGCCATGGTGAGTAAATAAGTCCTGCTTGGGGGGGACCCCCAGAAACTGGGGAGGACCCCAGTTTCTAGGGGTCCTCCCCTAGGGGAGGACTTTATCCCAAATTTGCATATCAGATTCGAATTTTACTCGCAAAAACCTTTCATTTGATTCCCATATTGCCGTGGTCGGTAAATATGTCCGATTTAGGGGTCTTTTGGAGGTTGGGGGACCACCCCGGTCCCCCAAACACTTGATCTGACAATTGGATATCAGATACATTTTCTAAACTTAAATACCTTTCATTTGAATCCCATATTGTCGTGATTGGTGTATATATATATTTGGTAGATTTCAATTACAGTCGTGATTCAAATTTTTGCCATTTTCAATAAAAATCAATCTAGGGATATTTCCTCTCATGCCGATTTTATGCCAATAATGAGAGATTCTATGTCAACGTATTGTCTGTCTTCTGCTTCATACACTTTAAATGAAAGCCATGACCAAGCACTTTCAATTATATTAAGGTCTGGGGAGCAAGGTGGCCATTTCAATAATGGCAGATTTCGATTTTCAATGAAGGATTTTACTTGTCGGGTGGTATGTATTGGTACATTATCTTATAGTGGAATCCAAGGAAGAGGACCAAACAAATCACTTAACTTTGGAAAAGCTGTTGCCAATATTTCTTTGTAGGTATTTCCAGTCATTCTTGTGTTTGAGAAGCTTAATTCAATCGTTCCAAAGTAGCTGATTGTCCCCCAGGTCATAACTCTAACTTCTCTGCTGTGATGACGGGTCAAATACCGTTTTTATACCTACCATCATAGTATGGGGGTATACTCATCTAGTCATTCTGCTTGTAACACCTCGAAATATTGACCCCATACAGTATAAATATTCTTAATCGTCTCGACATTTTGAGTCGTTCTAGCCATGACCGTCCTTCCGTATGTCGATTCACCTTAGCGGTCGAATGCGTATAGGAAACCGCCTGAAATTTTTAACAGATATTTAATATTGATGTACGTCGTTGGAATTTGCAAATGGGCTATATCGGTTTAAATTTGGATATAGCTCTCACATAAACCGATCTCCCAATTTGACGTCTTAACCTCTGGAAGCCGCAAGTTTTATCAGACTTGATTGAAATTTTGCATGTGGTGTTCTGATATTGGCAGAAGTTTGGTATGTAGAATGAAATTATCCATGGTTGGGGGTTCCCAAGATTCGTCCCGTCCGAACTTAGTACGCTTTTATTTGTTTCCTTTTTAAATCGTGGAAATGATAATTATATGGTCAAAGATTTGTCAAGGATTTCCCGTGATAGAGCTCTACTTCATCTGTAAGCGATTGTTATGAGAATTTTTGACTTTAAATGGAAATAAATTTAAAATTTTACCGGGGTTTAATTTCAGAAAACTGTTACGATGTATGTCTTTCTTATAACCGAACCGAATAGCTGACCTACATTGAACTATGTGACTACGAACACTTTACTTTACTAACTACCAAGCGGTATAGCTGACTTGCATTTATTATCATAACCATATTGAGACACTTTTTTTGGTCACTATTGGCAGTAGAGTGATTTATTACACAGCAACCAAAAATTATATCAAGTAAGGTTTGTTTAAATTCATATAGGGGATGTAGCTCAGATGGTAGAGCGCTCGCTTAGCATGTGAGAGGTACGGGGATCGATGCCCCGCATCTCCAAAACAAATTTTTAATAACCATAGAAAACAAATTTTAACAAAATCCTTCAGAAAAAATGTCGTACGATTTGTGAAGAAAATTGAATTAAAATAGTTGGATAGCGATAGAAGTTAGAAGTTATGATACGATATAGTATGACATGACCGTTAGACATGGTTGTCCAACAGTGGTTGATTACTTGCGTTTCTCCTCTATGTCTATGTGTTTATAGTTTGTCTTAATATGATTTGGTTTTCTTGTTTTCAGTATGTCTATTTTTGGAAAAAAAATTTTTACATCACCTCTTCTACCTAACAACAGTTAATTTGTTGGCTTTACAAAACCGGATAGAGCTGCCGTGCATTCGTTCAGTATTGGAAATATATAAGGCTAATTTTCGATGTCACTATGTGGAGCAGGGTGATTTATTATTACAACAGCATATCAAATGCATGGCTGCAATAAAAAGACCAGTTTCGTTGGATAAGAAGGCAAGTTTCTTTGATTTCATACAGGGGATGTAGCTCAGATGGTAGAGCGCTCGCTTAGCATGTGAGAGGTACGGGGATCGATGCCCCGCATCTCCAGAAAATATTTTTATTTGTTTACGTTTAGTGTTTTTAAATTATTTTTCATAATTGACTTACTTTAAGTTCTTTTCCTTCTTAACCTTCAAGTTAGTAATAAATGAACTGAAAGTACCTCTTCATGAAGTAAAATTGCCTTTTAATCCAACATTTTAAACAAACTTATGGGCTGATTATGGATTGCAACCCAACTTCAATTGAGTTGCCAATGGTAAAATTTGTTCCAGAAATTTCCATTTCTGTATTAAGTTGTCAGAGATGTACAGCGGTCGACCGAAACTCATGTATAGTTTTTTATTTTTTTAAATGACTCAAACTGAGTATTACTATGTATTGAAACCAACGACTCTTGAATAAACAAACAAACACATGACGTTTAGGGTGTGGTGGGTTTTTGTGTTTGACCCGCATGTTGCTTGTGAGTGGCGTTGATCCTGCTTTTTTCCCTTTTGGATGTCGAGTATATGATTTTGAGTGCGAGTTAAAGAAATAGCGATACATCCACAACAACGCAAAATTGCCATAAAATTTTGATATTTCGTATACTCATAAACTGCTAAACCGATTTTAACAGATTGTGTAGAATGGTACCGTGGTCAAAGTATGATAATTCATTTTTGCGACTGTTTGCTGAAAGCTGCGACTTTTTCAATTATTATTCTGTCTTGTGGGTTTTGTTCCTAAGTTCCGCTGGTTTTATGTACTTTCTTTGGACTGATGATGCCTTTGAAACAACTTAATGACAACTTAAATACCTTATCATACAGACTTGCTGTTATGCTAACTTATACTAACTAACTATACTAACTTATACTAACTCTTAATAACTCCTCATTATCAACATTCTTTTTAATGAGCTTACGACAAAGGAACTGACTCTGACTTCGGCACGTTTAACAACGTAACTCAATATTTGCTCTTCAGTAACATTTGGCAATGATAACCAAATCATTATTTTCACCAACAACAATGCGATTGCGTTTTTTTCTTCGACTCGATATACTAACACAAGTAGAAATGTTTGATGGGTTGCTAGCAATATCTATATCGTCAAAATCTACCGAGTCAGCAGTCAGATGTTTTGGGCATTAATGTACAACTGATCTTAATATCAATTCTATCTTAAAAAGCCTGAGGATGGCTCTCATATATGGGCAGGAGCTCTAAACACAGCTTTAGAGCTATTCAACTGAGGGAGAGCTTTGGTGTTCTTTGGGGACCCTTTTGTATTTTTTAAGCACCTTTGGAATATGGATAGCCTTGTATTGTTCTATTATTACATTCAAAATGTATTGTCTGAGGACATCTGTAGTAATATTCCTGATGTTAAGATGTTTACCAAGAAACTTTCCGAAAACTCACAACAATTTATAATTGATTGGCCGATTAAATGGACCATGCAATAGCGAAAAAATTCATTTCCTGCACCGACAGTTTGTATTTGAATACACCAATAATAGTCATGTTTTTTTTTTAAATAAATTTAAAAACCATTCGCTCTCTGAATGTATGTTCCGCAACTTTTAGAGCATGAATAATATGTTTGTGTTTTATACTCGTTTATGCCTATTTTTTCACAAAATCAATCACTTTCTGTCATATTATTAAGCCCAAGTTTTTGAATTTTAAAATACAAACTACTGGCTTTTTAATATAGTTGAATACCTAGTTAATCAATAATTCAATTTGATTTCGAATTTTCGAACACAATATGCAATTTTTGATTCAATTTAAAAACATAAACGAAGTGGGAATTTTAATGATTTTCGAGAAAGTGGGGGATGTAGCTCAGATGGTAGAGCGCTCGCTTAGCATGTGAGAGGTACGGGGATCGATGCCCCGCATCTCCAGGAATAGTTTTTTGGCAACAGCTAATATAAAAAATAAAATTTCTGCAATGAAAAACACTATTATGGGCTGCGAATGGCTAGCTCTGCAGAGTTATGTTATGCATGCAAGGTTTGTGATATGTTTTAGGTTAATTTGTAGGGCAGATGTGACCATTTTGTTTCATTATTGAAGCTTGTTTTTGATTGAAATTATATAACAGGGGATGTAGCTCAGATGGTAGAGCGCTCGCTTAGCATGTGAGAGGTACGGGGATCAATGCCCCGCATCTCCAAAATTTCTCATTTTTTAGTTCAATTTTTTTCTTTAATTTAAACGTAGTTACTTTTGTGGCAATAAAAGTCAGACTTGATTATGTGGTCCAACCTTAATATAAACAAGTAAAAAGTAAGAGCGTGCTAAGTTCGACCGGGCCGAATCTTATATACCCTCCACCATGGATCGCATTTGTCGAGTTCTTTGTTTGATATCTCTTGTTAGGCAAACAAAGAATAATGGATAATAATTGTTATGCTATTGGAGCTATATTAAGTTACAGTTTGATTCCTTTCATAAATGAATTGAATGCTGAACATTGTAGAAGTCATTGTGTAATATTTCAGTTCATTCGGATAATAATTGTGTCTTGTAGGGGCTCAAGAAGCATAATCGGGAGATCGGGTTATATGGGGGCTGTATCAGCCTAAAGATCGATTCAGACCATATTGGACAAGTAGTTGAAGGTCATGGGAGAAGACGTTGTACAAAATTTCAGCCAAATTGGAAAAGAATTGCGACTTCTAGAGGCTTAAGAAGTCAAAATTCCAGATCGGTTTATATGGCAGCTATATCAGGTTGTGGACCGATATGAACTATACTTAGCAAAGTTTTTGGAAGTCATAACAAAACACTTCGTGCAAAATTTCTGCCACATCGGATAAGAATTGGGCCCTATAGCGGCTCAAGAAATCAAGATCCAAGATCGGATTATATGGCAGTAGGTTATGACCCGATTTGAACCATACATAACACAGTTGTTGGAAGACATAACAGAACACTTTGTGCACAATTTCAGCAAAATTTGACAAGAATTGCTCTAGTAGCTCAATAAGTCAAGACCCAAGATCGGTTTATATGGCAGCTATATAAGATTATGTACCGATTTAACCCATACTTAGCACAGTTCATTTCATGCAAAATTTCACTGAAATCGGATAAGAATTGCGCCCTCTAGTGGCTCAAGAAGTAAAGATCCAAGTTCGGTTAATATGGCAGTTATATCAAAACATAGACCGATATGGTGCATTTACAATTCCAACCGACCTACACTAATTGGAAGTATTTGTGCAAAATTTAGCGCCTAGCTTTACTCCTTCAAAGGTAAGCGAGCTTTCGACATACGGACATGACTAGATCGACTTAAAATGTCATGACGATCAAGAATAGACGACTATTTCGAGATGTTGCAAACGGAATGACGAAATTAGTATAACCCCATCCTATAGTGAAGGGTATAAAAACGCATTAAGTTCGGTCGTGTCGAACTTTTGATACCCACCATCATGGATATATTTATTATCAAAATTTATTTTAACACTACTGTATCCATATTTATATCCATATATTCCGATCTTAAACATATTTGGTTCTGGTGCCGAAATTTTCTGCTAAATCGGGTAATAAGTGCGACGTTCATGTGATTAAGCCCTAATTCGGATGTTCGATCTATATGACAGCTATATCTAAATATTGTCCAATCCGGACCATATTTGGGTTGGATGTCGGGAGTCTTAAAGCACCTCACAGATTCAAATTTTACCGAAGTCGGGTAATGGATGCGCCTGTTATAAGCCTAAGATCCAAAATCGGAAGCTATATACAAATATGGCTGCTATATCTGAATATAGTCCTCTCTGAACCATTTTCAGGATAGACGTTGGGAGTCTTTATACAACTCACTGTTTCAAATTTCAGCGAAGACGGGTAATAAATGCAACTTTTATTGGCTCATGTCCCTTAATCGGCAGATCGGTCTATATTTCAGCTATATCTGAATATAGAACGATCTGGACCATTTTTGTTTCGGACGGGCTTAAGTTACAGCAAAATCGGGTAATAAATGCGCCTGTTATAGGCTTAAGATCCTAAATCGGCACATGGGTTTATATGGAAGCTATATGTTAATATGGTCCGATATACACCATATTCGGGTCGGGTAACGAGGCCCCTAGCGCAACTCATTGTTTTAAATTTCAGTAATAAATGCGCCTTTTTTGATCTTAAGGCCCGAAAGTTGAAGATCGGTCTCTATGGTAGATAGACTTAGAAGAACTCACTGTTCCAAATTTCAGCAATGTCGGGTAATAAATCCGCCTGTTATAGGCTTAAGACCCAAAATCGGCAGATCGGTCTATATGACAGCTATATCCAAATATGTTTCGATCTGTATCATTTTTGGGTCGGATATAAATAATAAATGCTCCTGTTATAGGCTTGAGAACCAAAATCAGCATATCAGTCCATATGGAGGCTATATGTTAATCTCGTCCGATATACACCATATTCGGGTCGGGTATCGAGGCCCTAGCGCAACTCATTGTTTTAAATTTCAGCAAAATCGGAGAATAAATACGCCTTTGATGGTCCTTAGACCCGAAAGCTGAAGATTGGTCTCTATGGCAGCTATGACGCTGAACGCCTGGGTTCGAACCCTGGCGAGACATTGAGAAAAAATTTTCAGCTATAGTTTTCCCTTCCTAATGTTGGCAGCATTTGTGAAGCACTACGCCATGTAAAACTTCTCTCCAACGAGGGGTCGCACTGCGACGCGCCGTTCGGTCTCGGCTATAAAAATATATAAAATATAAAAAGGAGGCACCTTATCGTTGAGCTTAGAATTCTACAACGATCCGAAATATATATACTTGTAGGGTCGGAAATGGATATTTCGTTGCGTTACAAACGGTATGACTAAATCCTATGTGGGTGGGTATAAAAAGATGTTCCCTTTAGAGAGGTCAATGTCGGATTGGAAAATATGCCAATTGAGTAAATGATGTAAGTAACAATATCGGCATAGGCTTTGAGAACACGAAGGAAGAGAGAACTGCAGAATATCTGCTACTAGTGTTCTCACAATAATAATGAATTAACCTTTAGGTTTTTTTTACATATTTTTGATGACTGAAGTCTGAGTTGACACATGTAAGCATTTGAATGTTATGGGCCCTTTTAAATCGATCTTATTAGTATAACGTTAGGAACTAGCAGGAGATTATTTCTTCTCTTTTTCCTTTCATCATGAACTAAAACATCTTAGTAAGTCTTATTACAAACTGCCGGTGTATCCTAACATACCAGCTAAACCTAACCTGACTTTCTTTCCTCAATTCACTGATTCACTGATCAACAGCAACATAACACGAAAATCATTTCCTCAATCTTCAAAATTAATGTACATTTGTAGACAAACTAAAATGCATAGTTGTGTTACCCGTAACTGTTGCCAAGTATTTGAGCCATCAAACGCATCATCATGAAGCGTTCCATCATTCTCAACCGCTGAAACTCCAGTTGTCTTGAGAAAAGCACATGCAAATCCAATAGAAAAGAACACAACAAGCAGGCAAGGTAAGAATATTTATTACCTTCAAATCAACTCTGAATGTGATTGATTACACTTTGGCAAAGTTGATATAAATCATTGGAGTTGTCTACCGTCATAGAACATTTAAATGGAATACTCCTCCTTACCCTATTAAGAAGACCAAAGGAAAGGCAATACAAAACAATGCAGCTAGTGGTGTTAAGACTGTGTAGTTGCAAAACAATCGTAAACTAAACGATATGAATGAAATGAAAAGAATAAAGAATTCTCTAACCATAATTAAAAGCAACTGACTTGAGCACCTGGAAAATTTCTGCAATAATCCGCAAAAAAAAACATTCCACACCTGAGGCCACCACATCTACCGCAACTGCCAAAGAAGATATGTAAAAATTTTGAGAGATTTTGTTTTAGCACCCATGACATAACTCGTTGAGACTGGACAACCTTGGGCGAAAAACCAACGAACAAAAGAAAGTAGGAAAAGAAGATACCTCATGCTCAGATTATGTTAAAATGAGATGTTGCATTTAAAACTTCAAGAAAAATTGGGAAGATATTTCACTTTTATAGAAAATTTGATGGAATATTTTTGGTGTTGCTACTTTCCCAGCTTCTGGTCTAAATTAGTTTATCAAACACATTTAATTTAAATATCAAACTGCCTGATCTGTAAATAGGACCACTTGAATAGTTTTGAGGGTGAAGGGGCCTTCTCTAGACACTTAGCCAACATTGAGATGCCAAATTCACACTCCACTCCCAAAAACCTACATTGAAAAAATGTTTGTCCTAGGTTTAAAAATTCGAGCCAGAGATTAGCAAATTTAATTTATAGATGATCAAGTTTTCAACCTCTTAAGGAAACATTATTCTTGGTGAAACAAATTTTCTTCATATTAAGAACTTTTTATTTTAAATGGTAGATTAATTAATCTTTAAATTTACGTCTTATCATTAGTCGAGATCGGACCATATAAAGATAAAGCTGAATTATAGACCGATCTGCCGAATTAGAATTGCAGGCCCATAAAGCCCCAATTGTTACCCGATTTCGCTGAAATTTGAAACATTGAGTTGCACTGGGCCTCTCATTGTCCGAACTAAACATAGTCCAGATTGTACCAAATTTGGATATAGCTGCCATATAGACTGATCTACCGATTAAGGGTCTTAAACCCATAAAAAGCTATATTTTCCTATTTCGCTGAAATTTAGAGCAGTGAGCTGAACTAGATTTCCCGTTGTCCGAACCAAATTTAGTCCAGATGGAACCATACTTTGACATACATTTGGAACATGGAGTTGCACTTAGCCACCCGATATCCGAACCGCCTATGGTCCGTATCAGACCATATTTGGATAAAACTGCCCTATGGATCGATCTGAAGATTTGGGATCTTAACCCATAAAATCCACATTTATAACCTTATTTCCTTAAAAATTTTAAACTGTGACTTAAATACATTTCAAGGTGCCTGAATCGAATATGATCCAAATCGGCCCATAATTGGTCACAAATGTAGATAGAGTAGGTTTATAATACAATAGGATAATAAATATATCCCTGGTTCGGCGCGGCCAAACTAAATGCCTTTTTACTTGTTTATTCAAATTTGGTTAGGAATTGCTTCCGATATATGCTTAAGAAGTACGATCGGATGATCTGTTTATATAGAAGCAATAGACACGGAATTAGACCATACTTGACATGGATGTTGGAGGTTATAGGAGAAATCATTACGCAAAATTTGGTAAAATCAAATAATAATTGATTTCCTAAGCGTCTAGGTCAAAAGGTCGGATTAAACGGGACTTGGAGGTGTTAGTAGAAATTAGGCAAATATCACCCAAATCGGACAAGAACGGCGCCTTCTAGGGGCTCAAAAAGTACAACTGGTAGACCGGTTTGCTATATTTCAGCTAAATCGCCCCTCTAGAGCCTTCTAGAGCTATATCAAAATCTGAACCGATTTCCATGAAACTCGGCAGTAATGTCGAGAGTCAAGAGAAAATCCTTCCTGCTAAAAGAATCGTGAGAATCAGTTAACATATGAAAATTTTACAGCATTATTACTGCGAATCGGACGAACATATATATGGGAGCTATATCCAAATCTGAACCGATTTTTATACCCACCACCGAAGGATGGGCGTAATGAATACATTTTGTCATTCCGTTTGCAACACATCGAAATATCCATTTCCGACCCTATAAAGTATACATATTCTGGATCGTCGTAAAAATCTAAGACGATCTAGCCATGTCCGCCTGTCTGTTGAAATCACGCTACAGTTTTTAAAATTAGAGATATTGAGCTGAAACTTTGAATAGATTCTATTTTTATCCATAGACTGGTTAAGTTCGAAGATGGGCTATATCGGACTATAACTCGATATAGCCCACATATAGACCAATCAGCCGATTTAGGGTCTTTGGACCGTAAAATTATCCGATTTATTATCCACTTTTGCTGAAATTTGGAACAGTGAGTTGTGTTAGGCCCCTCGACATTCTTCTCCAATTTGGCTCAGATCGGTCCTGATTTGGATATAGCCCCCATATAGACCGATCCGCCGATTCAAGGTCTTTGGGTCCACATTTATTGTCCGATTTCGCCGAAATTGGGGACAGTGAGTAAAGTTAAGCCCCTCGATATACTTTTGCAATATGGCACAGATCGGTCCAGATTTGGATATAGTTGCCATATAGACCGATCTCTCGATTTAAGATTTTGGGCCCATAAAAGGCGCATTTATTGTCCGATGTCGCCAGTGAGTTGTGTTAGGACAGTCGACATCCTTCTTCAATTTGGCCCAGATCGGTCCAGATTTGGATATAGCTGCCATATAGACCGATCTCTCGATTTAAGGTCTTGGACCCATAAATGACGCATTTATTGTCCGATTTCGCCGAAATTTGGGACAGAGAGTTGTGCTAGGCTCTTCGATATCTTTTTGCAATTTGGCTTAGATCGGTCCAGATTGGGATATAGTTGCCATATAGACCGATCTCTTGATTTAAGGTCTTGGACCCATAAATGACGCATTTATTGTCCGATTTGCCGAAATTTGGGACAGAAAGTTGTATTAGGCCCTTCGACATCCCTCATCAATTTGGCCCAGATCGGTTCAGATTTGCATATAGCTGCCATATAGACTGCTTTTTTTAATTTAAAATCTTGGCACATTCATAATCCGATTTCGCGGAAATTTGACACAGTGACTTATGTTAGGCTTTTCGACATCCGTGTCGTATATGGTTCACATCGGCCTTTGCTCGGATATAACTACGAAAAAGACCAATATTTTGATCTACAAAATTGAGCAGTGTCTTGTAATTATTAGACCACTCAATGTCCGTGCTGAATTTGGTCCAAATTGGATCATATTTCGATATAGCTGCAAAGGGTGCATGGGTGGTGGATATCCAAAATTCGGCCCGGTCAAACTTAACGCCTTTTTACTTGCTTCCTATTTCAATAGGCTTCGTCGCTAGGCCGGAAAACATGCCTTACCAAATTTGAAGACGATTGTATGAAAACTGCGACCTCTACTTTGTACACAAATTAAAATGGACAGACGGACAGACAGAGGGACATAGGGACACATCTAAATCGAATCAGAAAATGATTCCGAGTCAATCGGTTTACTTATCAATGGGTCTATCTCTCTTCCTTCTGGGTGTTATAAACAAATGAACTAAGTTATAATACCCTGTACCACAGTAGTGGTGCCGGAGCGGAGCGGCGGAAAAAGTTTTATCGGAGCAGGAGTGTGTGGTTGTGGTCAGGTGTCTACATAGGACATGAAGGCGGAACCAAGATTAGTTTGGGATTCAGCAACACCTTAAAACATAACTTAGATTTCAAAATTCAGTAAATAATACACTTTAAGGTTAAAGTCGTAGTTTTCCTAAGGTATTGCCGCATTCGCCCAAAAGCTCTTTGCTTCTTGAACATGTTCTAAAAAAATGTGGCTCTAATAGAAATTGCTTCATGGTTTTTTCTTCTTTTTATGGCATACCCTATTAATTATTTACATCCTGTCTGTTTCCCCTATTTCACAAGCCTACAACAAAACCTACGAATGCCTGTGTGAAGAGCACAGAATGGTAAAAGCCATGACCATTTAGTGGTTGAAGTCTTCCCAGTGAAGTTAACTTAAAATTGATTAATGGCACTCTCCTCAAGAGAAAGGATGCTGCTTGCGTGCACTTGTAATTGCGGAAGATGATGGAAGGAAAACAAGAAGAAGAATATGTTGATCAACGAAACCTTCAAAGACAAAAGCCAGTAGGCAAAATTAAGGAGTATTTTCTGAGGCGGCTGTGATTAACGACAACATAAGCGTGGACAACTATGTCGCCCTAATGATGATGAAGATGATGACGATGCCACCGTCGATACGCAAATGGAGTTGGCTTTCTTCACACTCAACTTGAGAATAGGGTTAACTTGCTTTACAGAACCATATGTCATGCAGTGAATGGATGCGGCGTAACCACAGTACCATTAAGAAGGAAGCTCCTTGTTGACCAGTCTATTTGGCTTATTGCCTGATGTGATGGTGGCAGGAAATGGGTTTTCTTTACCCTTCGTTCATGTTTATGTAATAGTTGGCTTAAATGCATTTCATCTGGTCAAACATGGTATACCCTTAAAAACTATGTACTTTTTAAGTAGTAGTAGTAGTTGTTGTTGTTGTAGCAATTTATTGTTTTATATCTATCGTCTGCTTCATTCTGTTGAGTGTCAAGATCCAGGAACTCTGCAACTAACATGGAGTGCGTCCACAGGGATCTGGGTCTGAGTCGAGTGGGTCTGGCTGGGCAGTTAAACAGGTGACGTGTATCGTGCGGTCCCTGGCTACAATCGAGACATACGTCTTGCACGTCGGCATCAATCCTTGCTCTGTAGGAGTTGAGGCGGATGCATCTGCCGGAATGTAATTGAGCCAGAACTACTCTCGTTTGCCGGGGGACGTCAATTTCTTCAGGTGCAATCGGAGGCGGTCGTTCTCCAAGGACTATATTCACCCGGTAGCCATTTACCGCATCTGTTACCGTGTCTGCATGAATGTTTTCTAGACCTGCTTAATATGCCGCTTGATCTAGAGGTTCCCTCTTGTAGCGCTGAACCTCACGCTCTAGATCATGTAGATCTAACTTAAGGCTTCTGGGCGGAGGATATCTATCCACAAGATGATGATTTGGATGGTCTGTGCGATAAGAGCCCAAAAGATATTGCTAAGACAGCATGGAGTTATGTCTTTGCACTGGTAGGATCTTTGTCTCCTGATGGAGGTGGTCCGCATGAGAACTGAAGAAACAGGACGGTCCTCGTGGCACTGAACTTATCGAAGGTATTCGACACGGTCGGCCATGCCAAATTATTTGAGGACATCGACAACCCGTCCCTACGGCCAGGCCTGGGTCGCGAATTATCTGTGTGGTCGCCAGTCATTTGTGGAATTTAGGGATAAGAAATCGAGGCACCGTAGAGTGAAATATGGAGTTCCCCAAGGTGGGATGATATCTCCGGCACTGTTTAACCTCTACCTACCTACCTCCAATCTACCCCCTCCAGGCGGCATAGAGATCATATCATATGCGGACGATTGTACGATCATGGCATCAGGCCCCCCACCCATTGTTGACATCTGCGATAGATTGAACGTCTACCTCGACGAACTTGGCTCATATTTCGCTGCAAGAAATCTGAAGATATCTGCCACCAAATCTTCAGCCACATTGTTCACTACGCGTGAGGTCAATACCGAGCTGACTGCGAAGGAGAAATGATTCCGGCTGATTTGGGATGGGATGCTGGCGTACGGGAGAGGTGGGCGGGGGGGTCACATAGTCCGACGACGAGGACGCAGAAGACGACAACGCTTGTGACCTACTGCTGGCTGTGTTCGCACAGCACCTTGCAAAATATCCAGGATTATAACATCGTCTGCCTAGAACACGGTTTCAAATCCCTCCTCGGTCAGCATCCGTATAAGGTCATTTATGGTGGTCACCCATAGGAGTGACGACAAAATGCCCCCCTGTGGCGTGCCTTGTACCACTTTCTGACTGACAACTGATTTGATCTTGTCTATATAGCATCGGTAACTGGGAGACCAACGACGGAGGCATATACGAGCGTCGGCCTGACAAAAGATGTTTAGAGCTATTTAGAGACGTTTAGACTAATAAGGGTAATTAAATTCCTTCGACCAGCTTTTCATAAAACCTAGAGTAGGCATTGATCTACCCACACAAGAATCAATATGAGCGTCAAACCTCAGCTCACTATCAAGTATAAATCGTTAAATTGAGGTATTTCATCCAGTCGATGTCCACTAATGAAATACGAAGTGGTTAAGGCAGATATTCAGCAAAACGTCATTTTCTTGCATTTATCGAGGTTAAGAGATATATGATTCTCATCACATCACTTAGCCAAATTATTTAAATCCCGTTGAAGGATAGCGCAATCCGAAAAAAAACACGAGAAAAAAGCTTTAAATCATCCGCATACATTAAGATCTGTGAAGCCCCGATGACAGCTGGAAGATCGTTAAGATATAGGGCGAAAAGAATTGGAACTAGATGACTTCCCTGGACACCAGATGAGACATGACACCAGATGAGAACTGGAACTAGATGACTTCCCAGGACACCAGATGAGATATAGGTCAAAAAGAAATGGACCTAGGTGACTTCCCTGGACACCAGATGAGACATGGCCCCAGATGAGATATAGGGCGAAAAGAATTGGACCTAGGTGACTTCCCTGGACACCAGATAAGACATGTCGCCATATGAGACATAGGGCGAAAATAATTGGACCTAGGTGACTTCCCTGGACACCAGATGAGACATGACACCAGATGAGATATAGGTCGAAAAGAATTGGACCTAGGTGACTTCCCTGGACACCAAATGAGACATGGCCCCAGATGAGATATAGGGCGAAAATAATTGGACCTAAGTAACCTCCCCGGACACCAGATGAGATATGTCGCCACATGAGATATGGGGCGAAAAAATAGGACCTTGGTGACTTTCCTCGACACCAGATGAGGCATGTCGCCACATGAGATATGGGGCGAAAAAAAATAGGACCTAGGTAACTTTCCTGGACACCAGATGAGCCATGGTCCCACATGAGATATAGGGCGAAAATAATAGGACCTAGGTAACTTCCCTGGACACCAGATAAGACATGTCGCCACATGAGATATAGGACGAAAATAATAGGACCTATGTAACTTCCCTGGACACCAGATGAGACATGTCGCCACATGAGATATGGGGCGAAAAAAAAATAGGACCTAGGTGACTTCCCTGGACACCAGATGAGACATGAATTGGATGTGACAGGAAGCCTCTAAAAAAGACACGTTGCGTTCTACGCAAAGAGAAGAAAGACGAAATCCAGTGCCGAAGAGAGTGTGGAAACCCGATTTCATTAATTAAGAAGGCTATGGCTAATATTATCAAAAGCCTTACTCAAATCCGTATATATTACATCCACCTGACGCCTTGCTGCTAACGATTGGAAAATCTGAGAGGTAAATTCCAGGAGGTTGGTTGACTTTACTTCCCTTCTTATAAAGTGGTATGATAAAGCTATCCTTCCATCGGGTGGGAAAACATTCAGTCATTAATGGTTAAAAAAATCTGTTAAAGGAAAGTACAATGAAGTCGCGCAATTACTTCAGCTTAAACAGAGCTTATTTCTCTCAAATCTGATATATTTTGTTACAAAACAGAGAGAAAGAGCACATATACCAGCCTATTTTTTGTTGGTAAACTGACATTTTTATTATTTTATTTTTTTTAACAACCCATGCACATAGGTTTACATGATTCCATAGGCGTCTGAAAAGCAATCATCCTTTTAGCCCTTGCTTCAAGAAAAAAGGAACAATTTCCACAACTGAATGGGCAATATTTATGTAGCCGCGTTATTATCGGGATTTTTTCCATTTAAAAAAAAAACGCTTGACGATTTCTCTTTGCTTTTGTATATCAGCATGTGATTGTGGCTCTTCTCTCCCCTTATCAGTGTGGCCCTTTTTTTTGTTTAATTTGCTTTCTTGTCTTATTTATGTACACATTTTTTTGTTATTCATTCTGACTTCACTCAATGGCATATATTTTTGTGCAAAGGCGAGTGGCCCATTAACACGGCTATTGAACCATAACCTGCCCCAAGACTACAACGATTGGCTAAATATACCAGCAAACTGCAAAATATGAAAAAAAAGAGATCACAAGCCCGTATAAGTAAAAAGCAAGTAAGAGCGTGCTAAGTTCGGCCGGGCCGAATCTTTTATACCCTCCACCATGGATCGCAAGTGTCGAGTTCTATGCGTGGTATCTCTGTTTAGGCAAACAAAGAATATTGCATAAGAATATGCTATTCGGATAAGAATTGCGCCTTGTAGGGGCTCAAAAAGCAAAATCGGGAGATCGGTTTATATGGGAGCTGTATCAAGCTATTGATCGATTCAGACCATACACGTATGTTGAAGGTCATGAGAGAAGCCGTTGTAAAAAATTTCTGCCAAATCATATGAGAATTACGCCCTCTAGAGGCTCAAGAAGTCAAGATCCCAAATCGGTTTATATTGCACCTACATTAGGCTATGTACCGATTTGCGCCATGCTTAGCACAGATATTGGAAGTCATAACAAAACAGCTCATGCAAATTTTCAGCCAAATTGGATGAGAATTGCGCGCTCTATTGTCTCAAGAAGTCAAGACCCAAGATCGGTTTATATGACAGCTATACCAGATTATGAACCGATTTGAACCATACTTAACGCATTTGTTTGAAGTGATATCGAATCACCACATGCAAAATTTCAGTCAAATCGGACAAAAATTGCGCCCTCTAGAAGCTCAAGAAGTCAAATCCCCAGATCTGTTTATATGAGAGCTATATCAGGTTATGGACCGATTTCAACCATACTTGGCACAGTTGTTGGAAGTGATACCGAAACACCACGTGCAAAATTTCAGTCAATTCGGATAAGAACTGCGCTCTCTAGAAGCTGAAGAAGTCAAGACCCAAGATAGGTTTATATGACAGCTATTGTATATCAAAACATAGACCGATTTGAACCATACATAGCACAGTTGGTGGAAGTGATACCGAAACACCACATGCAAAATTGCAGTCAAATCGGACAAGAATTGCGCCCTCTAGAGGCTAAAGAAGTCAAAACCCAAGATCGGTTTATATGGCAGCTATATCAAAACATGGACCGATTTGGCCCATTTACAATCCCAACCGACCTACACTAATAAAAAGTATTCGTCCAAAATTTCAAGCGGCTAGCTTAACTCTTTCGAAAGTTAGCGAGCTTTCGACAGACAGACAGACGGACGGACGAACATACGAACGGACGGACATGGCCAGATCGAATTAAAATGACATGACGATCAAGAATATATACACTTTATGGGGTCTCAGACTCATATTTCGAGGTGTTACAAACAGAATGACGAAATTAGTATACCCCCATCCCTCGGTGGAGGGTATAAAAAGAGTGAGGGAGGAGACATGGCACAGCGATCAGCAGATAGTGTGTTAATTAAAGTAGCGCAATTTGTGAAATGAGAAAGGCATGTTATGTGAAAAAAAAACATATGGTACAAGGAAATCCCACAGCAAAGGAAAGATTCTGTAGGGAGTGAAAATTGAAACGTTATTCATCAACTGATAACCCCAACTGCTAGCTACTTAATTGGAACTAAAGAAAAAACCTAAGCTAAATTGTGCAATGGCTATGAGAAATAAAAGAGTACTCCAACTGGAAAGCAAGACAATTAAAGCTGTTTAACAAATGGGTTTTAATATCAAAGACCGTACCAAGTGGTACCAAAAATAGTACCACATGAGAAAAAACAGCTTATAAAACTTCGTAATACTTTCAGGGTTATGCCTTGAGTGATTGGAAATTCCAGATAAGCGTGATAGCATCAGGTCAGTGGAGCAAAACCCCAAAACGGGGTTTAGCCGGAGGAAATGGTACTAAAAATAGTACCATCTCCTGTAGATCACTTTCAAGATTATGCTATGGGGCGTGGGGGATTAAAAAAGCCAGCAAATAAGACTGTGGATCACTTTCAAGATCATTCTATGGGGCAGGGGGATTATAAATTCAAACTTAGGGTGATGGTATCAAGTAAGTAGAGCAAAAGCCCAAAAGAGTAGAGTTCTCAAGCCAAACCTTTTTAGAGCCCTCTAAATACAACGTTAACTGAAGACGAGAACATAACAAAAATAAGATATTTAAAATTGGGTTCAAGTGCCTAGGAGGAACGCCCCATCCTAAGCGGGCACAAAGCATATGTGGACCAATAGTTATGTCTTCATACTGGTAGGATCTTTGTCTCCTGATGGAGGTGGTCCACATGAGAACTGAGGAGACAGCCCGTCACAATTCGGAGGGCGGCATTCTGACAGATCTGAATTTTATTCCACTGCGTGTCACAAAGTTGACGAGACCACACTGGCGCTGCATAACTTACAACAGACCGGCCAATTGCATTGTACGTGGTCAACAAGGTTTCTTTGTCCGCACCCCAAGTGCTGCCAACAAGTGCCTTAAGGACCTTGTTTCTACTTTTGACTTTATTGCAGATTGCTGTGTCATGTGGGTAGAATGTGTAAGAGCTGTTAAATGTGACGTCATTTCTCCATCGACCATTACAGTCAGCTCGGCATTCACCTCACACGTATTTGTAGTGAACAATGTGACAGAAGATTTGGTGGCAGATATCTTCAGATTTCTTGCAGCGAAATATGAGGCAAGTTTGTTGAGGTAGACCTATCGCAGATGTCAACAATAGGTGGGGGGCCTGATGCCATGATCGTACAATCGCTGGATATCTCTATGCCTTCTGGAGGGGATGGAATGGAGGATAGGTAGAGGTTAAACAGTGCCGGAGATATCATCCCACCTTGGGAAACTCCCTGTTTCACTCTACGGTGCTTCGACTTCTTATCCCTAAATTCCACAAATGGCTGGCGACCACACAGATAATTCGCTACCCAAAGTTTCAGGCCTGGCTGGAGGGACGTGTTGGCGATGTCCTCAAATAGTTTGGCATGGCTGACCGTGTCGAATGCCTTCGATAGTCCAATGCCACGAGAACCGTCCTATGACATGGCCTGGGTTGATTAAATCCAACGCAAATGTGTGCGGTGGTGGCATGCAAAGCTGTTGTTGTGCTATACAGTCTTCAAAATGCATGTTGATGCTCGGCGAATGGAAATTCTCCTACGAGGCTCGGAAGGAGTAATGCCTCAAGCGTCTTTGCCACTGGTGAGAGAAGGAAGATCGGTCTGTACGACTCCCCCAAACTCGGGTCCTTTTCAGGTTTCAGTAGCGGGATCACTCTGCCTATTTTCCAGACATGGACAGACAGATTGAGGACTGTAGTAAGGTACTCAACTCCAGGTAAATCCAGATTCTTCAACATCAATTTAGAGATTCCTTCGGGGCCCAACGCTTTGGATGATTTGGCGCCACGGATGACTTTCATAACTTCGCCCACGGTAAATTGTGATGGCTGTTCATCGGTTCGGAGACCACGGATACGACTAATGTCTCTCCTTCTTGCCCTGTCACTCTCGGGATTCACAATAAATTGACGGCGCATCTCTTCGGATCAGTCACTGTTATCTCGCCAAAAGTGACTGAGGTTCTGTCATGACGGAACGTCTACCGGGGTTCGAGAGTAACTTAACAGTAGACCACAACTTGCCTACACCGGTGCCTAAGTTACATTGCTCCAAGCGCTCCAGCCACAAAGTCGGTCTATGATCGTTGGCTACGATGTTTATTTCCAGATTCAGCTCGCTGATTCTTGGGTCCATACAACGAATCCCATCACGCTCGTCTGTGACAACCACTGCCTGCTTCGGGAAATTGGCCCGCACTTGGAGTAATCGATCGGCTGGTATAAAACGAGCGGTTGCTGCGTTAATGATGTCTCGGATTTTCCTCTCGGCAACTATCACATCCGAGGGGGGGTGTCAGTTCACTGAAGCGGCGATTGGTATACTCTCTGAAGTCAGCCCAATCTGCCTTCTTCTGATTGATAAACGTCCGGCGCTCAGCGATTATGAAGTCGGGTGGTCGGTCGATGATGAGAATTATGGGGAGGTGCTTTGGCCTCAAAGAGATGACGGCTTGCCAGGATATGTCACTCAGGAGTTCAGGGTTTTCAATGGAAATGTCTGGCGTGATGCTGCCCCTCCTCGTAATCATTGTGGCGGCATCCTCATTCGCTGTGCAAAACGTGGGGCCATCAATCTGCTCTGACAAAGCCATGCCACGCTGGTCGTTACCCTGAGGAGAATGCCATGAAGGATGATGCGCATTAAAGTCCCACACAGCTACCATATACAGGTTGGTTAGCTCTATCTCGGTAGTACCGGACTTGACTGCTATCCCCATGAACTCCATGTAGGGGTCACTAGGACCAGGCTCAGGCGAGATGGGTCTATTCAACACGGAAGGCCAATCCCCCACCTCCATTCCTTGAGCGATCCTTACATAGCACATTATATCCATGACAACTTTGCCAGCTGCAGTGTTGGTCTGCTTTGGCTCCTGAATCACTGCGACCAATATGTTCTTCCGACTCATAAAATCCACAATCTCATCGATCTAGCCACGAAGACCGTTGCAGTTAAGTTGCAAAAATGATACACTTCCTGGTACTGGGGTGGCAATATTGCGGCTGGGATGCTGCTGTTGCGTATATTGCCGTACGGGAGAGGTTGGGGGGTCACATAGTCCGACAACGAGGACACACAAGGTGACGACGACGACGCTTTTGATCCACTACTGTCTATGTTCTCACAGCACCTTGCAACATATTCAGTGCGACTATACTCCCGTAGTGATGTAAGGCCAGAGCAAGATCGGAAATGCTCCCACTCCATGCACCGGTTACACCTCACCAACACCGACGGATGATGGAGGCGGTTCTGAACAGAACCAGAGTCTGTTCAGATTCTTTTCAATCCCGGCACGGACCAGAAGCGTGCGGAGAAGGCACTCCGGGATTTGCCTATCCCATGACGAAAAAAAAGATGATCACGTACACTAAAGCGACAGTTCTTGCCGATGAGGGTTCCATCGGGGTTGGGATTGAGATTGGGAGTATAAGGCAGTGTAGCAGTAATGCGGCTTAAGGACAACAAAGCCGCAGTAGCCTATGGGTTGCCAGTTGTACTATTTAAGACCGGAGGGGACATGCTGATGGTGGTGAAGAGCACGTTATGACAAAACCAATCTGCGAAAACATTATCTTATACAAAAAATTGAATTTGTGTCGGTTTGTTTGTTCTGTATAGACTCAAAAACGGCTGAACCGATTACCTTGAAATTTTTACAGACTGTGTAGTTTGGTCTGGATTGAAACATAAGCTATATAATTTTTTGATATCGGAAGGGGGTCGGACCCTCCCCCTAACCCCAAAAATACTACCCAAAAATAAAAGGAGACCGATCCGGACAATATGGGACTCAAATGAAAGGTATTCAGGAGATTACCCCTAAACCCGAAATATTTACCAATACGGTAATATGGGACTTAATAGGAACCGAGCAGGGGCAAACTTCTCACACATCAATGAGTGCTTTCCGATTCAAGTTGAGTTTATCAAGTAGTCCGAACGGTGTGCCGCAGTGCGACACCTTTTTGGGGAGAATTTTTTACATGACCATGCATGGCATAGTACTTAGCAAATCTCGCCAGAATTAAGAGGGGATAACCAGCGCTTTAAATTTTTTCTGAAGTTCTCGCTAGGATTCGAACGCAGGCGTTCAACTTCATAGGTAGACATAGGCTACAGTAGCACGAATTCGATATCCACATTCAGGGCGAAGTATCCCCAGCCTTTAAAGATATTAGAGAGTTGAAAAAGGAGCAGAGGAGCGGGCCCGGTTCGGCTAGTTATACATGTAAAAAATGTATAACGTAGAGGTATCAGTAAACCGTAACCCTATTGCTTCTACAAAGTTAAACCCAAATATCTTCCCACATTTCCCCGTCATGCACAGTGCTTCATATCTTCGATGTGGCTACTGCTGCTGCTGCTTTCATATGAATTTTATTGTGATGAACTCACATAGTCTGTCGGCTGGCTATAATCTCCATCTATCAATTTATATTTAAAAAAAGACGTAATCATTGCCGGACTGTCGCTTGATAGTTCGTCGTACTGGCTGACAGCCGCGTATCTTTTGAATGTTAATGAAAACAAACAAAAAAACCAACAGCCATGCGGCTGCTATAAAAAAACTGCTACGCGAATCACAAGGGGGCGAACTGAATTTTCACAGACAATTTAAAAGGTGTTGTTGTAGGTGCAAACCAAAAAGAAACAAAAAAAAAATCATCACATAAAATAAAAGTGTTAAATTTATAACAATTTATTTGATGTTTTCGCGCTTTTCTTTTGTTTTCTGCCTCTGAGATTTTGATCTCATTGTGTTTTTATAGGCAATTTTCAATGGTAATTTATTACAAGTCCATGCCTTATTGATTGCTGCTACAATACGACTTTTGTTGAAGTTGGGGTTTAGGTTTTTTTTTTGTTTTTAGCCGCCAGCAGCAGCAGAAACGAGCAAATAATTTGCTAATGTTGTTCATTTTTATCAATGGCGGGGTACTACGGCACAATGAATGAGTCGCGCCTCAGACAATGCGCTCGATTAACAGCCGTTGTTTTGGCAGTGCGAATTGTAGTCCGCAGGGAACACTTTTTCTTTTATGTTTCTTTTCTCAAAGGGACAGACGGAAAACCTCTAAGAGTAGTAAAACCAAAATAGAAAAAAAACCACATGAATGTGATGAATCATTGTTGTTAACTCTCCACATGGGTTTTTGGTTGGGTCTGGTGGGTATAACCCAATTAGTTTTATTTTCATGTCTATATCTATAAAAATAATATTTTTAAAAATGTGCTAACATCAAATTTTAAACAACAACATAGGCATATTAGTAGGTAGGTCTTTAATTATACCGAGCTAAAAAAGAAAATACAAAAAATTTTTGGAATTTTTCGGAAACACATAACCTTCGTTTCGATTTAATAAGCAAAATACGGAATATTATGGCAATCGTTAAAAGCTCACCCGAGCTGACACGACGTCCAAAGTAGGATGTATTACCCTACGAGAAATGTGTAGTCAATTGCCCCAAATATACCGGGCCTAAACTGGAGAAGATGCTACCTGTCACCGGACATATCCTACAGGGAATGAAAAGTTTCAATTGCCATAACTTATGATGCTTAATTATTTTTTTAAAAAGTCGCTTAAGTCGCGCTAAGTTCAGCCGGGCCGAATCTTATATACCCTCCACCATGCATCAAATCTGTCGAGTTCTTTTCCCGGTATCTCTGTTGTGCTGTTTTAGGCAGAATAAGACCATATTTGTCACATATGTTGAAGGTCAGCCAAATCGGATAATAATTGCGCCCTCTAGAGGCTCATGAAGTCAAGATCCCAGATCTGTTTATATGACAGCTATATCAGGTTATGGACCGATTTGAACCATACTTAGTACAGTTGTTGAAAGTCATAACAAAACATGTCATGCCAACTTTCAGTCAAATCGGATGAGAATTGCGCCCTCTAGAGGCTCAAGAAGTCAAGACCCAAGACCGGTTTATATGGCAGCCATAACAAAACATGGACCGATATAGCCCATTTACAATCCCAACCGACCTACACTTATAATAAGTATTTGTGCAAAATTTCAAGCGGCTAGCTTTACTTCAAATCGGATAGGAATTGCGCCCTCTAGAGGCCTAAGAAGTAAAATAAGGAGATCGGTTTATATGGGAGCTGCATCAGGCTATAGACCGATTCGGATCGCATTTGACACGTACGTTGGAGGTTATTCCGTCGTTGTTCAAAATTTCACCCAAATTGCAGAATAATTGCACCCTCTAGAGGCTCAAGACGTCAAGATCCCAGATCTGTTTATATAACAGCTTTATCAGGTTATGGACTGATTTAAACCATACCTTGCACAGTTGTTGAAAGTCATAACAAAACACTTCATGCCAAATTTCAACCAAATCGGATAAGAATTGCACCCTCTAGAGGCTCAAGAAGGCAACACCCAAGATCGGTTTATATGGCAGCTATATCAAAATATGGACCAATATAGCCCATTTACAATCCCAACCGACCTACACTTATAATAAGTATTTGTGCAAATTTTCAAGCGGCTAGCTTTACTCCGTCGAAAGTAAGCGTGCTTTCGACAAACAGACGGACGGACGGACATGGCTAGATCGACATAAAATGTCATGTCGCTGCCAACATTTCGAGGAGTTACAAACAGAATGACGAAATTAGCATGCCCCCATCCTATGGTGGAGGGTATACAAATTTCTTATCCCTTCAATATATTTGCTAACTAATGTTATCTCCCTTAAAAATACTTGCAAAGTATACTCATCCTTTTCGAACTGTCCCAGGACATATCCTACGGTGTTAGAATGGTAGCAATTCGTCACCACGAGCGACAAACCCTTATAAAAGTGATAGGTTTTTATCATGTAAGGGGACGAGAACGAAAACAGGAGGCCACCGTAGCGCTGAGGTTAGCGTGTCCGCCTATGACGCTGAACGCCTGGGTTCGAATTCTGGCGCCAGCGTTGTTTTTCCCCTTCTAATGCTGGCAACATTTGTGAGGTACTATGTCATGTAAAACTTCTCTCCAAAGAGAAGTCGAACTGCGGCACGCTATTCGGACTCGGCTATTAAAAGGAGGCCCCTTATCTTGAGTGGAATGTTCATCGTTCCTAAGTGGAATATTCATCGCCAAAATTTCCAATTTGCATCTGCATTGCAAATTTGCATTTGCAAGGGGACGAGAACTGGGACCGGTCCCTATCACCATATTGACCGATTCGGATAAAACTAAGCTCTGATGTTGTTAGTCATAAGATAGGTTTTTGGACCAAATTTCAGCCAAATCAGGTGAGAAGTTGGGCGAGATTGCACAGACAAGCTTATGCATACCCCTTATCAGCGTGTCGCCTCCGGTCTTAAATAGTTCAATAGGAAACTCGTCAGCTCCTGCTGCCTTGTTGTTCTTGTGTCGGGTCACTGCTACTTGAATCTCATTCTGGTTTTGAGGTATTCTCTTCGCCGCCATCGTCGGACACTAGCAGTTGGGTAAAATCTTCTTTCCATATCCTCATCAGGGACACTGGAGTCTGTGGGTATGCCTCTGGCGACATGTAAGCTAAGTTTGGTCACAAAGAGGGGGCTGTGAGCATTCCAAAACTATGTGGCCTCATCTAGACTTGAAGAGGTCTACTGCTTTGCTGTCATTGGCTAGAACAGACGTCTTAGTCATTGTGTTGGTCATGACAGTTTACTGTCTAATTGAAAAACATGCTGACAGACTGAAGGTTGCCAGCAACGACTTTTGCAGAAGCTGTAGAGACATCGAGGAGGAAGAGACTATAGAACACCTTCTGTGTGTGTGTCCCGCACCTAGCAGCTAGAAGGAGTTCCACTTTAGGTTCTCATTTCTTTGGGAACCTGTCTGATTTAGCGGATGTGAACATTCGCAAGTTATTGGGCTTTTTAAAGCGATTTGGATGGTTCAACGGTAGGAACTAGAAGACATCTTCCTTCATCTGTTCCTGTAGTATCACAATGGACGAAAACGTCAAAGTGAGTCTGATGGCAGACTGCCACTTAAACCTAACCTAACCATCCTCAGCATGCTATCTGTCTCAGCTACCTGATTTCCTTCTTTGTCTCTGCAGGAGGATGTGCCTGCACCAAAGCCATCACCATGGGTTTGATGTTTGATTCTTTGGTAGAATATCCGGACTTCATTCTGGCTCCTGTACATCTCAATTCGCTCACACTCACGTCTTTCGATATCCTTCTTCTTTCTGCGAAATAGGAGTTTCTCTTCTCTCCTTTTCTCACGATACCTCTCCTTCATCTGGCGCGTTGCTACTGATTGCAGGGTTGCTCTATATGCCTCATTCTTGACTTTACTAGCATCTCGACACTCCTGGTTGTACCATGGGTCTCTTGTTGGAGGGTTCCGGTACACAAGTACGGATTTCGCGGGATTTTCCATGGAGTGGGCAATGGTCCGCCACTGCGCCATTATATCATCAGAACAAGAAGTGATTTTATCAAGCAGTTGGGTCAGATGAGTGGAGTATGCCGTAGCCATCTGCTGTATTTGCAGCTTTTCAATGTCCAGCTTCCGTGCAGTATCAGATCGTACTTTCCTCGCCATGTACAAACGGGTGCGAATGGGTCATATTGGTTTAAATTTAAACATAGCTGCCATATAAGCCGATTTCCTCATTTCACGGCTGAAGCCCCTGGAAGACGCAATTTTTGTCCGGTTTGTTTAAAATTTAGCATGAAATGTTCTGTTACGACTTCCCACAACTGTGACAGGTACGGTCTAAATCGGTCTATAACTTGCAATAGCTTCCATATAAGCCCATCTCCCGATTTGATACCCCTGGAAGCCGAAATTTTTGTTTGATTTGCTAAAATTTTGCACGCAATGTTCTGTTATGGCTTGCAACAACTGTGCCAAGTGTGGTCTTAATCGGTATATAACCCTTCTACCGATTTTACGTCTGGAGCATCTGGAAGCCGCAACGTTTGTCCGGTTTGGTTAAAATTTAGCATGAAGTGTTCTGTTACGACTTTTTGACTATTTTGCCAAGTTCATTTTGTGTACATTTTGAGCAGAAGCCACGGTGGTGGGTTCCCAGGATTCGATCCGAACGAACTAAGCACGTTATTACTTCCTGTTATATATAATGATCTTTAAAATGAGATTGTTAATCCTCTACCATGCACACACTATTCGCGGTTCTCTAGACTTTCGCTTTCTTTAGCATTACATCTAATTGATTTGCACCACATTAACCGCAAACATTTTACACTTGGCTTTTTTTCGTGGTTTTTTAATTTGAAATAAAATTGAAAATAACTTTGTCGAACTTGACACAATTGGTTGTTTGTATTTTTAAAACCTAACACAAAAAACAAATTTTCAGTGCCAATGATGGCATTGTATACAAAAGTATCTGTAGCAAATTGCCTGTGGTATTTCTTTTCAATGAAACACAAGTGGAGTATGTATAGGAGCAAGCAAAAAGAAAATTGTTTAAGAATTTTAAATTTAACAAATATTTAGCGTAAAGTTCGGTTGGATCGAACCGTAGGCATGGATGGAGCAGGCATGGAGTATGCCAAGTTCTGCGGGTGAATATCTGGAATGTAGATTCAAAGCCATAGTGAAAATTTTAGTCACATTGTACAAGACTATGCATCATTTAGACGTTGTATCATTGCGCCCTCTGGCGGCCATATATATTAAGTTGGAAGACCAGTTTTTAATCCAGGTTTACACTGATAGAAAAATTAAGGTACTTTGCCAATACCGCCTGGTATTATTTTGTTCGCGTCATAGGCCATTTTAATACCATTTGGTATCAATTCAATACCAGCCAATGGAGGCGATTAAGAATTGACGGCGCCACATTTGTATGCTTGTTATTGCGCCAAAAGTGTGGTTGAGCCTTGTACTTAAAATATTGACGCCATTATAAAGTATTTGTTAAACAAATAAATAAAATGTTTTAATACAATTTGAGTACGTAAAACCCGGTTCAAATGCTCGGAAGCGATGCAAGTGGAAAAAGTGCAAATTCTAAGGTCATTCTACATCAAAAACATGATAGTCTCTTGTGTGGAAAACGAAGTTGTGTTGAAAACCACTTTTGGGAATCAATGTTAATGGAATTAATTGCTGAATACTAAGAATTGAGGTCACGGTGTAACATTACTTTTTATATCCACCACCATAGGATGCGGGTATACTAATCTAGTCATTCCCCTATAAGTATACATATTCTTGATCGTCTCGACGTTCTGAGTCGATCTTGCCATGTACGTACGTCTGTCGAAATCACGATAGCGTTCGCATGCGTACAGCTAGCTACTTAAAATTTTGCACAGATACTTAATATTGATGTAGGTCGTTGGGGATTGCAAATGAGTCATATCGGTTCAGATTTGGATATAGCTCACATATAAACCGATCTCCCGATTTGACGTCTTGAGTCCCTAGAAGACGCAATTTTTATCCGATTTGGCTGAAATTTGGCACGTGGTGTTCCGTTATGAATTCCAACAACTGCGCCAAGTACGGTCCAAATCGGTCCAGAACCTGATAGAGCTCCCATATAAACCGATCTCCAGAGTACTGTCCGAATCGATTATAACCTGATATAGCTCCCATATAAACCGATCTCCAGATTTGACTTCTTGAGCCCTTACAAGCCGCAATTTTTATCCGATTTGGCTGAAATTTTGCATGTTATGTTATGTTATTATATTATGACTTCCAACAACTGTGCCTAGTACGGTCCAAATCGATCTATAACCTGATATAGCTCCTATATAAACCGATCTCTCGATTTGACTTCTTGAGTCCTTACAAGCAGCAATTTTTGTCTGAGTTGGCTGGAATTTTGCATTAAGGGTTCTCTTTTGACTTCCAACAATTGTGCTAAGAACGGTCCGAATCGGTCTATAGCCCGATATAGCTCCCATATTAACCGATCTCCCGATTTCAGTTCTTGAGCCCCTACAAGCCGCAATTTTTGTCCGATATGGCTGAAATTTTGCACATAGTGTTCTGTTATGACTTCCAACAACTGTGCCTAGTGCGGTCCAAATCCGTGTATAACCTGATATAGCTCCCATATAAACCGATCTCCGGATTTGACTTCTTGAGCCATTGCAAGCCGTAATTTTTGTCTGATTTGGCTGAAATTTCGAAATTTCTGTTATGACTTTCAACAACTGTGCCAGGTACGGTCCAAATCGGTGTTTAACCTGACACAGCTTCCTTATTAACCGATCTCTCGATCATCCTTGTTGGCTTTAATTATTGTTGGTTTGACAGAAGTTTGGTATGTAGAATAAAATTATGCCTGTCAATTACATTTATTTTGTATAACTTTCTAGCTGAATCCATGGTGGTGGGTTCCCAATATTTGGCCCGTCCGAACTTAGCACTTGTTGTTATTATTAACATAAATAATCGAAATAAAATTAGATTAAAATTATTTGCAATGGTTTTCTTTTCGTTCATTAGGAGGTGGAATAATCAATAACGGTTTGGTACTAAAACCTATAACAGTCTGGTGCCAAAACTAATAACAGATTGGTATTAAAATCAATACCTGTTCGGTAATAAAGCTATTACCAAACGGTCCTAATCATTTTATGTTTCAACCATACCATCCGGTATTGTTTTTGTACCATACGGTGTTGCTTTACTATACCGTATGGTATTGAAATAAACACGTTTGGTATCAACTTTTCTCTGGTTGTATCAAGCAATGAATAGATTCGGACTACACTTGTCATGGATGTTGAATATCATAAGGGAATTCATGGTGTAAAACTTTAGCCAATTTGGATAAGAATTCCACAATCTAGGAGTTCAAGATGTTAATACTGAAGATTGCCTAATATGGGAGTTATAAAGATAACTGACTTACAACACCGATATAGCTCCCACATACTTGTGTACACACTGATGAACGTTCATCCCTGGATTGCCTTAAAAATTCATAAAAATCAAGTATACATATGTTATAGGGTCTAAGATTAGAAGTATTATGAAGGGAATGACGAAGTAAGAAATGAGCTAGACTCAGAGGTCTCAATGTTAACCCAGAGAACACTGAAATATGCCTGTTCACGAGGAAGATGGAAGTGGACCAATTTAAATCACACGAGTTCGATATCTGACAAGGTCAAATACTTAGGTGTGATCTTGGACAGGAAGCTGAATTGTAAGTGTAACATTCAGGAGCGTACTTAGAAGGCCCACAGATGTTGGGCACTATGTAGACCGTAGGGCCGTAGGCTCGAAATGGGGCCTGAATCCTAGGATAGTCCACAGGTGACAGGAGCGTGATTAGACCAATACTTACATACGCCTCAGTAGTTTGGTGGACTGCTATGGAGAAAAAGTGCAACATAAGGACCATACAACAGGTTCAGAGAACATGTTGTCTCGGCATAGGCGGAGCGATGAGGACCACCTCCACTAGGGCGCTGGAGACTATTCTGTTTATCCGACCCATTGACATACAGATTAAGTGTGAGTCTATGACTGCGGCTATGAGACTTAAGGCGATGGGAGAATGTATCGAGGATGGGAGCAGCTCATACCATCGCGTTGTAATCGAGGCAACGATAGGAAACCTGGAAGCAAGAGAAGAGGTTTCCGATCGGATACCTGAAATGAACCTTAAAGTCGAGAGCGAGGCATTGCTGCCATCGGCACAGTCTTGGATTGACGGAACCCTAGTATTGCCATCTGGAAGATCATGTTACACGGATGAATCAAAGCTAGAGGACAGAGTGGGCCTGGGGATTTACATTGAGAACCCAGGGACTGAGATCTGTTTTAGACTGCCTGACCATAATACGGTCTTGCAGGTGGAGAGCCGGGCAATGCGTAAGGTGGTGTGGTATTAACGCAAGGACATCGGATGTGAACATCTTTACCGACAGTAAAATTGCCATTAGGGCAATAACAATCAGGACGGTAAGGTCACGAACAGTCTTGCAGTGTAAGAAGGAAATTAACGCTTTCTCTGAGGATAGCAAAATCCGCATCGTTTGGGTGCCGGGTCATAACGGAGTAAGGGGAAATGAAAGGGCAGCCGATTTGCGGTGAAGGCCAGAGGACTGCCGTCAATCAACTTGGTTAACCCGAAGCCTTTCGGGTCGACGCAGTCCGAGTTAAGGGAGTGGGCGACGAATGCGCATGCAACATTTATGGAACAGCGAAATGGTCGGTAGGACGGCGAAAATCCTATGGGGGGATCCAGATAGTTAGAAGACGAGGCTATTACTGAAAGGAAGCAAGAAGGAGGTCAGTATAGCTATTGGTATCATAACGGGAACCATAGGACTACGAGCTCACTTTTGTAAAATCGGTGCGGCAAGTGATAGCATGTGTAGGGCATGCGGTGAAGATGATGAGACGTTGGAGCATTTCCTTTGTAATTGCCCGGCTTTCGCGTCCAACAGATACCGGCACTTAGGTGGAGACACAATATCAGACATGAACCAACTTAGGGGAGTGGTATTGAAAACAATTAAGGATTTTGTAAGTAGTACGGAATTCCTAACTTAAAATTTTCTTTATAGTTTTTAGAGCGCACAACAAGCCGATTACTGGTTTTGGTGCATGTCCATAGTGGCATGGGGCGGAATAATATCTGCACCCTCTTTTCAACCTAACCTAAGTACTTTTTTTTGCAATACTCCAAAAAAAAAAAAAAATAAATAGTTCTGTTATTTTAATTCGTTTCGGCAATGAAAAAAGTCCCCCTTTTTGTAGGTTTATCGTTTTTTACTAATTCGAAAAATGTTTTGTATATTTATACTCCTAACTAAAATCTTGTTTTTCTTAACTGCAAATGGTTCATTTTTGTTTTGATTTTGATGTTGTTGCTCTACCTCTTTCCTTATGTCATTAAAGCCCCATTTCTTTTCGCCAAATTTATAAAGCAAACAAAACTAGACAGCCAAAGAATCCAAAACACAAGAAGCCCACTGCATATATCTACCAGTATAAACTAGACTGGAAAGATAATGTACTATTTGTTGGGTTAGATCAGATCCACCATCGCCAATGACTAACCAAACAGACAAATCATAAATTAGTTGTTAAAGGTGAAAGTGATAAAATTTAATTTCACTCAAACGCCAACGATTTTAAGATAGGGCGGAGAATAGAGTTGTTTGAACTGATGGGTGCTATCGTCACATGTGGTACACTTCCAAATAAAAGTGGTCAAGCTGTTCTTTGTATGGTGACTAGAAGACAGATGTATGTTCTTGTATTGATGTGAGTTTCATAAAATTAAAAAGGTGGGGTTCCATATTATGAAAATCTTTGGGATCAAAGTTAGAAAAACTGTAATGCAATGGATTGGGAATCATGTTACAACAAATTCGAAAGATGAGGCTTCTATCACAAGACATGCATTTAGCTGTGGGTTGTAGGTGGGCGGTCGAAGACTACAACACCTTGTCTCTGGGTTTACTCTGGTGGATGAGGGACTAGCCACAGTTTGCATAAAGCTCAAATTGTTCAACACTTTCTATGTATCCATGTCCCAGTTAAAGACAGCGACGAATAGACCAAGAAAATGACCTACGAGCACACAGAGAGAACATGTAACCGATGCTCTGATCTTGACATTAAAATAGTGCTGGGAGATTTAAAATTTCAAAAGACGAATCTTATAGGTTTGTTTGTTTGTATGTTTGTGTGTTCCTTATAGACTCAGAAACGGCTGAACCGATTTTCTTGAAATTTTCATTTTCACAGATGGTTCATAATGACCCCGTGGTGAAAATAGGGTACTACATATTTTAATATCTGAAGGGGGGGCGGACCCTCCCCCTTACCCTAATTTTCAGAAACGCCAGATCTAGGAGATGGGTGGTACGATTTAAGCGAAATTTTGTGTGCTCTCATTTAGTACCCCAAAAATTAAAATTTGGTATCTAAATTTCGGATGGTGTATCTAGGGGGGCTGCCCCACCCTAAAGCCTACCAAACATATATTTAGACAATATGGGACATAAAAGAAAGGTATTTAGGATAAGAAAACGTACCTGATATCCAATTGTCGGACCAAGTGCGAGGGGGGCCACCCCAAGCCCCAAAACACCCCTAAATCGGACATATTTACCGACCATGGCAATATGGGACTCAAATGAAAGGTATTCGCGAGTAGAATACGAATCTGATATTCAAATGTGGGACCACGTTTCCGGAGGTCCACCCCTTTCCCAAAACAGCCCCCAAACAGGACGTATTTACTGACCATGGGAATATGGGGCTTAAATAACCTAGGCCTTTGAAACTTGCACATGATCTCTGTCTGTCATCAGACTCACTTACGTAAATGTTTTCGTCCATTGTAATACAACAGCAACAGGAGAAGGAAGATGCCTTCGAGTGCCTACCGTTGAATCATCCAGATCGCTTTCAAAATCCCAACGACTTGGGAATGTTCATATCCGATAACTCAGACAAGTTCTCAATGAAACTGGAACCTAAAGTGGAGCTTGTTCCGACTGCCAGAGTGGGACACACACACAGCAGATCTTGATATAGTCTCTTCTTCCTCGACATTTCCACAGCTTCTGCAGAAGCCGTTACTTGCAACCATCCGCTTGTCAGCATGATTTCCGATTAGACAGTGACCTTTCATGACGGATACATAGACTGAAACGTCTGTTTTAGCAAGCGACAGCAGAGCAGTTGTCAAGTCTTCAAGTCTAGATTAGGCCACATAATTTTGTAACGTACATAAGCCCCCTTTATGACCATCTGTCATTGCAAGAATACCTGAAGACGTAGCTTTCATGTCACTAGAGGCATACCCACAGATTCCATGGCATACCCACAATTTCCAGTTCCCCTGAAATGTGCACAGTAGTTCCTAGTCTCACAAGCTTGTCCGCTCTACAATTTCCTAGGATATCTTTGTGGCGTGGCACCTAGAACAGGTAAATTTTGAATTGTTCAGCCATCTCGTTGAGAGATCTGCGACAGTCGAGGGCGGTTCTTGAAAGCAGAAATACGTTCTCCAGAGATTTAATAGCTTCCTGGCTGTCTGAGAAGATAATCGTCGTTATGACTTGCAACTTAGCTATTCTACCTTCTCTTTAAGCAAGTATCTCCGCTTGATACACACTACAGTGGTCGGGTCACCTTCGTCGGATATGACCAGTCCTAGTTTTTCAGTTTTTTTATTGATAAAAAGTACTGTACCACTATTCCTGATAGAACCGATTGAAACTACGATATACCTGGTAACAGAAGTTTCATAGATTTCTATACGGATGGTCCCAAACTAGACGACCAGGTGGGCTTTGGGTTGTACCTCTGGTCTAACCATTCTAAATTTCCTGCCCGTTCTCAAACGGCATAGTTTTTATTGGATTTTCGATTCAATCCCACTGTGCGTCTCGAATGATTTACGCCTCTTAGCCAATAGTAGTCAGAGTATTGTTTGTGCTTCTCAGACAGCAGAGCCGATAAGCCACTGCATGCAGTTCAGAACCTTCAGTGCGTGTGCATGTCGCTGTTATGTATTGTCATCGTGCGAGTGTTTCATGTCTCCGAACCAATCGTAGCCAGAGTATACCCATGTCATTTACTTACTTGCGATTGCCCCTACTTTGTTGCCTACGGGTTGTACCCTTCTCCACTCCAGGCGCATTAGCCACTGAGGCATTGTATCCGTAACACACCAATTGCAGCCATAGTTTAGCTCGGTGTACTTCGGTCATTGGATCTACTAAGATATACCTGGCTTTTAAGGTTGATTTGCCTAGAAGTAAATTTTTAAGGGATTTACCCTTCGTAACTTCTCCTATATTTGCACAATACTTAAAATTTGGAAAAAAATACTACATCTACAAAATTTGTTTTACTGCGAGAATGATATGCCTGTGTGTCATACTATTGAATCATATTTTTATACCCACTACCATAGGATGGAGGTATACTTATTTCATCATTCTGTTTGTAACTCCTCGAATAATTGGTCATCATGATCTAGCCATGTCCGTCCGGCTGTCCATCCGTCCGTCCGCATGTCCATCCGTCCGTCTGTCTGACGAAAGCACGCTAACTTTCGAAGGAGTAAAGCTAGCCGCTTGAAATTTTGCACAAACTATATGTGTTGGTCGATTGGTATTGTAAATGGACCATATCAGTCCATGTTTTGATATAGCTGCCATATAAACCGATCTTGGATCTTGACTTCTTGAGCCACTACAGGGCGCAATTTTTATCCGATTTGGCTGAAATTTTGTATGAGGAGTTTTTTTATGATTTTCAACAACTGTGTCAAGTATGGTTGCAATCGGTCCATAACCTGATATAGCTGTCATAAAAACCGATCTTGGGTCTTGATTTATTGAGCCTCTAAATGGCGCAATTCTTATCCGATTTGGCTGAAATTTTGCAGGACGTGTTTCGTCATGACTTCCAACAACTGTGCCAAGTATGGTTCAAATCGGTCCATAACCTGATATAGCTGCCATGTAAAACGATCATGAATCTAGACTTCTTGAGCCACTAGAGGACGCAATTCTTATCCGATTTGGCAAAAATTTTGCATGAGGTGTTTTGTTATGATTTCCAACAATTGTGCCAAGTACGGGTGAAATCGATGCATAACCTGATATAGCTGTCATATAAGACGATCTGGGGTCTTGACTTCGTGAGCCTCTAGATGGCGCAATTCTTATCCGTATTGGCTGAAATTTTGCATGACGTATTTTATTCTTACTTTCAACAACTGTGTCAAATAAGGTTCAAATCGGTCCATAACCTGATATAGCTGCCATATAAACCGATCTGGGATCTTGACCTCTTGAGCCTCTATAGGGCGCAATTATTATCTGATTTGGGTGAAATTTTGTACAACGGCTACCCACATACGTGTCAAATATGGTCTGAATCGGTCTATAACCTAAAACAGTTCACCTATAAAACGATCTCCCTATATTACTTTTTGAGCCCCTAAAGGTCGAAATCCTTATTCGATTTGGCTGAAATTTTTCACAATGACTTCTACTGTGGTCTCCAACATTCATTCGATTATGATCCGAATCGGACCACAACTTGATATAGCTCTAATAGCATAGTAATTATTTTCTTTTATCCTTTCCTTTGCTTTGTTTGCCTAAAAAGAGACACCGGGAAAAGAACTCGACTAATGCGATCCATGGTGGAGTGTATATAAGATTCGGCCCTGCCGAACTTAGCACGCTTTTACTTTTTAGATCTTTTTTCATAACAAAGTAACACCAAATAGCATTGACCCCCTAAAATTAGTCCAAAAAGTTTGAAAGCGTTATTTATTAGCCAAACAAATGTCTATCTTACAGCACAAGAGCTAGAGAACGACAACAACAACGCATGACATATTCGAGCACTGTAAATGATTATGGGTGTATGTGTTAAACAATGTTTGTCATAAACCAGACCCACTATACAAGGAAACTTAGATGCTGCCAAAAGATAGCATAGAACTTGGGCCACATGCCTGTCCTACTTGGTATCTTTGGGCTGTCCAAAGTCAACAACAGCCCACACCCAATTTACTGCAAACAAAATGAAAAAGAACACCATTGTATTTGCAGGGGCTTTCGGAAAACCAGACACCTGCCCTTTTATCAAGTTTTCCCCCCAATCATCAGCAAATGGAATAAATAAATATGAAATTAGTAATCATTGAACAAAAAGTAAAAAACGATGTCGGTTGCTTACCACTATCTCAAAAAAAAAAAAAAAAATGACCAACATGACGTTGACATGAAAATCACCAAAATTCTTGAAAAATTAGCTTCTTAGTAGCTCCATGATTGCAAACAAATAGGTGTTTTTGAAAACAAACAACGTGAATTAAACATTTTAAGGTTATTAATTTTGTGGTGATCATGTTGCCTGGCATAAAAACATTTGCAAAATTTTTATTAATGCTGGTTGGTGGTGGGGTGGTTTTGCTTCAAACAAATTTGTTGAAATTCTAAGCAGTTTTTCTGCTAATGCCAAGCCTGAAATAGCTGTCCAAAACAAAACGGAAGGTAATTCGTTAACAAAGAGTAGCTAATCATGGGACATAATATATGGCTCTTTAAGCATAAGAATATGCAATTGCCGGTGTTGAAAACACAAACATTTGAATGATGTTTAGGTTTTGGCAAAATCACAAATCTACAGTCTACTCATAGTTGGCCTTTGAATATAAATTATCTAGTTTTCTGAATACAAAGCACGCTAAGTGATATATTCGTCATTTTTGCTTATAATCGTAGTACGTTAATGTGTTCCTTTGCCCTGTGACAAAAGTTAATACCAAACGTGCTCATTTCGGTACCGTACGTTATTGATAGTAAAGCAAAACCGTATGGTACAAAAACAATACCGGATAATAGGGATGAAACATAAAATAATTAGTACCTTTTGGTATTAGCCTTATTACCAAACTGGTATTGGTTTTAATACCAATCTGTTATTGGTATTAATACCACGTTGACAAGGGAATAAAATGAATGCAAAAGGAATAGAGGGCAGTTGGAGTTTGTTTGAAGAGATATTGCTCAGAGAAAAAGCTTACAGCGAACAGTCTGGTAGTAGTAATTGAGAATTCACATAGGATTTGTGGTTAAGATCTCAACTATAAGTACTACGAACAACAGGCTGTGAACTGTAGGCCCGTCCAACCGGCGGACATAGTTCACCATGTTGTCGATGAGATAATGAAACCCAATTATCGAAACGCGTCCACCAGTGGAGTGACATGGGTCCTACCTTGTCTGAGGAACTGGCAATTTCTTTTCTTCAAGACTCATCAATCAATCTCTCCTTTGGATGTTGCATTCCCTTGGTCATTAAGCTCGACTAGAAAAAATTTAAAATAATTTTCATCTAATTTTATTTCGATTATCTATGTTAATAATTACAAAAAAGTAATGTTACACCGTACCAAGCTCAATTCTTTGTATTCAGCGTTTGATTACATATCAAATGATTCCCAGAAGTGAATTTGATATGAATACACCAACACAGCATCGTTTTACACACAAGAGACTATCATGTTTTTGATGTAGAATTTCCCTAGAATATGTACTATACCGCTTACAATAATGGCATCATAAATTTATGTACAAAGCTCAACAACACTTCTGATGCGATGACAAGAATACAAATGTGACGCCGTCCATTCTTAAAAGCCTCCTTTGTTTGGTATTGAATTGATACCAAATGGTATTAAAAATCTTTGCCAATGATGCTAACAAAATAATACCAGGCGATATTTTTCTATCAGTGTACTTACGCCTCAAAATTGGATATCACTTTCGCAGCCTACTTGCAAATACCTTCACTTGAGCCCCCTATTCCCTCGATTGGTTATATTTACATCGGAGTGGTTTTGGGTAGGCCGTTTGCCCTAGTAACATGACAGTCAGTTTGGTTATCACAATCGTGTTTTTGGCAGCTGCCGCCCCACTACTCTTTCTTTTACGAAACGCTCCTTATTCTCTACTCCTAAAATTTGATATTGCATTTGTGCTTTACTCCCAAATAGCTTTAATTTGATTCCCATATTGTCTCAATTGGTCCATAAGTACGTTGGAGGGGTTTTGGGTGGGGCGTTCCCCCATGTTACTTGACCTTCAATTTGGATATGAAAATCGTGGTGTTGGGACACTACAGGGATTTAAACACCAAACATACATTAAACAAGTTAGCAAAAGTCGGGCGGTGCCAACTGGTATAATACCCTACACCTACCCCATAAGTACAAAGTGGGAGCTATATCTAACAATTTTAAATGGACCTCGGCGAATGTTTTCAGATGGGTTATTAAGCAATCCGCATCAAAACACGAGAATTTACCAATGACAACATTATTGTAAATTACCCGAAATTTGTGTTTTTGGCACTAGCCGCACCTCTACGTCTTCTTTAAAGAAACGCCTTTTGTTTTTTTCTACCCCTAAAATTTTTTATCACATTCGTTATCTACTCCCAATCACGTTTCATTTGAATTCCATATTGTCGCGATCGGTTCATGTGTCCATAAGTGGGGTCTTTTCGTGGGATGTTTCCCTGAGTAATTTGACCTTACATTTGGATATCAGATTCATGTTTCTAGGACACCATAAGGGTGCATACAAAAATTCGCATATACACAGTTTGTATCACCAATCTCCACAAAAACAAATTTTCCAAAATTGTAATGGTGGGAGAACTCCCTACCCTTAGGTATTTTGAGGCCGCTCGGCTTCGCTTTCTATCACAAGATGCATTTTGTTTTTGTTTGTATGCTAGATCCGTAGTCTATTTCCAAATTGTTGCCTTTGTCGTTCTGTGGGTCTAATGGGTGGGGCGTTCCCCCTAGTTACTTAACCTTAAAATTGGATTTCAGATTTGTTTTTATGGCAGAGACCGCTCCGCTACGCTTTCTTACAAGTTGAACTTCGTCTTCTACTCTCCCAGATACGTTTTTATACTCCCAGATTCCATTTATTTAAGTTCCATATTGTGGCGATTGGGCTATTTGTCCGGTAGGAGACTTTTGGATGGGGCATTCCTCTTGTAACTGGGCCTTAAATTCGGGTATCAGATTCTTGGTGTTGTGATACTAAAGGGATATTTGAATGCAAAAAGTCGCTTATAACCAATCTTCGTTATAATGAGTCTTTAAAAATTGTGTTAAGTGGTCCTTACCCCACAAATATCCACTACGCCTTCTTTTACGAAACACGTTTCGTTTTTGACCACATTCGCACTCTACTGCCTTTCATTTGAGATCGAGGGGTTTTGGGTGGGGCGTTCCCCCTAGTTATTTGATTTCTAATTTCGGTATCAGATTTGTGTTTTGGGGTCACTATGTACAAGGGGACTACTAATGGTGGAGACATTTGTGAGGTACTATGTCATGTAAAAACTTTACTCCAAAGCTGTGTTGCACTGAGGCACGCCGTTCGGATTCGGCTTTAAAACTGGAGGTCTCTTATTATTGAGCATAACTTGAATAGGACAGCAGTCAGTAATATGTGGGAAGTTTGCCCCTGTTCCTTGGCAAATTTGTTCATAATCTGAGGCTGCCCCAGTACCCTACTAATAGTTATCTTTTACTTCAGAGCTATATTGTCATGCTATGTCACTGCCCGGCTCTCGCGGCTAACAGATACCGGCACTTAGGTGGGAACACAATACCAGACATGAATCAACTTAGGGGCATGGCATGGAAAACAATTAAGAATTTTGTAGGTAGCACGGTATTCCTAACTTTGGTTTTCTCTTTCGGGGTTACTTTTTTTCTTGCGGTAGTCGAGCTTAAATGACCACGTGAAAGTGTGTTAGAAAGAAGAGTTTGTTTTTAGGAATTGAAGAAAAGAAATTGCCAGCTATCTGACAATCGGGCATGGATAACACAGCCATTGGCAGACGCGTTTCTGGGCTGGTGACCCTTATCAGTGCCTGACTGGCCCACAGTTTCATTGCACGCTACTTGCCCTATTTAAGCTTAGATTTTTATTTAAGCTTAGATTTGAGCATTAATGCTCATATGAAATCTAAGCACGCGGATATATTAACCACCAATCACATGTGAGCCAGTTTTCTGATCAACATCTTCTCAAACAACTCCAATTCTCATCTTCGCACCGACCTTATGCAGGATACTTTTTTAGTATTTAAAGTGCACAACAAGCCGATTACTGGCTTAGGTGTATGTCCACTTCAACCCAACCTAACATATATTGTGCATTCCGGAGTTCTTAGGTTGGAGCGTTCTTTCTAAATACTTGATTTCTCACATCCACATAGTGAGTTTCCTACTCTACTGATTTGATTCCGTTGGTGTTTCAATGGGGCTATATATCAAGGAGGACCATGAGGTTATAGATTAAGGGTATGCTCCGAGACACTGGAGACTGAATACAAATTTAAATCTACTCCTAAATATATACTCATTGGGACAGCCTCCATCTGTACTCATGGAAATGGATATCAGATTTGTTATTAACTTTCAATTTTTCTTCACTATACCCTCCACCATAGAATAGGGGTACACTCATTTCGCCATTCCATTTGTAACACATCGAAATGATGTACTCCAAGTCGATTTAGCCTTGCACGTTCGATGTCCCTCCGTCTGTCTATCTGCTGAAAACATTCTAACTCTCAACTAAATAAACCTAGGAGCTAGCACAAATACTTCCCATTAGTGTAGGTCCGCTGGGATTGTAAATGGATCATATCGGTCCACGTTTTGATATAGATGCCATATAAACCGATCTTGGATTTGGACTTCTTGAGTCTCTACAGGGCGCAATTATTATCCGCTTTGGCAGACATTTTGCACGTTGCGGATTATTATGACTTTTAACAACTGGGCCAAGTATTGTTCAAATCTATACAGGTCTATAACCTGATATAGATGTCAAATACACCGAACTTGGATCTTGACTTCTTGAGCCTTTGGAGAGCGAAATTCTTATCCGATTGGACTGAAATTTTGTATGACGTGTTTTATATTTACTTCTAAAAAATGTACCAGGTATGGTCTAAATCGGTTCATAACCTGATATAGCTGCCATATAAACCAATCCCGCATCTTGACTTCTTGAGCTTGTAGAGGGCGCAATTGTTATCCAATTTGCCTGAAATTCTGTATGAAGAGGTTTGTTATGACTTTAAACAACTGTGCTAAGTAAAGTCCAAATCGGTTCATAACCTGATATAGCTACCATATAAACCGATCTTGGATCTTGACTTCTGAAGTCTGTAGAGGGCGCATTTGTTATCCGATTTGGCTGAAATTCTGTATGAAGTGGTTTGTTATGACTTTAAACAACTATGCTAAGTATGGTTCAAATCTGATCATAATATGATATAGCAACCATATAAACGCATCTTGGATCTTGACATCTTGAGCCTGTAGAGGGCGCAATATTCATCCGATTTAGATTAAATCTTGTGTGAGGTATTTTGTTATGATTTCCAACAACTGTGCTGAGCATGGTCTATATCGGTTCATAATCTGATATAGCTACCATATAAACCGATCTCCGATATTGACCTCTTGAGCCTGTAGAGGGCGATTTTGCTGAAATTTTGCGACTTCCAAGTACGGCGTAAATCGGTTCACAACCTGATATAGCTGTCATATAAATAGATCTCTGGTCTTGGTTATAACTTGATATAGCTCCAATATAAACCGATCTCCCGATTGGACTTTTTGAGCCTCTAGAGGGCGCAATTCTTATCCGATTTAGCATGAGGTATTTGGTTATGACTTCAAACAATTGCGCTAAGCATGGCCCAAATCGGTTCATAACCTGATATAGCTGTCCTATAAACCGCCCTATAGAGGGCGCAATTCTTATTCGATTTAGCTGAAATTCTGTATGAGGTATTTTGTTATGATTTCCAACAACTGTGCTAAGCACGGTCCAAATCGGTTCATAACCTGCTATAGCTGTCATATAAACCGATCTCGTATCTTGATTTATCGAGCCTCTAGAGGGCGCAGTTCCTATCCGAGTCAACTGAAATTTTGTATGAGGTGTTTTGTTGTAGTTTGCAACAACCGTGCCGAGTCTGTTCGAAATCGGTTCATAACCCGATATGGCTGCTATTTAAACCGATCTCCCGATTTGACTTCTTGAGCCTCTAGAGGGCGCAATTCTAATCCGATTTGGCTGAAATTTGGTATGAGGCATTTTGTTATTGTTATGACTCTCAACAACAGTACCAAGTATGGTCTAAATCAGTCCAAAGCTGCCAAATAAACTCATCTCCCAATATGACTTCCTGAGCCTCTAGAGGGCGCAATTATTACTCGATTTGGATGTGGTATTTTTTATGTCTTCTAACAGCCATGAAAAGTACGATCCATATCGGTTCATAACTTGATACAGCTCTTATATATTTCAAAAATTCATACAAAAAACTTGTCACATGCGATCCACGGTGGAGGGTATATAAGATTTGGCCCGGCCGTACTAGTGATTCATAATTTTTTCAGCCTTAATCTGCTTCATTGATTGACTCTATACAATAGATGGTACTAAGACAGCCCAACATTATTGATTTCAGCATCCTTGAAAGGCTATAATGAACCTGAGTCATATGATGACCATGATGATGATGATGCCAACAAAAGGCTTTGCCTTACAATCACATATTCGAGATGATGATTTATTAGCCAACAGACAACATTTGTTAGACTCCTCCTTCGCTTATTTTGTGGTGTTTGTTTAAGATGAGGTTGTTGTTCTTTTTATTGCTTAATGAATATACACTCGGAGCATATGTGTGTTTATAATGACATCACGTCAATGTATCCGGCAATGCAATTATTTTTATAAATTTAATTTTATTTGAATTTTTGTTTATTTACAGCCATTGGGGGCGCTGGTAAATGGTATTTATTTTAATAAACAAATTCGCAAGAAAAAAAAACCGATTGAGTTTTATTGGAAAATATTTCTTTGTGGTGTTTACCAATTTAAATTTTTGCCAAAACAGAAAAAAAGTAAACACTGCGGCATGGGTCAAGGTTAGGCGCCAAAGGTACTGGGGTATGCATATAAATATCATGCTTTCATAGTAAGTTTCTCAAATTATCACAAAATTTTAGACACAAGGACTCAATTTGATTCATCTGAATTCTATTTGTTGGGGAAATTGTTTGAAGGGGTACTTACGAAACAGGTCAGATATATGATTCCCACAAAAGAACCATGTAAAATTTGCTTACCTGAAATTAGAAGAAAAAATAAATGTTTTAATTAACCACTCGTAACTATAGAATTCCATTTAATGAAAAGTAAAACGCAGCAAAATTTTCCAGGAAAATACAACTGCATAAAAAAAACTTTCATATTATTCAAAAGTCAATGAAGTTTTCTAGAGAAATCTAATTTTGATAACATTTTGCATGATGGTTTAGCCTCTGTCCCATGGTGGAAGGGGGTATATAAACTTTGTCCTTCCGTTTGTAATTTAAATCTACAGTTTAACCGCCAGATAGTATTACAAAGTTCACACTGGCATATTTATCAAACTAGAAATGACAGCTTTTGTTTTATTGACAGCTCGTTATATGGTTTACAAGCCACCAAAAGCATTTGCTTTTGAGTATTTATAAAGAAGGTGATATAACGACCAGCTATTGTTGGCGAACTCTAACACCTAGGTTTAGGTAGAATGAGTAGCCCACACCAAAAGGTGAGTTCACTCGTGGGCTAGTCTGGCCAATTGTGACGCACTGGTAAGAAAAAGAAGAAAAGGAACAAGTAAAAGCGTGCTTAGTTTGGCCAAGCCGAATCTTTCTCTTCACCATGGAACACATTTGTTCTTTGCCCGGTGTCTCTTTATAGGCAAACAAAGGATAATGGATAAAAATTACCATGATTCGGGTCATACTTGGCTTTGATGTTGGAGACCACAGTAGATGTCATAGTGCAAAATGTCAGGCCAATCCGATAAGAATTGCGCTTGATAGACGCTCAAGAAGTAAAACCGAGCAATTAATTCATATGGGTGGTATAACAGGTTATGGACCTGTTCCGACCACAGAGTTGTGATCCCGAATGTTGGTATGAATTTCTCGCTCTATTTCCAAATACCTTTTATTTAAACCCCATATTGTCATTGGTTCAGGGGAAGTTTATGGGATGAGGCGTGCCCCAAATACTTGGCCCCAAAATTGGATATGAAGTTCGTTTTCTAATCGCAAATAGCTTTCATTTGAGCCCCGTATTGCCCTGATCGGCTAACTTGTCCTCTTTGAGGGAGGGGCGGTCCCCTAATACTAGAGCTGGCAAACTATCGATAAACGCAACAAATCGATATTTTCGATATTTCTAATTATAAATATCGATAGTATAGTATACTCAAACGAAACGAAAATGAGAAGTAAACAAAGGGAGATCGTTTTATATCGAAGCAATATGAATGGACAGACCAAATAGAACCAAAGAGTCATTGTACCCAATTTTAACCCAATCAGATGAAAATAGCGCCCTCTATAGGCGCAATCGGATCGCTTATTTTTGTTAAATTTTGCAAGAAATTGATCTTTGCCGATGGTATCGGTGGGAAAAATATCAATCAATATTAGACAAAAACATTGAAAAAAGGCATTAAGTTCGTCTGGGCTGAACTTTGGACACCCACAACCTCGGGTATATATGTAAACTCCCTTTCATCGCAATCCGGTGAAAATTGGATACTTTATGCCCCCAAATCCAGCACGCCATTGAGTGGTCTACTAAATATAAGTCACCATTGAATTTATTATTTCAAATTTCAACAAAATCGGATAATAAATAAAGCTTTTATAGGCTTCAGACCCTTTATCTGGAGATCGGTCTATATAGCAGCTAAATTTAAATATAGTCCGATTTAATGCATATTTAGGTTAGATGTCGGAGGGCTTAAAATAACCCAATTTTGCAAATTTCAGCAAAATCGGATAAAAATTAAAGCTTTTATGGGCTTCGGACCCTTAATCGGGAGATTGGTCTATATGGCAGGTATATCAAAATAAAGTCCGATCTGAACCATATTTTGGTCAGATGTCGGAAAGCCTTAAGCTATTCACTGTTTCGAATTTCAGCGAAATCGGATAAAAAATAAAGCATTTATGGGCATTAGACCCTTTATCGGCAGATTGGTCTATATAGCGGCTATATCCAAATATTGTCCTATTTGGCCCGTTCAAGAACTTGACCATCGTGCAACAAAAAGACGTACCTGTGCCAAATTTTAGCTTAATTTCTCAATTTTTGAAGGTGATGGCAACAGACGGACGGACGGACAGACGGCCATACAGGTTTTGGTAGTGGGGCGCCACTCTGACTCGATCTAGTCATGTCCGTCCGTCTGTTTGCCGAAATCACGATAGCGGTCGAACGCGTAAAGTTACTTTTTATTGATGTAGGTCCTCGGGGATAGCAAATGAGTCATATGGGTTCAGATTTGGCTATATTCCCCATATAAAGCGATAATCCGATTTGACTTCTCAAGCCCCTGGAAGCCCCAACTTTCATCCATGGCAAGTATGATCTGAATCGGTCTATAAATAGATAAAGCCCCGGATTTGAATTCTTGAGCACTTAGAAGCCTCAATTTGCATCCGATTTGGCTGAAATTTGGAAAAAAGACTTGAGTTATGACTTTTCAACATCCATACCAAGTATGATCCGAACCGGCCTATAAACAGAAGTAGCCCTCATACAACCAATTCCCGGATTTGACTTCATCAGCCCTTAGAAGCCTAAATTTTCACCTGATTTGGCTGAAATTTCGCCCAAAACCTTATCTTATGACTTCAAATATCCGCGCCAAGTTTTATCCGAATCGGTCAATGTGGTGATATACCCCCCCCCCCCCCCCCCCCCTAAGTACCGATAGGACTTCGTGAGGACAAAATAATTCAAATACAAACTCAGTTAATAAGGGTACATTTGTAGCGAAAGATTCGCCCCGACCGAATTAAGCACTCCTTTTTCTTGTTTCTACTAATACCACAACACGTGCGGATGTTGGTCGAGATCTGTTCAGATTTGGATATAGCTCTCGTATATATATTCGTGCAATTTGGATTAATATTGCCATAAAGTGGCTGGGTACTTGGACCAAAATTTTAATACCATATTCGTTTTCTGGTCTTCAATACCTTTCATTTGATACCTTTATTGTGCCCATCGGACCACTTTCGGATATGGGTGACGTTTTTGGGGCAATGGGGGAGGGTCAGCCCCCATCCGATATCTAACAATTATACAGCCTATGTTTCGTTCCAGACAAATGTACATAATCTATGCAAATTTAAGGAAAATCGGTTCAGCCAAGTGGCGTAACCCCCTATACTTCGATATGATTTTGTATGCCAAATTCGAAATCTACTCCTGAATACCTTTCATTTGAGGCCCATATTGAAATAAACTCATTTGATATCCATATTGCCCTTATCCGTCCACTTTTGAATTTGGCAGGTCTTTTTGGGGTAACGGTGGAGGGTCCGTCCCCTTCCGTTATCAATAAATTATAAAGCCTATTCCTACTTCCTGACCATATTCGTAAACTACTCCCGCATACCTTTCATTTGAGACCCATATTGTCATGATCGTCAAATAAACCTATTTTAAGGGGTTTTGGGGCTGGGGCGGCCCTCCAAGTACTTGGACCCAACTCTTATTATGAAATTCGTAGTCTACTCTTGAATACCTTTTATTTCAATGCCATATTGTCCCGATCGGGCCACTTTTATTTTTGGGTAATACTTTTGGGGTAAGGGGGAGGGTCCGCCCCTCCTCCCGATATCAAAAAACGATATAGCCTATATTTCCTGCCAGACCAACCGACACAATCTGTGAAAATTTCAAGGTAATCGGTTAAGCCGTGTTTGAGTCTATACGGAACAAACAAACACACTTGAATTTTATATATAAGAAAATATATGAAGGTTTAAACTGATTCAGGCCATACTTGGCTAGGTTGGAGGTCATAGGAGAAGCCATTCAGCAAAATTTCAGCCAAATCGCATAAGAATTGCTTGCAAAGTATAATCTGGAGATCGGTTTATATGGGAGCTATATCAGGTTTTGAACTGATTCGGACATAACTTGACACATCATTTGGATGCCATAAACACGTCAAAAAAACATATACCGATAAGACCCAAAACATGGACCGATAAGACCCATTTACAATCCCAACCACAGCGCAGAGGTTAGCATGTCCGCCTATGACGCTGAACGCTTGGGTTCGAATCCTGGCGAGAACATCAGAACACACTTTCAGCGGTGGTTTTCCCCTCCTAATGCTGGCAACATTTGTGAGGTACTACGCCTTGTTAAACTTCTCTCCAAAGAGGTGTCGCACTGCGGCACGCCGTTCGGATTCGGCTATAAAAGGAGGTCCCTTATCATTGAGCTTAAACATGAATCGGACTGCACTCATTGATATGTGAGAGGTTAGTCCCTGTTCCTTAGTGGAATGTTCATGGGCAAAATTTGCATTTACAATCCCAACCGACCTACAAAGCGTCTAACTTTACTGCTTTGAATGTAAGCGTGCTTTCCACAGACAGACAGACGGACATGGCCAGATCGACTTAAAATGTCATGGTGATCGAGAATATATATACTTTATGAGGTCTTTGACCAATATTTCGATGTGTTACAAACAGAAAGACTAAGTTAATATACCTTTACCGTATAGTGGAGAGTTTAACAACGGTAGCGTTGGCTAGGTCATGTTATGAGAAAGAATGAAGAAGATCCAGCAAGCACTGTGGTACACGCAAACCGGGGCGACCAAAACTCCCATGGAAAGATTGAGTGGTGGAAGACATCTTGAAACTTGGTGTCTCGGATTGGAGAAGAAGCGCAGTATATCAAGGCGCTTCGAAGGTTATACTTAGTTTGAGTAATGGAACAAGTGTTCTGTCATAGCCAATTAAAGTTATAGCAATAAAATTTATACGAAATTTAATAAATTATATCTTGTAATTGTAATTGCCCATAAGTCGAAATTCTTGCAGCCGTTTGTTGAGATTGTATGTTGTGTTTAATTCACTGCATTGCATTTCTATTGAATTTTTGATATGCAAAAATTGAGGTGAAGTTAAGCAGAAAACGAATGCAGTTGACAGCGGTGTCCGTCCATATGCAATTCAGGGTATTTTGTACCATGGCATATAAGCCAGGCTAGGGACTTTTTGTATTTTTTTTTTCCTTTCTCCACTAACCAAACGAACGTCATAGCAGTTCCATTACACTTCATTTGACTACCGGCCCACCGGCTGTTGATTTTTTAACAAAACGAAGGAAAAAAAAACTCAGCTGGGTGGTGGGAAGCGGTTTTTTACGTATTGCGAATATCAATAAAAACAACAAACAACGCTAGAAATGTAAATTAAGTGAGAAAAACAAAAACTAAAAATGCATATGCGATATGTTTTTCTACCCAGGATTGTGGGACAAGCAAAGAAACCTGAAAAACCAAACAACAACAGCAACAAAACGAAGCACTCGTATATGCTGTACGTGCGATAAATTATTTATGGCATTCCATAAACGATTAATTGTAATGAATTGCCCATTTTTGTCGGCAATATGGTTACACCGATGGCGATTAAAAAGATACCAGTTTACACATGTCACGATAGACTTGTCTTTCAGATGTTGGACAAAGAAAAAAAATATGGAAAAAAGAGAGTCTCTGATTTAAATGAAAGTTTTGTAGGCAGTTTAAGACAGGGAGAGGAAATAATCAAAAATTTTTATGTGTGTGAAAATATGTTATATTAGAAAATTTACCACACAGCGCCATCTACATGTAAAATATAAAATCATAATACAGAATATCTAACACAAATTATGTATAGAATACAAACATAATGAAATCGTAATACAGATATGGATAAATCGAATAAAAATTTTTGCCAATATTTGGCCATTTTTCCTTTTGATGCTCTATCTTTCGGACAAAATGGCCCACTGTGGCCAACTGGGAAGTAGGACGCTGAAAGCGCTTATAGGAAATTTCAAGTAAGCCATTCCCGCGGAGAATCTAAGAATTTTAGCAACCAAAGTATCAAAGAACCCAAGATATTGGCATTCTCTTGCCAATATTTGGCCATCATAAAGTTTTCCTTATGATGCTCTATTTTTTAGACGAAATAACCCACTGTGGCCAGCTGAGACATAGTGCCCTGGAAGTAGGCCATGCCTGTGAAGAATCTAAGTATGTTACCACCCAAAGTACCAAAGAACCCAAGCTATTATCAATTTTCGCCAATATTTGGCCATTCGTCTTTATGATGCTTCATGTTTCAGACAAAATGACCCACTGTGGCCAACTGGGTAATAGTGTCCCAAAGCGCTTACAGAAAATATCAAGTAGGCCGTACCTGTGAAGAATCAAAAAAAAAATCAGTTTATATGGCTGCAATATCAGTTTATGAACCGATTTGGACTATTCTTGGCAACAAAACACCTCATGCGAAATTTCTGCCAAATCGGATAAGAATTGCGCCATCTAGTGGCTCAAAAATCAAGGTCAGAAACTGGTTTGTATGGCAGCTATATCAAGTTATGAACCGATTTGGGCCATTCATGGCATAGTTATTGGAAGTCAAAAGAAAACTCCACATGCGAAATTTCAGCCAAATCTGATAATATTGCGCCCTCTAGAGGCTGAAGATGTCAAGATCCGTAACCGGTTTGTATGGCAGCTATATCAGGTTATTGCTCGATTTGGACCATTCTTGGTACAGATATTGGAAGTCAAAAGAAAACACCACATGCGAAACTTCAGCCAAATCGAATAAAAATTGCGCCCCCTAGAGGCTGAAGAAGTCAAAATCCGAGATTGGTTTGTATGGCAGCTATATCAAAATATGAACTGATTTGGACGATTTATGGCACAGTTGTTGTAAATCAAAACAAAACACCTCAGGCAAAATTTTTGCCATATGGGATAATAATTGCGCCCTCTAGCGGCTGAAGAAGTCAAGATCCGTTACCGGTTTGTATGGCAGCTATATCAGGTTATGAACCGATTTGGGCCATTCATGGCACAGTTATTGGAAGTCAAAAGAAAACACCATATGCGAAATTTTAGTCAAATCGGGAGTATTTGCGCCCTCTTTAGTCTGAAGAAGTCAAGATCCGTAACCGGTTTGTGTGGCAGCTTTAATAATTATAAACCGTTTTGGACCATTCTTGGCACAGTTATTGGAAGGCAGAACAGATCATATCTCATGCTAAATTTCAGCCAAATCGGATAAGAATTGCGCCCTCTTGAGGCTCAAGAAGTCAAGATACGAGATTGGCTTATATGACAGCTATATCAGGTTATAAACCGATTCAGACCATACTTGGTACAGCTATTGAAATTCAGAGCAAAACAACTCATGCGAAATTTCAGCCATATGGCATAATAATTGCGCCATCTAGAGGTTCAAGAAGTTAAGATCTGAGATTGGTTATGAACCGATTTGGACCATTCTTGGCACAGTTATTGAAAATCAAAACACTACATGCCAAATCGGACAAAAACGCCCTCTAGAGGCTCAAGAAGTCAAAATCAAAGATTGGTTTGAATGGCAGCTATATCAGGTTATTAACCGATTTGGACCATTCTTGGCACAGTTATTGAAAGGCGGAACAGAACATCTCATGCGAAATTTCAGCCATATGGGATAATAAATGCGCCCTCTAGAGGCTGAAGAAGTCAATATCCGTAATCGGTTTGTATGGCAGCTTTATTAATTATGAACCGATTTGGACCATTTTTGGCGCAGTTATTGGAAATCAAAACAAAACACCACCAGCCAAATCGGAAAATAATTGAGCCCTCTACAATAAAAAAAAAAATAAAAAGTTGGGGAAGTTTTTACGACAAACAAAATACTTTTATCACGAAGTTTTGCTCTAATTGTAACTGTGTAACGTTTCGCTTCAACATATCAAACATTAGCCATAAACCTAGTATTGTTGAATTACTTAGTTATTACTTATTACTTAGTTTTTTTATTGTAAACCCTTTAGCAGCTTCGTCTACGGTAAAAGGCCCTCCCTTTTGTTGTAAAACCAAAAACTCTTCAATTGCAAAAGTACTTCGATAGCCGCAAACGAGTATTCGTGTACCGGACCAATAATTATTCTCTTGTGTCTCTTCCACTAAAAAGAGAGGGGGTGAGTATTTAAGCCCATAGACCAGTGGTTGGCAAAAATTCCTACTCTCTTGCACATTACTTTGAACGTGCATAAGAAAATAATCCCAAGCAGACCCATAGGATTACAAATAATTGCAATTTTGTGCTCGTCACTGTTATAGACACTTTCTGATACAGAAAAAATTTTTCCTTTTTTGTTTTCACTGAGAAAAGTGCAGTCAGTATATTGGATAGCTCGGTCGAGGGCAGATGGTAAACACGGAAAGTGCCAATTTTTAAAGTTTCGTTAATATAATCCCAAGCAGACCCATAGGCTTGCAAATAATTGCAATTTTGTGCTCGTCACTGTTATAGACACATTCTCACACACACAACAATTTTTCCTTTTTTGTTTTGACTGAGAAAAGTGCAGTCAGTATATTGAAATAGCTATAACCTATAACCTGAAATAGCTCCCATATAAACCGATCTCCCTAAAATACTTCTTGGGCAGTTAGAGGGCGCAATTCTTATCCGATTTAACTGAAACTTTACACAATGACTTCTTCTATGACCCCCGACATACGCCCGCCAAGTATGGACTGAATCAGTGTAAAACCTCATATAGGTCTCATATAAACCCCTCTCCCGATTATACTTCTTGAACCTCTAGAGGGCGCAATGCTTATCCGATTTTGTTGAAATTTGGCACAGTCACTGTACACGTGCCAAATATGGTCCGAGTCATTCCTTTACCTGATATAACTTTCATATACACCAATCTCCCGATTTGACTTCATAGGCCCCTGGAAGCCGCAATTTTTGTCCGATTTAGCTAAAATTTTGACATAGTGTTCTACTATGACTTTCAACAATTATGCCAAGTACGGTCCACATCGGTCTATAACTTCATATACCTCCCATTGAAACCGATCTCCCGATTTTACTTCTTTAGCCCCTATAGGGCATAATTCTTATCCAATTTGGCTGAAACTGTGCACAATGACTTATTTTATGACTCCCAACATACGTGCCGCGTATGGGCTGAATTGGTGTAAAACCTCATGTAGGTCCCATACAAACCCATCCTCCGATTATACTTCTTGAACCTCTAGAGGGCGCAATGCTTATCCGATTTTGTTGAAATTTGGCACAGTCACTGTATCTATGACTTCTTACACACGTGCCAAATATGGTCCAAATCAGTCCATTACCTGATATACAATAGCTTCCATATACACCGATCTCCCGATTTGACTTCATAGGCCCCTGGAAGCCGCAATTTTTGTCCGATTTAGCTAAAATTTTGACATAGTGTTCTACTATGACTTTCAACAACTATGCTAAGTACGGTCCACATCGGTCTATAACCTGATATACCTCCCATTGAAACCAATCTGCCGATTTTACTTCTTTAGCCCCTATAGGGCGCAATTCTTATCCGATTTGGCTGAAATTCTGCACAATGACTTCTACTAAGGTCTCCAACATCCAAGCCAAGTATGGCCCGAATCGGTTCCAAAGCTGATAAAGCTCCAATTGCATAGCAAATCTTATCCATTATCCTTTGTTTGCCTATAAAGAGATACCGGACAAAGAAGTTGGAAATGCAATTCATGGTGGAGGATATTTAAGATTCGGCTCGGCCGAACTTAGTACTCTTTTACTTTTTTTTTCATAGCACATAAAGCAGCACGATTTTGCTACCCATTACAAATTTAAGTTGGTTGAAAATCACTCGGAAGTAAAATGTTTATAAACATTTCTCAAATGCTAAGCAAATACTTTAAGCAGCAATCAAACACCAGAACTAAAAAAAAAAAATAAACCATAGTAAAGAAAACATTCTCAACATTTGAGTCACAAATAAATTCGTTAGAAGTGATAATAAATAATCAGCATATAGTTTTAATCTGATATGTTGTAGGGTAAGTTTATTTATACATTTAGTGATAACATTTATGCGGTGTTCCCACATGTATGAAGATTTTTATAGAATTTTGCATAGATTGATGCGACAACCTTAAGAAACAAAAACAATGAGGAAACTAAAACAAAACAAATAAAAAAAGTGATGACTTCGGCCGGGCCGAATCTTGAAACCACACCATCAAAGTTTTTGTTGGAACCACATTTTCAAATGGAGGTGATGATCCTCGTCAAGCTCCTGTAACGCTCCGGGCTAAAGGACCGATTGCCGCGGAAACATGGTGGTCATTGGATATTTAAAGGTGCCAATAACTCGCCTTGTTGTATCGAACATCATAGGCACTCAGTATTTGTGCAAGAGCCGGTGCCATCCGACCTCTCACTGAGATTCTCCGCTTTATACCGCTGATTGTCCACGACTGCCGTTGCAGCTACTCCGTATGAAGCATTCCACTATCCGCAACCTGTGAGCGCGCCCGGTAGCTCGCAGCTAAACTTCTCGTGACAGCAAAGAACACCACACGGATCGGACCTCAAAGTTCCAGCTTGTGTGGTGCACACAACTATCCCAAGCCGGATTGAAGATCACATGTGTTCTTAAACTACGAAATTACTGGCTAAAATTAAAGCTTATTGGGGCCGTAAAGGACCAACCAGGAGATTGGTTTATATGGGAGCTACATCACGTTATATACCGATGTGGACCACACTTATCAAGCATATTGGAAGTAATAACAGAACAGGCCACAGCAGAGGTTACCATGTCCGCCTATGACGCTATATGCCTGGTTTCGAATCCTGGCAAGAACATCAGAACCATTTTTCAGCGGTGGTTATCCACTGCAAAAAGGAGTTTCATGACCAATTTGGACCGCACTTGGCACAGTCGTTGGAATTTGAGCCAAATCGAATGAAAATTTAGGCTTCCAGGGGCTCAAGAAGTCAAATCGGGAGATCGATTTATATGGGAGCTATATCAGGTCCTTGACCGATTTCGACCGTACTTGGCACAGTCGTTGGAAGTTAAAACAGAACACTATGTTCAAAATTTGAGCCAAATCGTATGAAAATTGGCTTCCAGGGGCTCAAGAAGTCAAATAGGGAGATCAGGACTTTGACCGATTTGAACCGTACTTGACACAGTTGTTGAGGATCATAACAGAGGGTCAGCCAGAATGAAGCCTTTAAATCTTATCAAAGAATTAGAGATCAAACCGATGGCTTTGGTACAGGCATATCCCCCTGCAGAGACAAAGAAAGAAATCTGTAAACTGATACGGTTAGTGTGCTGAGGATATTGAAAGAACACTTTCTCCAGCTGCTGCTATCCGATGGTGGTGGCCGTGAGTATATCGCCGAACCAATCCCCGATGATGGTATAGAATAGTCAGAACGAGATCCACGTAGCAGAAACCCGGCTGAAAAACAATGAGGCAGCTAGAGCCGACGGATTGCCGGCCAAGTTGTTTAAGGCCACAGGCTACACGCTGATAAGGTTCGTCCAATTTGGCAAGAAGAAAGCTTACCCGATGGTTGGAACCTCAGCATACTATGTCCCGTACCCAAGAAAGGGGTCTATACGGTATATGCCAACACCATCTCATATAAGATACTATCAAGCGAACTATGTGAAAGATTAAAGTCTAAGGTCAACGAAATAATTGGGCCATATCAGTGTGACTTTATATCTGGTAAATCCACCATAGACCAGATATTTAGACTACGCCAAACCCCACAACCAAGAGATTTGAAATACTACTTAGGCCAAAAATGGGGCATACAGAGCAATCCTGCAAGCAGTAGCAACGTGTCAGGCCAAGGAAAGGAATCGGCAGATAAGAACAGAAGAGAAAAGTTTGCTTCCCCGAGAGAAAAGGTAAGAAATTCAAGATGTACACAAGGCAGAATGAGTTTCAGAAATAAAATCATTGGCTTTTACACATCTTCCTGCAAAGACAAATAAGGAAATCTATTGGGTTGCCCAAAAAGTAATTGCGGATCTTTCATATAGTCGGCGTTGACAAATTTTTTCACAGCTTGTGACTCTGTAATTGCATTCTTTCTTCTGTCAGTTATCAGCTGTTACTTTTAGCTTGCTTTAGAAAAAAAGTGTAAAAAAAGTATATTTGATTAAAGTTCATTCTAAGATTTATTAAAAATGCATTTACTTTCTTTTAAAAAATCCGCAATTACTTTTTGGGCAACCCAATAGCAACAAATACAAATAGTGTGCTTAAGATATGGAAAGAACGTTTTTCCGAGCTGCTAGTATCCGGCAGTGGCAGTGGCAAGGATACCGAAGAACCAATGCCTGATAATGGTATAGAATGTTGACCTAGTAGTCAGAATGAGGTACAAGTAGCAGTGATTCGGCTGAAGAACAACAAGGCAGCAGGAGCCAATGGGTTGCCCGCTGAACTATTTAAGACCGGAGGTGACATGCTGATAAGACATATGCCAACACCAGGGGCGGCGACATAAACTCGGATACATTAGTTATAAACAAATCAAGTTTCATGCTACGATGAGCAGCGTTGGATCGGGTATAAGTGTGTTAGTCAGGGAAAATCATGTCAACATTACAAGATTCCTGACCCAGAAATAATAGGCAGAATCTTTCACCTCTATTCATTCCATTCAGATCTGAAACAAACTGCCGTTAGTGACAACCATTGGCTCTGACACATGCAACTGGAAAGCAACATAAAAAAATTCTATGTAACTCGAGTTTGAAAAAACTGTAACACCAATATTCTCATTCGTATCGTATCGATTATGGGCAAATGTCGATGAGAGATTTCCTTACTTATAATAAAAACTTAACAAATATTTTTTTTATTAAATAATAAAAATAATTTACATAAAAAAAGCCAGCTTCTTGAACACACATTACCACCATCTATGCATAATGCATTTGATTTTTAGGTTTTGTTTTCTGGTATGACTTTGCAATACTTTGATCAAACTTGCAACATGCCACAAAGTGTAAATGACGAAAGCACAAACGCCTCCAAAGATACTTCAACATAAATTTTTAATGTGTGGGATTGGTGGGAAATAAGACTCTAATGGTATCTCGATGGTATTGTTTGACTTGAATGCAGTGTGGATATGTTGAGCCTCTGTGCAAGCCTTTGCTCATCCGATCCAAGCCTTATTTACGCCTTCATGGTGCATATGCTATGCAATTTTCCCCTTATCGATTTGGTTTGCTTTCAAATTTATGAAAAACTGAATATGCTGTGTTGGAAATCGAAACGAAATCTAAGGCGTACTCGTTCGTAGTTGAAACATTGAAAGAAGATTAGTAATCTTTAAAATATTCCACTCCATAAGACATTAAAGAAAAAGAGTAAGCCTATCAAATGTTTCAACACACGGTAATCAACAAATTGTAGAATTTTTTCTTTCCCCTCATAGACCCCATTTTCGGTTTACCCCTACCATTTAATTATTTTTAGGCTAGATTTTTGAATTAAATTTCTAATAAAGGGGAGCTATATCAGAAGCCATGTCGTCACCCTAATTGTTTATTTATCTTTTACCACCAATGAGAGCTCTACTCCTCCTATGGCATGGTGAACAACAAATTGTGAATCCCAATTTATCTCCCCATCGAAAGGAAAAGTGTAAATATTTTCCGTGGTCCCCCTTTTTTCCATTATCAAAGCCAATACTTGAGTCAATTGTTGTTGTAAATGCTGCTCTTTTAAAAATAAATATTTTTTGAACATGTGTGAGCTAGTAAGCCACATAATCTATCCCAGTGCAATGGTTGGCCTGAATCGACGACAGAAGTCCGTGGTAGCAGTAGTATATGCCAAACACGCATTTCCAAACAAAAGTTCATGAACCTTTGGTTTCGCCCTAGTGTATGGGAAATGGGGTAAATCAATCTGCTTTATCGCATATCCCCCAATTTTACAATGGCTTGCTTTGAATTTTGCAAATCAAGCAATTGTTCAAAACCGCATAAAACCCAAGGGATTGTAAAAAAATTTCAGAGCAAAAGGGGAAAAGTAGAGTAGAGTAGAGCTTAGATTAGAGTAGAGCAGAGCTTAGAGTAGAGTAGAGTAGAGTAGAGTAGAGTAGAGTAGAGTAGAGTAGAGTAGAGTAGAGTAGAGTAGAGTAGAGTAGAGTAGAGTAGAGTAGAGTAGAGTAGAGTAGAGTAGAGTAGAGTAGAGTAGAGTAGAGTAGAGTAGAGTAGAGTAGAGTAGAGTAGAGTAGAGTAGAGTAGAGTAGAGTAGAGTAGAGTAGAGTAGAGTAGAGTAGAGTAGAGTAGAGTAGAGTAGAGTAGAGTAGAGTAGAGTAGAGTAGAGTAGAGTAGAGTAGAGTAGAGTAGAGTAGAGTAGAGTAGAGTAGAGTAGAGTAGAGTAGAGCAGAGCTTAGAGTAGAGTAGAGTAGTGTAGAGTAGAGTAGAGTAGAGTAGAGTAGAGCTTAGAGTAGAGTAGAGTAGAGTAGAGTAGAGTAGAGTAGGAGTAGAGTAGAGTAGAGTAGAGTAGAGTAGAGTAGAGTAGAGTAGAGTAGTGTAGAGTAGAGTAGAGTAAAGTAGAGTGGAGTAGAGTAGAGTAGAGTAGAGTAGTGTAGTAAAGTAGAGTACCTCTACTGTACCACTATTGATAGAACCTGATAGAACCGATTGGAACTTCGATATTCCTGGTTACAAAAGTAACATAGACTTCAATACGTATGGTTCCAAACTAAACGACCAGGTGGGTTTTGGGGTGTACTCTAAAGATCTAGAACTGGTCATATCGAAAAGGTTACCCGAACACAGCAGTAAGGAAGTGGTGGAATGGCTAACATATAATGTCAATACATTGAATGGCATAAATATCTTCTCAGACAGCTAGGCAGTCATTAAATCCCTGCAGAGCTTATTTCTGAACACAAAAACCGCCCTCGACAGTCGCAGATCTCTCAATGAGATGGCTGGACAGTTCAAAATTCACCTGTTCTGGGTACCGGGCCACAGAGACATACCAGGGAATTGTAAAGCGGACGAGCTTGCGAGATTAGAAATTACCCTACACATTCCAGGATACTGGAATCTGTGGGTATGCCTCTTGCGACAAGTAGACAAAATTTTCAAGGCCAGGCCCGAAGGACAACGAATGATTAATGGTCACAAAGAGGGGGCTGCGAGCATTCCATAACTATGTGGCCTAATCTAGACTTGAAGAGGTCTACTGCTTTGCTGTCATTGGCTAGAAAAGACGACTCACTCATTGTGTCCGTCATGACAGGTCACTGTTTAATCGGAAAACATGCTGACAAAGTGAAGGTTGCCAGCAACGACTTTTGCAGAAGCTGTGAGTACATCAAAGAAGAAGAGACTATAGAACACCTTTTGTGTGTGTGCGTCCCGCACCTAGCAGTAAGAAGGAGTTTCACTTTAGGTTTTCATTTCTTTGACAACCTGCCTGATTTAGGGGATGTGAACATTCGCAAGTTATTGGGCTTTTTAAAGCGAACTAAGTGAGTCGGATGGCAGACTGCCACTTAAAACTAGCCTAAAAAGTAGAGAAGAGTAGAGTGTCTGGAAACCCGCTTAACCTAAAAAAAACATGTAATTCGACCGGGACAATGTCGTACTCAAATGAAATGTGCATGGAAGTATTGTACGAATCGGATATCTAAATTTGGGCCAGAAAAACCCCAAGTTGAATTGAAGGCCGCTTCTTACAACATAGCATACAAATGTGGGCATACAAAGGTAACAGCTCTATAACATAAAAATGTGAAAAAAAACTATTTGGGATCACCAGCATTGTTTGTAGGGCAAGGTGGAGAGCTATTCGCCGTTTCCATGGTCCTTGGTACGAATGTCATCCGTGGCTCCAAAGCATCCAAGGCGTTGGACCCCGACGGATTCTCTACAATGATGCTGAAGAATCTGGATTTACCTGGAGTTGAGTACCTTACTATTGTTCTCAAACTGTCTTCGAACACTCTTAAAGTTGTCTGGAAAATGGGCATCGTGATCCCGCTACTGAAGCCTGGAAAGGACCCGAGTTTGGGGGAGTCGTATAGACCGATCTCCCTTCTCTCACCAGCAGCAAACACGCTTGAGGCATTACTCCTCCCGAGCATTGTAGAAGAATTTTCATTCGCCGAGCATCAACATGGATTTCGAAGACTGCATAGCACAACAACTGCTTTGCATCCCATGACCGCAAACATTTGCGGTGGCTTCAATCAGAAATTGATAGGACGGTCCTCGTGGCACTGGACCTATCGAAAGCGTTCGACATGGCTGACCATGCCAAACTATTTGAGGACATCGCCAACAGGTCACTCCAGTCAGGCCTTAAACGTTGGGTCGCGAATTATCTGTGTGGTTGCCAGTCATTTGTGGAATTTAGGGATAAGAAGTCGAAGCACCGTAGAGCGAAACTGGGGGTGGGGTGGGGGTGATATCTCCGGCACTGTTTAATCTCTACCTATCCTCAATTCAACCCCCTCTAGACGGCATAGAGATCGTATCATATGCGGACGATTGTACGATCATGGCATCAGGCCCCCCACCCATTGATGACATCTGCGATTGGTTGAACGTTTACCTCAACAAACTTGCCTCATATTTCGCTGCAAGAAATCTGAAAATATCTGCCACCAAATCTTCAATCGCGTGAAGTGAATGCCGAGTTGACTGTGAATGTCGATGGAGAAATGACGTCACAATTGACAGCTCTTACACATTCTCCCCACGTGCTACAGCAATTTGCGATAAAGTCAAAAGTAGAAACAAGGTCCTCAAGTCACTTGCCGGCAGCACTTGGGGTGCGGACAAAGAAACCTTGTTGACCACGTACAAATCAATTAGCCGGTCTGGGGTAAGTTATGCAGCGCCAGTGTGGTCTCGTCAGCTCTGTGAAACGCAGTGGAATAATATTCCGATCTGTCAGAATGCCGCCCTCCGTATTGCGACGGGCTGTCTCCTCAGTTTTCATGTGGACCACCTCCATTAGGAGACAAAGAGCCCAACAGTGCGAAGACATAACTACATGCTGTCTAAGCAATACCTTTTGGGCTGTTATCGCAGAGACCATCCAAATCATCATCTTGTGGATAGATATCCACCGCCCACAAGCCTTAAGGTAGATCTACATGATCTAGAGCGTGAGGTTCAAGATCAAGTAGGTCTAGACATCATTCATGCAGATACTGTAACAGATGCAGTAAATATCTATAGGTTGAATGTATTCCTTGAAAAACGACCGCCACCCATTGCCCCTAAAGAAATTGATCTCCGCCAGCAAACCAGGCTCAATTACTTCCCGGCAGATGCAGCCGCCTCAACTCCTACAGAGCAAGGATTGATGCCGATGTGGAAGATGCATGTCCAGATTGTGACCAGGGACCATACGAATCACATCACCTGTTTAACTACCGAGCCAGAACCACTCGACTCAGGCCCAGATCCCTCTGAACGCACCCTATCTCTGTCGCAGGGTTCCTGGATCTTGACACTCAACAGAATCAAACAGACCAGAGATAGAACACAACAGACCGCTACAACAACAACAAAATTGATGTAGGTCGTCGGGGACTGCAAAAACGGGTCATATCGGTTCAGATTTGGATATAGCTCCCATATAAACCGATCTCTCGCTTTGACTTCTTGAGCCCCTGGAAGCCGCAATTTTTGTCCGATTTGGCTGAAATTTTGCATGCGGTGTTCCAACAACTGTGCCAAGTACGGTCTAAATCGGTCTATAGCCTGATACAGCTCCCATATAAACCGCTATCCCGATTCGACTTCTTGAGTCCCTGGAAGCCGCAATTTCTATTATGACTGCCAAAAACTGTGCCAAGTACGTCTCAAATCGGTCTATAGCCTGATATAGCTCCCATATAAACCGATTTTGCAATTTGACTTCCAACGGCCCTGATCTGTGGGAGCTATATCTGGCTACAGACCAATTTTAACCGTACCTGACAAAGTTTTGAAAGGCATAACTCAATCTGCAAAATTTTAGTTAAATCGGACAAAAATTTTGGCTTCCAGGGGCTCAAGAGGTCAAATCGTGGGATCGGTTTATATGGGAGCTATATCAGGTTATACCGATTATTAGCTAAATCGGACAAAAATTATGGCTTTCAGGGGCTCAAGACGTCAAATCAGGTGATCGGTTTATATGGGAGCTATATCTAAATCTGAACCGATATGGCCCATTTGCAATCCCCTACGATCGACATCTATAGTAAGTATCTGTGCACAATTTCAAGCGGCTAGCTTTACGCGTTCGACCTCTTTCGAGGTTTCGTCAGACGGACGGAAATGGGTAGATCCACTCAAAATGTCTAGACGTTCAAGGATATGTCTACTTTATGGGGTCTTTGATCAATATTTTGAGGTGTTACTAACAGAATGAGTAGATTAGTATACCCCCTTCCTATGGTGCTGGGCATAAAAAACGCATCCCTTTAAGACTCCTTAGCATTTTGTAGCATTTCTTCTTGTATTTGTACTGTTTTAAACGTTGTGAGCAGCCTTATCAAATTTCATCGCATCGGCATCACCTGCATATAAAATTGAATTGATTTGTGTAATTTCGAGTGATTACGAGACAAGACAGCAGTGTTCAATAACTTCTTCAACAAATCATTGCCTGACCGTTGGAGAGAGATCAATGACAAGAAAGCCAAGACAAGAAGTTAAAAAACATAAAGAGATCTTTTAGCATTTACCAAAAGTTCCATATCAAGAGGGGGCCGGCAATGGACGGACAGACGTTTGTGTGCAGACCGACATGCCAGTCGCGTCGCTCGCTAAACAGGTAATGAAAGCAAAACTGTAGCAGAAACTATCACATGGCAATCGAACTCGAACACCAGAAGTGAAGATGAGAATGGAAACCGAAAACAAGATCATGGTCCATGCAAAGACGATGAACACCAATGATCATGCTGCCGATGATGATGATGACGATTAGGTGACGGCGGTGTTGATGGCATTTTCATCAGACATTTAGTGAAGAATCATAAGTCTGGGTGTGTGTGTGTGTGTGTGTGAAATCAATTCTTTGGTCGGTTTAGATCGGTTAATGTTGAACAACGGCTTCGGCGGCATGTAGTTTTACTTTGTACACAGTGTAATCGAAACCATATCGCCTTGATTTCCTGCATGATGTTGGCCATGGCTTAGGGGCAGATAAAAAAGAGATTCTTATAAGGGGTCACTGCAACAGTTTGTGTTACTTTTGCTTCGAAGTTTTAAAGAATTAAATTTAATTTTTTTTTTTTTTTGAAATATTAAAAAATTAGCAACTTTGTACTTTTCATTTTTTACATTATTACGGACTGGGCTATAAAAAAAAGGTCGCTTATCATTGAGTTTAAACTTGAATCGGAAAGCACTCGTTGATGTGTGAAAATTTGTCCCTTCTCACTTCCTGGTGGCAATGTTCTTCCTTAGGGTAATGTTCTCATTAGGGAAGGGATGGCACCTCAGACATTTCGACTCAAATATGGATATCAAATTCGTTCTTTATTCCCAACGGAAATGAAGTTCAGTTTAGGGGGTGCTTTAGGACGTACCCCAAAGCACTTGGCTCCAAAATTGGATATCAAATTAGTTTTCTACTCTCAAATACCTTCCATTTGAGTCCCATATTGTCGTAATGGGTCAAATAACCCATTTGACGTATTTTTAGCAAGAAAAGCGCCACCTAGACTTGAACGCAAATTTTAATGTCATATTCGCAATCTACTCTCTAATATATTTCATTTGAGTCCCATTTAGCCTTGATCGGCTAATATGCCCATTTGGGGGTATTTGGGGGGTTGGCGAACTCCTATTATTTTATGTCATGTTCGTAATCTCCTGGGAAATTTGAGTCCCATATTGACATGAACTTCGAATATATCTGCTTAGAAGAGTTTTGGGGTTGGGAGGTCCGCTGCGTACTTGGACCCAAATTTTTAATACGATATTCGTTTTGTGGTCTTCAATACCCTTCATTTGATACCCTTATTGTGCCCATCGGACCACTTTCGGATATGGGTGGCGTTTTTGGGGTTAGGGGAGGGCCCGCCTCCACCCGATATCTAAAAATTATATAGGCTATGTTTGCTTCCAGACAAACGTACATAATCTATGAAAATTTTAAGAAAATCGGTTCCACCAAGTATCATACAGGGTGGCTGATGAATATTGCTACAATGATGAATATTGCTACATTTTTTTTTCGGTGTATGGAATACATTTTTCTTTTATTCATGTTAAATTAAATTATTAAATTAATTATTAAATTATTATTAATTAAATTAATTAATTAATTAATTAAATTAATTATTAAATTATTATTATTAAATAGAAAAAAAGTTATTACATTTTTTTTTGGTAGCGGCTTTCATCAGCCACCCTGTATAGTCATAATGGGTCTAATGGAGTTTTTGAGGTTTGGCGTGACCCCGTATACTTCGATCTGATTTTGTATGTCAGATTCGAAATCTACTTCCGAATACCTTTCATTTGAGCCCCATATTGAAATGAACGTCCCATATGTCTGTTTGGGGGAGTTTCGGGGTTTGGGGCGGCCCGATGGGTATTGAGACTCCAATTTTAATCGTATTCTACTCTCTATACCTTTTCACGTGATACCCGATCGGTCCACATAAGGGGGAGGGTGCGTCCCCCTTCCGAAATCGAAAAATTATATAGTCTATGTTTCCTAGAGAGCCTCTCTAGGCTTTTTGTCCGATTTGGCTGAAATGTTGTACATAGTGTTCTAATATGACTTCCAACAACTGTGCCAAATACGGTTCGAATCGGTCAAGACCCTGATATAGCTCCCATATAAACCGATCTCCCGATTTGATTTCTTGAGCTCTTGAAAGCCACAATTGTTGTCCGATTTGGCTGAAATTTGGCATTTAGTGTCAACAAAATCCATGGTTCCCAAGATTCGGACCAAAACTTAAGTCAATTTTACGTTTATTGTTTGAGAGACCATTGCCTATGATTTTGACTGTTGTATCTTTTTTCGATTACCGATTACTTTTTTGAATGACTTCCTTAAAGCAATGCTACATGGCCAACATTGTTACGACTACAGCAGCACATATGATGACCGTATGGGCCACCAGAGAGAAGGGTACTGGAAATACAAGTCTTTGGAAAATGCTGTCAAACGTTTTAGCGCTACAACAGCAGCAACAACCAACAAACACTACAACTTTGGCTGTAGAATTCAGACGGAGTAAAACGATGCTGGATTCGGTATAGGTTTGTTTCACTTTTTTCCCTGGTATTCTGGCTGGTCTTCGTTGTTGTTGTCTTAGTAGTCGGTCTGGGAATCCTTGTTTTTGTTTTCTCATTTTAGTGCACCACACCAAAAGCTGAAGATGATAATGTGAATCATAATCATGATGTTCAACTTCATCATTGTCTTTGTAATAGTCATCAGTATATGTGGTAAAGTTTGCATTTAACTCTTCTACTACTGCTGCTTCCGATGAGTTCTGATGATGCAAGTTGGCCAACTTGAATGTGGTCTAAACATTGGCCACAAATCGTCTTCTTGGTGCCTGCAGTTGTGGTTGTTGTTGTTGCAGACAATGATAGTACCTGGTTTTGACCAAAACAAAAAAAAACAAGTCATCTCTCGCATCGCAAACGTGGAAGTAAGCAATTCATTGAACTTTCGCATAAAACGCTCTCAAGGTTATCAACTCAAGTTTGTCCGGTACTTATACAGTGTACGGATGTTCAAACTAACTGCATGGCATGGCATCAAAATGCTGGTTTATTGCCAGTTCCCATTTGTATTTACAAATGTCAAATGGGGGCAGAAAAGAGAATTCCTATTCAGTGAAGTTTGTCTATTGTATAAAGTTTGAGTGTTTCTAGTGGAGAAATAAATCTCGTTAAAATTTTATATTCATAGCATAATTTGTCATTTACTATTCTAGAAAATATTGTCACAGATCTTTAGAAAAGTTTTTTTTTTACGATTTTCATAACCATTACTGTTACAATTTTGCAGAAAAATTCCATTATTGAGTTGTTTTTTTTTTTTTTTAAAGAATTGTTTGTTGTTCATGGAACCACAAATTTAATTTTCACAGAAAATTTTTTTGAAATTTAAATTTTTTTGGAAATTTTAGTCGAATTAGAATAACGATAGAACAAGTAAAAGCGTGCTAAGTTCGGATGGACCGAATCTTGGGAACCCACCCCCATTAATTCCGCTAAAAATTTTTACAAAATAAACTTAGTTGAAGGGCATATTTTATTCAACATACCAAACTTCTGTCAAACCAGGAGAATTTGAAGCTTCTATGAACCGAACAAGGATGATCAAGAGACAGGTCTACATGGGAGCTATATCAGGTTATAGACCGATTCGGACCGTATTTGGAACAGTTGCTGGAAGTCATAATAGAACATCGCATGCAAAATTTCCGCCAAATGGGACAACACTTGCGGTTTGTAAGGACTCAAGAAATCAAATCGGGGGTCGGTTTATATGGGAGCTATATCAGGTTATAGACCACTTTGGACCTTACATAACACAGTTGTTTGAAGTTGTACCAGAACACTATGTGCAAAATTTCAGCCAAATCGGATGAAAATTAAGGCTTCCAGGGGCTCAAGAACTCAAATCGGGCGATCGGTTTATATGGGAGCTATATCCAAACCTGAACCGCCATGGCCCATTTTTAATCCCCAACGATCTACATCAATATTAAGTAAACGTGCAAAATTTCAAGCGGCTAGCTTTCGCTATCGTGATCTCGGCAGACGGACGGACATGGCTGGTTCGACTCAGAATGTCGAGGCGATCAAGAATATAAATGCTTTACGGGGTCCTAGATCAATATCTCGAGGTGTTACAAACGGAACGATATAGAACGATTAGTATACCCCCATCCTATGGTGGTGGGTAGAAAAATTTCGTCTTTTTTTTTGAAATTAGATTTTCATAGATATTTGTATACCCTTCAGCATACCAATTTCGTCATTCGTAAGTCCTTGAAATATTAGTCTAAGACCCCATAAGTATATATATTTTCGACCGACATGTTATTTTGAGTCGATCTAGCCATGTCCGTCCGTCCATCTGCCTGTCGAAAGCACGCCAACTTTCGAAGGAGTAAAGCTTAGCCGCTTGAAATTTTGCACAAATACTTTTTATTAGTGTAGGTCTGTTGGTATTGTAAATGGGCCATATCGGTCCATAACCTGATATAGCTGTCATATAAACCAATTTTGGGTCTTGACTTCTTGAGCCCCTAGAGGGCCCAATTCTCATCAGGTTTAGCCGAAAATTTGCATTAGGTGTTTTGTTATGACTCTAAACAACTGTGCTAAGTATGGTTCACATCACTCCATAACCTAATATAGCTGTCATATAAACAGATCTGGGGTCTTGAATTTGTGAGCCTCTAGAGGGCTCATGGCTGAAATTTGGCATGACGTGCTTTGTTTGCCTTTCAAGAACTGTGCTAAGTATAGTTCAAATCGGTACTTAACCTGATATAGCTGCCATATAAACCGATCTTGAATCTTGACTTTTTGAGCGCCCTCTAGAGCGCAAATCCTATCCGATTTGGCAGAAATTTGGCATGACGTATTTCGATATGACTTCCAACAACTGCGCTTAGTATGGTTCAAATCGGTTCATAACCTGATATAGCTGCCATTTAAACTGATCTGGGATTTTGACTTCTTGAGCCTCTAGAGGGCGCAATTCCAATCCGATTTGGCAGAAATTTTGTACAACGGCTTCCCATGACCTTCATCACACGTGTTAAATATGATCTGAATCGGTCTATATCTTGATACAGCTCCTATATAAACCGATCTCCCTATTTTACTTCTTGAGCCCCCTAAGGGCGCAATTCTCATTCGAATTGGATGAACTTTTACACAATGACTTCTACTATGGTCTCCAACATTTAATTTAATTATGGTCCGGATCGGACCTTACCATGATATAGCTCCAATAGAACGGCAATTCTTATCTGTTTTACTTTGTTTGTCAAAAAAGAGATACAGGGAAAAGAACTCGACAAATGCCATCCATGGTGGAGGGTTTATAAGATTTGGCCCGGCAGAACTTAGCACGCTTTTACTTGTTTTTGTTTTTTGGGCAAATCTCGACTTTGACAGAACCTGAACCAGGCCTGCTACGCTGCTCCTTCTTTCACTCTCCAATATTGTCTCCAATATTGAGCGCTTTATTGCCATAGCAGGTAAGTAAGCTCTTTTTAGAGGTATTTTGGAGGTTGGACGGCCCCTCAGACATTTCGCCCTAAATATCGATATCAAATTTGTGCTCTTCTCCCAAACAGGTACCTTTCGTTTGAAACCAATATTGCCATTGCGACCTCTTTGGGTTCTATATTATTTTGATCGGTACATATCGGACAAACCATTTGAGTCGACTTAAAGTAAAGGGTGATTTTTTATTTATTATCCGTTTGACAACTCTGGTTTAAACAGCTCACGCACGTTTCTTGTTTTTTTTTTTTCTATCAAACATCTTCAATTTGGTCTATAATTTAACCATGAAACGTCTTACAAACGAACAACTAATGTAAATTTTATTATCAAAATGCGTCCTGTGTTAAGAAAGTGCATCGCTCGCTTCTATTTCCCCTTACACCACCTCACCCATTCCGTGATCGCCCCGATCTCCGCCTGCAGGACCATATAATGGTCAGCCAGTCAAAAACAGATCTCAGTCCCTGGGTTATCAATTTAGACCCTAAGGCAAACTCTGTCCTCCAGCTTTGTTCCATCCGTGGAACATGATCTTCCAGATGGCAATACTAGGGTTCCGTCAATCCAAGACCGTGCCGCTGGCAGCAGTGCCTCGCACTCGACCTCAAGGTTCATCTCAGGTATTCGATCGGAAACCTCATCTCTTGCTTCCAGGTTTCCTATCGTCGCCTCGATTATAACGCGATGGTATGAGCTGCTCCCATCCTCTATCCATTCTCCCATCGCCTTAAGTCTCATAGCCACAGTGACTGCCTCACACTTAATCTGTATGTCAATGGGTCGGATATCTAGGATAGTCTTCAGTGCCCTTATGGGCGTGGTCCTCATCGCTTCGCCTAAAGAATAAGACAACACGTTGCACTTTTTCTCCATTGCAGTCCACCAAACTACTGAAGCGTAAGTAAGTGTTGATCTAATCACGCTTCTGTAGAGCCAGTGGACTTTCCTCAGATTCAGGTCCCATTTCGAGCCTACGGCTCGTCTACATGGTGCCCAACATCTGTGAGCCTTGTCAATACGCTTCTGAATGTGAAACTTCCAATTCAGTGGTCTTTGGAGGGCACACTGAAGGGGATCTCCGACTACCTGGCACGAGTTCTGACTGGAGTGAGGGCATTCGCGAATGGTGTACTCGAGGAGAATGAGACCTCGATCTACCCAGATGGTTCCAAGATGGAGTCAGGTACTGGATTGGGGGTCTACTCTGATGCACTCAATATCAGTACGTCTCTGAGACTGCCGGACGAGTGTACGGTCTTTCAGGCAGAGGTCTGTGCCAATGCAGTGGCTGCAAGAGAAATTCTGGTAATGGGCGTACCGCCCCCGAAACTCTGAATTTATGTGGACAGTATGGTGGCGCTCAAGGCCTTAGGAGGGGTTCGACTGCGCCGCGCGGACCAGTCATCGGTTTTACCTACCTACCATTTGTCGATCTACTGAACACAGTAGAGAGGATGACCAGGGCGGCGTCGGTGGCGAAGTGGGACATGGTATATGGTTGCCGGACTGCGAAGGCGCTATGGCCAGTCATGGACCGGAGGAGGACGAGGGAATTGCTGGCGTTCGATAAGAGGTCGCCCTTCGCTACGCAAGAATTTCTTCAAATATTTCTTCAAATATTTTTCCAAAAATTTGTAACCTCTTAGAAGCTTTTCACGATATTTTATGTTCATAGACCATGCCAATCCAAATTAAATGGAACATCCCAATTAAAATTTCTCCTACTTTTGGATAATTTCCCAATTAGCTTTTCAAATGAGATAATAAGGAAATGAGGTTCTTCATAACTAGGAAACACTAAAGGCTGATAAAAATCGAATTGCCTCAAAGCTAGATACTCATTGTCATCATCATAATACCCCCTGATTCACCTTCCTATGTAGGAACACATGACTCATTGCCATTTTTCACAGTAAAATGTGTGTAGAGCCAGGGACCCAAAGCCGTGGCCATTAAACAAAACTAAAATCCTGTCATAGCCACATAAAGAATAAGCCACTCTATATGACCAATGCCAATGTGACTATGGGGCAAAGAATGGACGGGAAATATATACATATATGTGTGTGTGTGTGTGTGTGCGATCAAACAGATAACTTCTCTACGCTGTTGGGCTAAACTCTCTGCTGTTTTTGTGTCACCCGCTGTCGTAGTGAACAATAAAACTTGAAATGAAAACAGGTAGGAACAATACGAAGGAAGGGAGGAATAGGGCACAAACGGAATCAGGACATACCCATGACGCCAATTTTATTAAAGCTATGCCACAGCAACTATGGCAACACAGAGAGAAGTAAATAAATGTGGGAGTTTTGCAACTCTGAAGCAAATATTGAGATATTTAATGCGTTTATAAATAGGTACCTCTAAACCATCCACAATATTGTGGGTATAAAACTTTTTTTGTTTTCACTGTTCACTTTTTCACTGTATTTACATTATTTCACTGGAAATTAATTTGTGAAATGTGTTCTAATAGCAAAGTTTAAGAATTCGCCGAAAACAATAAAATAAACAAGAAAATATGGTTTCGAAACTTTCAACTTTAAGCAAAAGTTCCAAACGGAAGTTGTATCGAAAGTACTCCAGTACTTCCAAGAGGACAAAATTGCCCTCAAACAATCCATTTAGGAAGAGGGGCAAACTTTTCACATATAAATGGGCGCTGTCTCCAATTCAAGTTTAAGCTCCATAAGGGACCTCCTTTTTGCAGCCGAGTCCAATGGGCATCAAGCAGAACGACACTTCTTGAGAAGAAGTTTAATAATGGCTTAAAATCTCACAAATGTCGTCAGCATTAGGGAGGGAATATAACGGCTGGAAATTTTTCGCCCCCAGCGTCATATGCGGACATGTTAAGCCTATCTAGAGACCTACAGTGTATAGTTAGTTAATTGGAAATTTTACTAATCGGTTCATAAACTGGTACATCTCTCTCAAAATACGATCTCATTAACAAAAATAATCCAAACGACTTGAAAAATGCAATCAATGTTGAAGTGTATCGCTTGATAAGAAACAAAATGTGGTCCTGGAGCCCCTGACCCAATGAAATAATAAAAAACAAGTAAAAGCGTGCTAAGTTCGGCCGGGCCGAATCTTATATACACTCCACCATGGAGCGCATTTGTCGAGTTCTTTTCCCGACATCTCTTCTTAGGCAAAAAATTATATAAGAAAAGATTTGCTCTGCTATTAGAGCGATATCAAGATATGATCCGGTTTAGACCTCAATTAAATAATATGTTGGAGACCTGTGTAATATGTCAGCCAATAAGAATTGCGCCCTTTGGGGGCTCAATAAGTAAAATAGAGAGATCGATTTATATGGGAGCTGTATCGGGCTATCGACCGATTCAGACCATAATAAATGCGTATGTTGATGGTCATGAGAGGATCCGTTGTACAAAATTTCAGGCATATCGGATAATAATTGCGACCTCCAGAGGCTCAAGAGGTCAAGATCCCAGATCGGTTTATATGGCAGCTATATCAAAACATGGACCGATATGGTCCATTTTCAATACCAACCGACCTACACTAATAAAAAGTATTTGTGCAAAATTTCAAGCGGCTAGCTTTACTCCTTCGGAAGTTAGCGTGCTTTCGACAGACAGACGGACGGACGGACAGACGGACGGACGGACAGACGGACGGACGGACATGGCTAGATCGACATAAAATGTCGCGACGATCAAGAATATATATACTTTATGGGGTCTAAGACGAATATTTCGAGAAGTTACAAACGGAATGACGAAATTAGTATACCCCCATCCTATGGTGGAGGGTATAAAAACAAGTAAAAAGGCATTTGGTTCGGCCGGGCCGAACTTTGGATACCCACCACCTCGGGTATATATGTAAACCCCCTTTCGTCACAATCCGGTGAAAATTGGATAACTTATGCACCAAAATTCGGCACGGACAATGATGGGTTTCAGACCCTTTACGCCAGATCGGTCTATATGACGGCTATATCTGAATATAGTCCGATCTGAACCATATTTGGGTCCTATGTTGGGAGGCCTAAAACTACTCACCTTTTTAAATTTCAGCGCAATCGGTTAAAAAATAATGACTTTATGGGCTTCAGACCCTTAATCGTGAGATCGGTCTATATGTCAGCTATATCTTACTATAGTCCGACCTCAACCACATTGAGCTCGGATATCAGGAGGCTCAAAACAATACAATGTTTCAAATTTCAGCGAAATCGGGTAATAAATAAAGCTTTTATGGGCTTCAGACCCTTTATCGGCAGATCGGTCTATATGACGAATAAAGGGTGATTTTTTTGAGGTTAGGATTTTCATGCATTAGTATTTGACAGATCACGTGGGATTTCAGACATGGTGTCAAAGAGAAAGATGCTCAGTATGCTTTGACATTTCATCATGAATAGACTTACTAACGAGCAACGCTTGCAAATCATTGAATTTTATTACCAAAATCAGTGTTCGGTTCGAAATTTTGACAAATTTTGTTCAGCGATGAGGCTCATTTCTGGTTGAATGGCTACGTAAATAAGCAAAATTGCCGCATTTGGAGTGAAGAGCAACCAGAAGCCGTTCAAGAACTGCCCATGCATCCCGAAAAATGCACTGTTTGGTGTGGTTTGTACGCTGGTGGAATCATTGGACCGTATTTTTTCAAAGATGCTGTTGGACGCAACGTTACGGTGAATGAACACATTTCGAACCGAACACTGATTTTGGTAATAAAATTCAATGATTTGCAAGCGTTGCTCGTTAGTAAGTCTATTCATGATGAAATGTCAAAGCATACTAAGCATCTTTCTCTTTGACACCATGTCTGAAATCCCACGTGATCTGTCAAATACTAATGCATGAAAATCCTAACCTCAAAAAAATCACCCTTTATATCCATATATAGTCCGATCTGAACCATATTTGGGTCCTAGGTTGGGAGGCCTGAAACTACTCACCGTTTCAAATTTCAGCGAAATCGGTTAAAAAATAAAGCTTTTATGGGCTTTAAACCTTTTATCGGCAGATCGGGCTATATCCATATAAAGTCCGTTCTGAACCATATTTGGGTCCTAGGTTGGGAGGCCTAAAACTACTCACTGTTTCAAATTTCAGCGAAATCGGTTGAAAAATAAAGCTTTTATGGGCCTCAGACCCTTTATCGGCAGATGGGTCTATATGACGAATATATCCATATATAGTCCGATCTAAACCATATTTGGGTCCTAGGTTGGGAGGCCTAAAACAACTAACCGTTTCAAATTTCAGCTAAGTCGGGTAATAAATAAGCATTTATGGGCATTAGACCCTTTATCGCCAGATCGGTTTATATAGCAGCTATATCCAAATATGGTCCGATTTGGCCTGTTCAGGAACTTAACCAGCGTACATCATTAAGACGTATCTGTGCCAAATTTCAGCTCAACATCTCAATCTTTGAAGGCTCTAGAGTGATTACAACAGACGGACGGACAGACGGATATACGGACAGACACATGGACATCGTTAAAATGTCTTAGAATTTAACGACGATCCGAAATATAAATATATACTTTGTAGGGTCGACAATTGATATTTCGATGTGTTGCAAACGGAATGACTAAATGAATATACCCCCTGTCTTAAGGTGGTGGGTTTAAAAAACAAAACAAACGAACCGGCCCCTCGCTGTGCTGCAGGTCACTGTGACCTAAGCTCTAAAAGACTTGCTGTGCCATTCAAAGCATATTCCAGTACACAATAAAAAGAGTATGGCAATGTTGATGTGTTTGTTACATCCTCCACCATAGGATGCGGGTATACTTATTTCGTCATTCTGTTTGTAACTCCTCGAAATATTCGTCTAAGACCACAGAAAGTATATATATTCTTGATCGTCATGTCATTTTAAGTCGATCTAGCCATGTCCGTCCGTCTGTCTGTGGAAAGCACGCTAACTTTCGAAGAAGTAAAGCTATGCGCTTGAAATTTTGCACAAATACTTCTTATAGATGTAGGACGGTTGGGATTTTAAATGGACTATATCGGCCCATGTTTTGATATAAACCGATCTTGGGTATTGATTTCTTGAGCCTCTAGAGGGCGATATTCTCGTCCGATTTTGTACGTGGTGTTTAGGTATCACTTTCAACCACTGTGCCAAGTATTGTTCAAATCGGTTTTTAACCTGATATAGCTGTCATATAAACCGATCTGGGTTCGTGACTTCTTGAGCCTCTAAAGGGCGCAATCCTTTTCCGATTTGGCTCAAATTTTGCATGGATCGCATTTGTCAAGTTCTTTGCCCGGTATCTCTTTATAGGCAAACAAAGAATAACGGATACAATTTTCCATGATATTAACACTATATCAGGTTATGGACCGATTCAGGCCATACATGGTTGATGGAGACCATAGTGGAAGCCATTGAACAAAATTTCAGCCAAATCGGATAACAATCGAAAAATCGGTTTATATGGTTGCTATAGCAGCTTATAAACCGATTTAGACAATACTTGGCATAGTTGTTGGAAGTCATAACAAAACACTACGTGCAAAATTTCAGTCAAATCGGATAATAATTGCGCCCTCTACAGGCTCAAGAAGTCAGGATCCCAGATCGGCATATATGGCCCCAATATCAGATTGTGAACCGATTTGAATCATACTCAGCATAGTTGTTGGAAGTCATAACAAAACACTACGTGCAAAATTTGGGACAGTGGGACAGTGAAATGGCTACCCACCATTTCACGAACATCTTGTGGCGAGATCCGAATCGTAAAAAGAACTAATAAAAAATATGCTGTGTGAGAACGAGTAGAGATATCTGAAATTTGGAATGGTTAGAGCTGAGGTGTTAGCGAGTTCATGTGCAAATTTCGTGTGGTTCGGGCTGCCAACTCTTTATTTGTGGTCCGATATTCAAAATTCTTTTTTTGGATATTGGCTGGAAAGTGCTCAAAAATCTCTCCGCTTGAGGTATACAATATATTGACTGATTTTGGAGATATTCAACTTTAAATTTTTTTTTGTTGCAATTTTCACCGATTTTTTTTGCATTTGTGGTTCGATTTAAATTTCTATGCATTTCAGGTATTTGATTATTAGGTATTTGATTATGTGAAGGACATACTTTGGCCAAATTTGGCATCAGTCAGTACTTTGATATTGCAATTCACAAATTAGAGGAAAAACGCACCCTTCGACTTTTATTCAAATGTTCTACACAATCACACTCTACCGGTTAGGTGATAAAATCTCAACTCTAACCATTCCAAATTTCAAACTACCCATTCTCACACATCATATTTTTTATTAGATTTTTTGGATTTTCTCCCACTGTGCGTTGGAGCATTTCCCATGTCATTGCTCGGCTTTTGCGACTAACAGACTTTGGGACATAGGTGTGATGCAATACCAGACTTGAACTAACTTAGGGGCGTAAAATCGAGAATAATGAGGCTAGCATGCAAGTGCGGCAGGTGGGAAGATGGTGAGACGTTGGAGCATTTCCCATGCCAATGCTCGGCTTTCCCCACCAACAGACTTTGAGATATAGGTGTGACGCAATACCAGACTTGAACTGACTTAGAGGCGTGAAATGGAGAATTATTAGGCAGTTTGAGAGTAGCACGAAATTTCTGACGAATTCCTTTTTTCGAGATTACCTTTTTTATAACCACCACCAAAAGAAAGGGGTTATACTTATCTGGTCTTTACGTTTGTAACACCTCAAAATAATGATCTGCGATCCCATTCTTGGTACTCTTGACATTCTAAGTCAAACTAGCCATTACCGCCCGTCACTCCTTCAGTCGAAAGAGATCGTACGCTTAAAGCTAGCCGCTTGAAATTTTGCACACATTCTTTTTATTGATGTAGATAGTTATGGGATATAACATGGGCAATATCGGTTCCGATTTAGATATAGCTCCCATATAAACCAATCGGCGGTTTTGATTACTTGAGCCCCTAGCGGCCTCAATTTACAAAAATACTTCTGTTCTCACTTTCAGTCGTTCGTGACAAATATCGTTGGAATCGGTCTATTAACTAAAAAATCTCCCATTTAAACCTTACTCCCGATTTTATATTGAGGACCCGTAAGTAGCAATTAATGCTCGATTTGGGTAAAATTTTGCCAAATGTTCAGTTGTGACTACCTACATCCGTCATAAGTATGGTCCAAATAGGTCTATCACCTCATATAGCTCCCATATTAACCGATCTACCAATTAGCTAATGCGAAGAGAAGGGTTTCTATCGGGTAAATACCCAATATCGAATGAAAAGTTCTCCGTTTATGAACTCAATACTCTGTATCAGGAGATCGGTCTATATGGCAGCTATATCCATATATGGTCCGTTCTGGACGAAAGGTTTAGAGGGTACCAAAACGTACTGTTTCAAATTTCATCAAAATCTGATGAAAAAATAGGATTTTTATGGGCTCAATACCCTATATCTGGAGATCGGCCTATATGACAACTATATACAAATATGGACCGAACTGGACTATATTCAAAAAATAGGTAGATATGGCTTTCACAACTTGCCGTGCCAAATTTAATCGAAATCGGATGAAAAATTCTCATTTTATAGACTTAATAAACTATATCAGGAGATCGGTCTATACGGCAGTTTTATCCAAATATGGTCCGATCTGAACCACATTTGACAGGAATGGGTAGAGGTCTATCAGAAGTCACTATACCAAAATTAATCGAATTGGGCTAATAAATGAATCTTTTATGGCCTTAAAACCATATATCGGGAAATTGGACCGTCGGTCTATAGGGCAGCTATATCCAAATAAAGTCCGATCTGGACCACACTTCACAGAATTGGGTAGGGGGCTACCAGAACTCACTATACCAAAAATCATCGAAATCGGTTGAAAAATTACCAATTTATTGCCTCAAGACCTTAAGTCTGGAGATTGGTCTATATAGCGGCTATATATAACTAAATTCCGGGTTTTTTACTTAATTTTGAGTATTTACCTATCGCCTATCTCTACTAATGCTGCACCTAGAAGGTACAATTCTTGTCTGATGTGGCAGTAATTTGGTACGTAAAGTACACATGCCCTTAAACCTTTTTTCATTTAAGCACCTTCTAAGCAGAATCTATGGTGGTGGGTTTCAAAGATTCGGCCGGCCGTTTTCACTTGTTGGAATTTAAACCAAACCTAACCCCAACCTATGCAGACAACTGTCATATATAATAATCCTGCAGATCTCTGAACCTTGGGTTTGTTACATTTTGAGTTCAATTTTGCTTCGACGTTATTTGAGCAGGTTCACCAACTTGGTTAGTAGCGTAGCGCCATCTAGAACTCCTTGCGTTCGATGGACCATGGTACCCGATTAGTTTAAAGCAACCCTACACCAAGCTGACATATAGCATCAAAACCACCACATTTCTCCCATGCGTAGCCGAAACAATGGTCCAGCTTAAATTAAAGTTCCAAGGCTCCTGTGGCAACAGATAAATAATTCTGATCTGACAACGTCGTAGAAACTGCTTACAGATAAACCTTTTTCGGTGCAATTCTATCAACTTACCCCCATTTGATTTTATGCGTAAAACAACTTACCTAAAATATAAGAAAAAATAGTTGAATTAGTAAAATCAAAAAAGTTTAAAGAAATACAAGCAAGATACATTTTAAGTACCACTTCGTACCTTATTTGGTACCAAAGTGGCATATTCACTTCCAACAACTGCGCTGAAATCGGTTCATAACCTGATATAGCTGTCTTATAAACCTATATGGGGTCTTGACTTCTGGAGCGACAATTCTTATCCGATTTGGCTGAAATTTTGCACGACGAGTCAAGTTAAAAAGTCCAACAATTTTGCGAAGTACGGTTTATATTGGTCCACAAACTGATATAGTTGCCATATAAACCGATCTTGAACCTTGACTTCTTGAACCACTAGAGGTCGCTATTCTTATCCGATTTGGCTAAAATTTCGAATGACGTGTTTTGTTGTGACTTCTAATGACTGTGCCAAATATGGTTCAAATCGATGCATAACCTGATATAGCTACCATATAAACCGATCTGGGATCTTAACTTCCTGAGCCTCCAGAGCGCGTAACTATAATACGATTTGGCTGCTCGTCTCGATATTCTGATTCGAACTAGCCATGTCCATCCGTCTGTCGAAATCACGATAGCGGTCGAACGCGTAATGTTTGCCGCTTGAAATTTTGCACAGATAATTAATAATGATGTAGGTCATTGGGGTTTGCAAATGGACTATATCGGTTCAGATTTGGAAATAGCTCCCATATATAGCGATCTCTCCATTTGACTTCTTGAGCCTCTGGAAGTCGCAAATTTAGTCCAATTTGACTGAAATTTTGCATGTAGTGTTCTGCTACGACTTTCAACAACTGTGCCAAATACGGTCTAAATCGGTCTATAACCTGATATAGCTCCCAAAGGAACTGATCTCACGATTTGACTTCATGAGCCCCTGGAAGCCGAAATTTTTGTCAGATTTCGCTAAAATTTTGCATAAAGAGTTCTGTTACGACTTTCAACATTTGTGTCAAGTACGGTCCAAATTGGTTTATAACCTGATATAGCTCCCATATAAACCGATCTCACGATTTGACTTCTTGAGCCCCTCGAAGCCGAAATGTTTGTCCGATTTCTCTAAAATTTTGCGTAAAGTGATATGTTACGACTTTCAACAACTGTGCCAAGTATGGTCCTAATCAGTCTATAACCTGATGTAGCTCCCATATGAACCGATCCCCCGATTTGACTTCTTGAGTCCTTACAAGCCGCAATTTTTGTTCGATTTAACTGAAATGTTGCCAGCGGTGTTCTATAACGACTTTCAACAACTGTGCCAAGTAGGGTCTGTATCTGTCTATAACCTAAACCGGTCTCTCGATCATTCTTGTTCGGTTCCTACATTTTTTCTACACTACATTGCCATCGATTTACATGTAATCGAAAGAAGGCAAAATCATAAAATAAGCCCTTCTGAATGAAGACAAGTAAGTGGAAATTCTCTTTAGGTTTGATGGACAACGAAGGATCGAGTGTTTCATGCATCATTGCAATTATGAAGATATAAATGAATGATGGAGGCTCAATACTTAAGGGTACAAATTGCCACAGAGATGCACAACAACCACTGCACTTGTCAATGTTCAACATGCACTCCATGTTCTTCATCCACCATCAACGTTAGCCATATTTATTTGATGTGTGAGTGATGTTTGGTTCGGTTCAGCCACGTAGTGACGCCATGCCAATAACACAGGTATTAAAAGTTATTATCGTGTCCAAGGGATAAGTGCTGGTGATGGTGAGAAGCCCCTTGCAAAGTGTCTGCCCCAAATACATGTTGCACCCATGTACGAGTAGCCATCATATGTGTCTGGTCGCAGCAATTGACCGCAAACCCGCATTAAGGACTTCTCAGATTGCATCACCCTGATGTTGGCGGTTGAACAGAAGAAGAAGCCAATTCTCAAGAGATGACAGCACCTGCAGTCGGTTCCCAACACACCAAGTCGATGGTCAATAACATTTTTAATGTGTTTGGGGTTTGGTTGTTGTTGTTTTTTTTATAGAGATGAGTTTGCAAAATGGTAACAGCTGTTGGCACTTTCATTACTTGTTTTTTTTACCATTTACCACATAAGCAAATCAAATACTGAATATTAAGATATTAAAGTCAGCAAACAAGCAGGGGATATTTTTCTTTCAGTCATACCAATTTTGTCACTGCAACGTTATTTTCTATTATTATTTTTTGTCTCATCTTTTGACATCTGAAATTTTTCCCAAATGAACATTTCATTAAGCAACAGGCAATACTTCTCTCACATCAAAGAGTGCAAAGTTTTAGCTCAACGATATGGGGCTCTTTCTATGTCGCTGAGAGACACCACTAAATAGAGACGACTCACAGTGAGCCAAATGGTCAAAACATTTTAAATAACTCCTCAACCTCTTATCTGTTGATCGGAGCGGTAAAAAATGTTCTAGACTTTTGTAGAGGAAGACAAAGGCTTTCAGGAAAATTGCGTTGTTGGGGTTCCGTCAGTCCAAGACTGTGCTGCCAGCAGCAGTGCCTCGCATTCGACCTCAAGAGTCGTCTCTTAAATACAGGGTGGTTATCTTCGAAGTACTGTTACCACCAAAGTCGATCTAGCCATATCCAAAGCGGTCGAAACACTTGACATTTTGCACAGATACTTCTTTTTAGTACAGGACGTTGGGGCTATGGCCAAATGCACCAAATCGGCTCAGATTTAGATATAGCTTACATATAATGCTCCTTCGACTTGACTTGTTGAGCACCTGGAATCCTCAATTTGTGTCCGATTGAGTTGAAATTTTGGAAGGAGTGTTTTATTAGTACTTCCAACATCCGTGGTAAATATGGTCCAAATCGGTGTATTCCCAATATATCACCTATATGGACCGGCACCCAAACGATGCGGATTTGCCCATCCTCAGAGAGGGCGTTAATATCTTCCTTACACTGCAAGACTGTTCGTGACCTTACCGGGCGATCACGGAATTCGTGAGATGGTGTGGTGCTAATGCGATGACGACAAGTGTGAACATTTTTATGGACAGTAAACCGGCCATAAGGGAAATAACAACCAGGCCCTTATGGCCTGTTTACTATCCGAAAAGATGTTGACACTCGACGTCCTCGCGTTAGCATTGCACCACCTCACGCATTCCGTGATCGCCGGATCTCCGCCTGCAGGACCGTATTATGGTCACGCAGTCTAAAACAGATCTCAGTCCTTGGGTTCTCAATGTAGACCCCCAGACCCATTCTGTCCTCTAGCTTTGATCCATCAGTGTAAAATGATACATACGTGTAAAATATTGCTCCTATATGTCCCGGCACCAAAACGATGCGGATTTCGCTATCCCCAGAGAAGGCGTTAATCTCCTTCTTACAATGCAAGACTGTTCGTGATCTTACCTACCTGGTTATTATTACCCTTATGGCTTGTTTACTGTCCGAAAAAAGATGTTCACACTCGACGTCCTCGCGTTCGCATCACACCACCTCACGCATTCCGTGATCGCCCGAATCTCCGCCTGCGGGACTGTATTATGGTCAGGCAGTGTAAAACAGGTCTCAGTCCTTGGGTTCTCAATGTAGGCCCCTCAGACCCACTCTGTCCTCTAGCTTTGATCCATCCGTGTACCATGATCTTCCAGATGGCAATACTAGGTTCCCGTTAATCCAAGACTGTGACAATGGCAGCAGAGCCTCGCACTCGACCTCAAGGGTCGTCTCAGGTATCCGATAGAAAACCTCTTCACTTTCTTCCAGGATTCCTATTGTCGCCTCGATTATACCGCGATTGTATGAGCTGCTGCCATCCTCGAACCATTCTCTCATAGCCGCAGTGGCTGCTTCATACTTAATCTGTATGTCAATGGGTCGAATATCTAGAATAGTCTCCAATGCCCTAGAGGCGTCGTCCTCATCGCTCCGTCTATCCCAAGACAACATGTTCTCTGAACCTGTTGAATGGTCCTTATGTCGAATTGGGCACTACGAAAACGGGGCATAGGCTCGAAATGGTGCCTGAATCCGACGATAGTCTACTGGATCTACAGAAGCGTGATTAGACCCAGACTTACTTACGCCTCAGTAGTTTGGTGGACTGCTATGGAGAAGTCCACCAAACTACTGAGGCGTAAGTAAGTCTGGGTCTAATCACGCTTCTGTAGATCCAGTAGACTATCGTCGGATTCAGGCACCATTTCGAGCCTATGCCCCGTTTTCGTAGTGCCCAATATCTGAGAGCATTCTCAGTACGTTCCTGAATGTGACACTTCCAATAGAGTTTCCTATCCAAGATCACTCCTAAGTATTTGACCTTGGCAGATATCAAAATCGTCTTATGCGCTCAATTGGCCCACCTTCATCTTCCTCGTGAACAGGTGTGGTGCTGCGATACGAACGGTAGGCCGGTCAGACGGACAGATATGGTCCACGATGGTGTTGAAAATGATTATTTAACCATCTGTGTCCTGAATTGTCTGAAAAATCTTGCTCCGATATGTATCGCCCGATTTTCACATTAAGGACCTTTACAAGGGTATTTATTCACCACATTTTGCAAAGCGATTTCCTCTGTGACTCCCACAATATGTACGGCCTGCATGTGCAATGTAGTGTATAAAGGAATTAGAGTTTGTCTGAGGGGTTGTTGATCAAAAAAACTTGCCTTCGCTGACATCGCACTTAAACTAAGTAGTTGAGAAACCTTCACGTAATCTTTGTGCAATGACCTGAACGTCCGGCTACTCAGACAGACGGATATGATCCACGATGGTGTTGAAAATGATAACCTAACCAATAATCGAAACGCGTCCACCAGTGGTATGGTATCTGTGTCTTGATTTGTCTGAAAAAATCTTGTTTCTACATATATATCGCCCGATTTTCACATTACGGACCTTTACAAGGGTATTTATTCACCACATTTTGCAAGGCGATTTCCTCTTTGACCCCCACAATATGTACGGCCTGCATGCGCAATGTGGTGTATAAAGAAATTATAGTTTGTCTGAAGGGATGTTGATCAGAAAAACTTGCCTTTGTTGATATCGCACTAAAACTTGGTAGTTGAGAAAATGTCTCATACTCGGCAATGACGTGAAAGTCCGGCTGGTCGGACGGTCGGATATGATCCACGATAGTGTTGAAAATGATAACCTAACCAATAATCGAAACGCGTCCACCAGTGGTGCGGTATCTATGTCCGGATTTGTTTGAAAAAATCAAACTCCTTAATATATGTAGCGCCCGTTTTTCACATTTAGGGCCTTAACAAGGGCATTTATTCATCATATTTTGCAAAGCGATTTCTTCTGTGACTCCCACAACCCACGACTTCCACAAATTAAAGTTTGTCTGAAGGCATGTTGATCAGAAAAACTTTCCTTTGTTGATATCGCACTAAAACTTGGTAGTTGAGAAAATTTCACGTAATCGCTGTGCAATGATATTAACTACATAAGACAAACCAATAATCGAAACGCGTCCACCAGTGGTGTGGTATCTGTGTCCTGATTTGTCTGAAAAAATCTTGCTCCTACATATATATATCGGCCGATTTTCACATTAAGGAACTTGGCAAGCGTGATTTACCCCATGACTCCCACAATATGTACAGCCTGCATGCCCAATGTGTTGGGTATTAGTACGGTTTTGTCCTTCCTCACTTGATTTTCACAGTAAAGATACTGGGAAATTTCTTTTAGTGTACCGAATGACATATAAGTGCCACTGGCATTTCACTAAAACCCCTGTGACTCCCACACACATTAGTCAAGCGGAAACTAGAGCACAAAAAAAATATCTAATCTGATTTTTGAACAACATATTTGCCCAGTGCAAGCTCTTCACAGGAATTTTCATTCTGGCTAACACACTAAAGGTCACTTCATGGAAAAATGGTAATCCTGCAGCATTCGTATCTGATAATTAAAATGTATTAAAGGATAAAATGGCAAAAAACACACATGAAATGAAATATGAGGAATTTTTGTTGAACATATGCTGTTATCAGGCAAAATCAAGCAGATATGTATTCCTATGTAGTCATTCATTAAAATCCCAACGTGGTGGGATTTAACGTTTCATTGAATGCAGTAATTAACACAGGGCAACAAAATTATAAAAAAAAAAAACCAAACGTGAAGGCCAGGTTACATTGTACAGGACTATTTGCATTTCCTGTTTTCTGATTATGGAGCTAAAAATAGAAAAAATTATCTTAGTCAAATTCTTCATTGGGCGAGCATTTAATTACTAGTTGCAATATTTAGGCTGTCCTCATATATTGGTAGCAGACAGAGACCTGCCATGACTGCCATACTATTCTAGCCATATGTCATCTGTATATACTCGTATAAGGATATTATTGTGAAGAACCAGCTTCTTTGTTTTTTGAAAAAATACCCAAAGAATCCTATATATTGAAATGGAGGTGGTCTGCAGTCTTGCAAACTATTCTGCTCCGCCACTTTCTGCGATTTATCTGCTGCCCGAATCTCGTTGAGATATCAGCGATAGTTGAGGTTTGTTGTTCCGAGTTCAGAAAAACATTTTTCAGAGATTTTTGAGATTTTTTCATTGAACAGTGTAAGCAAGCAGATCTTTCCTTAATATACCCCAATTATTTTTTCCATTTTCCCCCCCTTCTGAGCCGTTTCTAAAGTTTCCGTGAGTTAGTAGCAGCACTTACAAGACTCCGACACTGTAAGGCAAACTAACTTCCGACAAATGACGTTGCTAGGCCATCAAGCATAAAACTATGACTTCTCACTACTTTAAGGGTTCTTCAACATTCTGCAATAATCGCTGCAGAAAACTCTGCAAAAAAGACAGCATTTTGGTATTATGTGCCACTTAATATGAAAACATAAGGTAAAAAGGCAGCAGCACTGCATCATTCACCCTAGCTATCGCCTTGCAACGATAAGTAAGCCTTGTTGGATGACTTCACAAGTTCTTCGAGAATTCCCTACAACAAAAAAAAAAGAGCAAACCATTCAACTGCCAGCAATACCAACACCCATGGAAGAACCAACAACTATACAAACAAAATTTTACAATTGAGTCATTCTCTTTTTCTGTCCAAACGGATTCCTGCCACTTCAGTGGAGAGGAGAAAAGCAAATAAGGTGAAACTCTAGGAGAGAGAACAACAATACACATCCTCAATGTGAAATAATTGCTAAGTTGACACTCGTTGTTCATGCTGCTGACGACTTGGAGGATAGTTGTTGACCTCAACGATACGAGAGTGTGGTTGGAAGAGGTAAAAAAAAAGACGAAAATCGTAATGAAAGTTACCTAAATGCCGGACATGAACCAACTTAGGGGCGTGGCATGGAAAACAATTAAGGATTTTGTAAGGAGCATGGAATTCCCAACTTGAAATTATTTTTTTCGAGGTTAGTTTTTAGAGCGCACAACTGGCAACCGATTACTGGCTTAGGTGTGTGCGGATTAATACCTGCACACTCTTTTCAACCTAACCTAGCCTACCTTAATGCCGCAATTAACCTTAACAAGCAGACCAAGTGAGCAGCCTCTATGATATAGAGAATCTGGTGTAATGGTCGGAAAATTTAGCTTCCCCGAGAGTGTGGGTCTTATAATAGTTTTAGGATATGACCAAAAACATCACAATTAGTAGCAGCACCAGATTTTAACTGATATTCAGAAGGCTACATTGTTTCTGCTTACGGAAACTGCAGCAAAATTCAAACTTGGTAAATAAAAGTCTTCCCAAAGGAACCCATGATACGACCAGGAGTATTGAAACGCTACCGAACCCAAGAATGCGCAATCCTGCACTCTACAAAAGAGGCATCGAGAGAACAGAAGAGAGGAGAAACGCCTATTTAACAGGCAGAAGAGAGAATTGAAAAGGCGTGAGCGAATCGAGAAGTTCAGGAGTCAGAATAATGTTCGAAAATTCCTTAAAAGAATTTAACTCAAAACGATGGCTATGGTACAGGCACATCTTCCTGCAATGACAAAGAAAGAAAACTGGCAAATAATACAGATCGTAAGCTCAGGGTATGGAAATACTACTCCAGAACCAATTCCTAATGAGGTAAAGAATACTGCCTAATCCGAATAAGTTTATAGTAGTAAAGTCACTCGGCTAGAGAAAAGGCTAGCATGTTCGCCTATGATGCTGAACGCCTGAGTTCGAATCCTGGCGAGAACATGAGAAAAAATTGTCAGCGGTGGTTAACCCCTCCTAAAGCAGGCGACATTTGTGAGATACTATGCCGTGTTAAAACTTCTTCCCAAAAAAAGAGTCGCTGTAAGGCACGCCGTTCGGACTCGGCTATAAAAAGGAGGCCCCTTATCATTGAGCTTAAAATTTTAATCGGACAGCAATGCAAATGCTTATGAAAATTTTGTCCATGAACATTTCACTAAGGAACAGGGGCAAACTTCTCTCATATCAATGAGTGCAGTCCGATTAAATTTTTAAGTTCAATAATAAGGGGCCTTCTTTTTATAACCGAGTCCGAACGGCGTGCCGGACAGCACTCAGTGATGAGTGAGAAGCTTGTCCCAGTTTCTTAGTGGAATGTTCCTGGGCAAATTTGCATTGACAGACGGACGGACATGGCTAGATCGTCTCGGAATGTCAAGACCAGATCCAGAATATATATACTTTATGGGGTTGGAGATAAATATTTGGAGGTGTTACAAACGGAACGACAAGCTTAGTATACCACTATCCTATGTTGGTGGGCATAAAAACCAATGAATGATCTTTTCGTGTAACAAATCATTGTTTGCTGTAAATGAAACGTTTTTGGCTTGAAAGAATTTTTGAATTTTGCGCTTTAAGGAGCCATTCTTTTCTACTATAGCAGCGCGATGGCAAACCATTGGTCACTCCATGGAAAGAGTCGCAACATACGTACTTGAGTACCAAAAGTCTCTACCAAGGAGCCCATGATACGACCAGGAGTGCCAAAAAGCTACTAAAGCCAAAAATGCGGAATACAGGGCAACATTACAGCCAGTAGCAATGCATCAGGCAAAGGAGAGGTATTGAGGGAATATGAGAGAGGAGCAACTTCTCTGTCGCAGGTCGAAGAGGGAAATGGAAACACTTAAATGTCAGCAAATTGAGATGAGATCCGATGGCTTTTGTACAGGCACATCCTCCTGCAGAGACAAATAAGGATATCTGGTAACTGATACTGATAGTGTGCTCAGGATATGGAAAGAACACCTTTCGCAGCTGCTGGTATCCGATGATGGTGGCCATGAGTATACCACAGAACCAAACCCTGATGATGGTATAGAATGGGTATCACCTAGTCAAAACGAGGTCCGGGTAGCAGTAACTCGGCTGATATAAGGCAGCAGGAGCTGATGGGTTGCCGGCGAAACAGTTTAAGGCCGGAGTCGACATGCTGATAAGGCGTATGCATCAGCTCGTCTGAGCAATTTGATTGATTGCATGATTGCAACCTTAACATACTATGTCCCCTACACAATAAAGGGGACAAGACAGTATGTGCCAACCATAGATGAACAAGTCTCCTCCCCATCGCATAAAAGTAACTCTCGAGCGTATTGTGTGAAAGATTTAAGTTTAAAAACAACGGAACAATCGAGCCTTATTAGTATGTCTTTGGACCTGGTAAATCCACCCTAGACCAGATATTCAAACAGCGCGAAATCTTGAAAAAGACCCGAGAAGGACAAATCAACACCTGCTAACTTTTCATTGACTACAAAGCCGCCTTCGACAGCGCTATACCTTCAAAAGGTATTTCAAGCCATGTCTGAGTTTGGTATCCCTGGAAAACTGATACGAAATTGCAGGATGACGCTTGCTGATACACGCTCCCTAGTTAAAATAGGAAAGAACCTCGTCGAATCGTTCAACACCAAATGAGTTGTCAGACAGGGAGACAGCCTATCGGGTGATCTCTTTAATTTCCTGCTGGAGAAGCGTATGCGAGATGCAGGTGTGAAAAGGAAAGGATTACTAAACGCAAGAGAACTTTTGCTTCTCGCCTATGCTGACATCGATCGTCGATGAGATTCAAACTAACTTGTTGCAGGAAAATTAACAAATTTCGTCGTCGGTTTTTCGACAATAGCTGTTGCTTTTCAAAATCATTTTTATATAGTGCTTGGGAGTTGAAAGAAAAATCCTTCGTAAAATATATGAACCAATTGGTGTTAATGGAGAACATAGGCGTCGTATGAACCAAGAGCTGTATGGGCTGTAAGACGACAATAGCAAAGTTTAACGTAACAAAATACAATGCACCATGTTGTCAAAATTGATGAAGAGGCCCTAGCAAAGAAGCCTGATGAGGGCGATTACCGTGAAACACGCAAACCGGGACGACCAAGAGCACAATGGAAAGATCAAGTGGTGGGAGACACCTCGAAACTTAATGTCAAAGATTTTAGGAGCGTAGAAGATCGAGGCGCTTGGACCGCTATTCTAAGTTCGGCTAATTGAACAAATGTTATGTCATAGCCAATTAAAATAAGTAAGAGTACCTTAACGGGGTCATAACCGATCACTGTGCCATAGGCCGCATGACGGTACGCATGGGAACACCGCATAATGACTTCTGCAGGAGTTGCATGAGATAGGAGGAGACTATCGAGGACTTGCTATGTTCATGTCAGATTCTGCAGAGACGCAGGCTCTCCTTTCTGGGAAGCCGATTCTGCTGCGATCTGGGTGAATCTGGGATCGTACCTTTGGGAAGTCTCCTGAGATTTGTAAACGGCACCGGATGGTTCCGACGGGGGTCCGTGCTTGCGTGGGGATTGACCGCTTTGACTCCCCATTCCTGCTGTTTCTTTTTCATTCGTGTATAACCTTTGGATATAGTCCGAGGACTCACACACAACAGATTTATAGTCTATCCTTCCACAGAAGTCGTTACTGGCAATATTCAGTCCGTCAGCATGTCTTCCGATCGAACAGTGACCTTTCATGACAAACACAATGACTGAGACGTTTGTTTTCGCAAGTTCGTCCGCTTTACAATTCCCTTAGAAATCCCTATGGCCCGGCACCCAGAACAGAGGAATTTTGAACCACTAAGCCATCTCATTGAGCGATTTGCAAAGGTCTAGATTAGTTTTTGTATTCAGACATACAATCCCCAGATATTTAATGGCTGCCAGACTGTCTGAGAAAATATTTATGCCAATCGTCGATATCGTAGCAGTTCCACCACTCCTTTAATTGCAGGAATCTCCGTATGATGCACAAACGAGATAACCTTATCAATATGACCATTCCTAATTTCTCAGTGCATACACCATAGCCCACCTATACGTCTGGTTTAGAACCATCCTTATAGATGTATATGTAACCTCTTTTACCAGGGATATTGTAGTTCCAATCGGTTATATCAGGAACAGTGGTACAGCACTATTTATGTGTAGACCACACGGCTTGGAACATCGGGCATTATATCAAGGATAACAAACGGTCCATAATCGCCGCATTACCAAAGGGAAAGCCCCCTTAACCTCACAACAGTAGTCGCAGCAAATTTGTCTAGCCACAATGTCCAGAGGCATTAAGTGTAGCATTAAATTGAGTTCATGAAATGGTGTCATCCCTGTGATGCGGCTGTGATGCACAAACAAGGCATTCTTTGGATCCGGCTGAGTATTTAACAGTAGTTGAACTTTTGAAGCGCCGTCCACCAGACCACAACACCATAAAGCATTGTACGTTACATACCCAGTTATCTGTATTAAAAAAAAATTGAGTGACTGACTTATTGCTGACTGACTGGCTGATCATCGCCAAGCCCAAACGGCTAAAGCTAGTATCATGAAATTTGATACGAATGATGGTCTTGGGTCATAGGCACGGGATAAGGATGGATTTGGCAATATACGTTCATTTAGTTACTAAAAAGTACTTAAAAAATATGAAATGGTACATATTTGCCCAGCGCGAACGGAAAGGTCTAGAATTATTTTCTTGGGCTTAGATTAAAGAGTGTTTCTTAAAAAATAAGGTATGGTGAAAGAAATTTTGGAAACTCTTACCGGAAGTGGGAGAGAAAGTATTTGCGGTACTGACCCCAAATGGTACTATTTGGTAATTTCTTTGTAAGTTGAACTAGAGCTCTGAATTTTGGAGCTTAGGTACACTTTGTCAATCATAATTGGGTGACTATAAGACTTTTTGGAAATTGGTACATTTAAATACTAAAACAAGTACCAAAAAGGTACGAAATGAGTGAACTTCGTACAGGGCAGATGGTTCGAGGTAGAATTTTGAAATTTGACCTTAAAGACATCTGGTGCAAAAGGATAAGGGTAAAAAGAAAAAAATGGAAAAATAGTACTGGTAACGGGAGGAAACGTACATTTAGTACCGCAATTTTTATTTTCTAATACTTTGATTACAGCTGGAGCTAAAGGTTTGAAATTTGGCATGTAGGTACAATTAATTAATAAATGATGAATGACTAAATGTCATTCATCTGTTAAAAATTCGTACATTTTAGTACCAAAGTTGTACCATTTTGTACTTTCTATTCAGATCTTGAGGTACTTTGATTACAACTGGAGCTAGAGGTTTGAAATTTGGCATGTAGGTACAACTAAGAAATAAATGGTGGATGACTAAATGATCTGTTCAAAATTCGTACATTTTGGTACCAAAGTTGGTACCATTTTGTACTTTCTATTCAGATGGATCTTGAGGTCTGAAATTTGGCATGTAGGGAGAACTAAGCAATATATATTAGGGGTGACTAAATGTTCTATTAAAAATTCGTACATTTTGGTACCATTTGGTATTTTCTGTTTAGATGGAGCTAGAGGTCTGAAATTTGGCATGTAGATACAAGTAAGAAATAAAAAATGGATGGCTAAATGATCTATTCACCATTCGCACATTTTTGTACCAAAATTGGTACCATTTTATACTTTCTGTTCAGATGAATCTTGAGGGCTGAAATTTGGCATGTGGCATGTGATCTATTCACCATTCGCACATTTTGGTACAAAAATTGGTGCCAGTTGGTACTTTCTTTATAGATGAAGCTAAAGGTCTGAAATTTAGGTACAACTAAGAAATATATACATATATGATAGATGGCTAAATGATCTATTAAAAATGTTACATTATGGTACCAAAACTTGTACCATTTGGTACTTTCTTTGCAGATGGAGCTAGAGGTCTGAAATTTGGTATGCAGGCACAAGAAGGAAATATATAATGGGTGACTAAATGGCCCATTAAAAATACGTACATTTTGTTACCAAAAAGTGCAAAATAGGTACTTTCTTTACACACTGAGCTAAAGTGCTCAAAATTGCGATTCATTTATACCTTGACAATATGTATTGGGTGACATAATGATTTTTCCGATGTATTGTTATTCTTGGTACTATTTAGTGCTTTCTTTAGAGAAGGGGACCGATTTCTGATTTCCTCCCCCTTTCCTATTTTTTAAAAACGCCAGAATTTTGAGATGGGTGCACCCATTTAATCAAATTTTGTATGACACCTTATGCCAAGTAACCTGGGGGAACGCCCCATCCCAAAACCCACCCGAGCGGACATGTTTACCGATTGGGACAGTAGGGGTATCAAATGATAGATATTTCAGAGTAGAGTACGAACTTGGCATAAAAATTTCACCCTTGGTGCAGGGGGGTCCCCCATCCCCAAAACACTACCCTACAGAACACTTTTACCGCTTTGGGCAATATGGGTATCAAATGAAAGTTATTTAAGAGTTGAGTATGAACTTGGCATAAAAATGTCATCCTGAGTGTCGTGGGGTTCCCCACTCCCCACCCCCCAAAAAAAAACATGACCCAATGGGACACTTTTACAGCTGTGGGCAATATGGGTATCAAATGAGAGGTATTTAAGAGAAGAGTACGAACTTGGCATAAAAATGTCACCTTAAGTGTGGGGGGTTCCCCACCCCAAAAAACACCACCCTACAGGACTCTTTTACCGCTTTGAGCAATATGGGTATCAAATGAGATTGGCAATTTAAAGGAATCGACATTTTTTATCGTTGAGTCAAGAATCCTGACTTAAACACAATTTCCTCATGTTTTCCATTGGAGAGTTTCCTGTATATATTCCTCGCAACGGAGGCCACCGTAGCGCAAAGGTTAGCATGTCCGTCTATGACGCTGAACGCCTGGGTTCAAATCCTGGCGAGACCATCAGCAAAAATTTTCAGCGGTGGTTTTCCCCTCCTAATGCTTGCAACATTTGTGAGGTACTATGCCATGTAAAACTTCTCTGCAAAGAGGTGACGCACGCCGTTCGGACTCGGCTATAAAAAGGAGGCCCCCTATCATTGAGCTTAAACTTGAATCGGACAGCACTAATTGATATATGAGAAGTTTGCCTCTATTCCTTAGTGGAATGTTCATGGGCAAAATTTGTTTGTTTGTTATTGTTTTTTTTTTTGTATATTCCTCGCAACAGCAGGAAACCTTTCAGGATTTCTTTCCAGCTTTTTTCTCCTGGTTCTTGTATCTGCTTAACTCAGCCTTTTATATATGCCAGTGCTGTGGTGCCATGGGCCACCATAGCGGTGGCTGTTTACTCCTTGGTTTGGCCAAGCAGACTTTGGTAGTAAACAAATAATCTTTTACTGCAAACGAATTATTTTAACTTGCAATCATATTTCATTTGCTGCTAGTGAATCCTGTGTCACCAATGACAAATTTTTAACATAGTTACTTCATAGTGGATTCGATTATAATCGAATATTCAATTTTCTTTCGCATTTAAAAAGTCTTTCCACCATGCATTGAGTAATGCGTTAATTTGATATTTATCCTAATAAATATTGAAGAGATGTCCAGCTACAATTTTGAAATATTTACCCACTTTTTGCAGCATTTCGAAATGGTAAACCGAATGGCCTCTTACCCATCTGATGTATTGGCCAATTTCCTTTAACTATCGCCTTTTCAAGTCCTCCTCCATGGTATTTTGGACACTAGTTTATTGCTGGCATTATATTAAGTTTCGTGTGCGTTGTTTTTTTTTTTTCTTCTACTCTTCAATGAATTTTCCAAATGGGGAAAAATGAGCAAATAACCAACTTTGAAATTGCACTTTAAATAGGTTTTGATAAATGGCTATCAATTAATTATGGCCTCCGGATATGCAATATTTGGTTGTCGGTTTCATGTGTTTTTTTTTTCTTTTATTTTGTTTTGGTAGCTCAAATTTAATCTTGGCGCAAAAATCTTGAGCTGAAACCAACCGAGTTTTAGTGCTTGTTTTTAATGTTTTTAATGTTTTTTTTTCTTTGTTTCTGTTTCTGGCAATACAAACAAATTGCCTTCATACTGCGATGGCAAGCTAACAGGCGAATAAGCGAATGAGCAAGCAATCATGTGTAAATGTTGTGCTGTGCTCCACAGCAGCTATCGTTAATCTTGCAGTGCATTGCAATGTGATTTTGTGACATTTTGCAAAACAGCAGTACTCACAATTAGTTTATATCAAATTCATATGTTTTTTTTTAAATCTGCGGGGGAATTTCAGTATAAATTGCTTTTATGAGAATATTATAGCTATTTTTTTAATGGGAAGATGATCGTTTATTGTTTATGGGCGGTTGACAAAATTTGTTTATGGCGGCGATAATTTTCTTTCGCAATTTCTCATTTAACGCCGTTGGGCCTCTGTATTGCAGGTGTTATGGTGTGGGTGATTTCAGGCAATAGACAATAGATAAAAGGTCATAATTTTCTACTACTTTAAATTATAGTCATTTATGGTTATAGAGTTTGTAATAGTCCACCTTCAATGAGAGAAAATTTTGGTTGTGAAGTCTTTTTATACCCACCAACGAAGGATGGGGGTATATTCATTTTGTCATTGCGTTTGCAACACATCGAAAAATCCATTTGCGACCCTATAAAGTATATATATATATATTCTTGATCAGCGTAAAAATCCAAGACGATCTAGCCATGTCCGTCCGTCCGTCTGTCTGTTGAAATCACGCTGCAGTCTTTAAAAATAGAGATATTGAGTTGAAACTTTGCACAGATTCTTTTTTTTTTCGTCCAAAAGCAAGTTAAGTTCGAATATGGGCTATGTCGGAAAATATCTTGATATAGCCCCCATATAGACCGATTCGCCGACTTAGGGTCTTAGGCTCATAAAAGCCACATTTATTATCCGATTTTGCTGAAACTTGTGAGAGTGAGTTGTGTTAGGCCCTTCGACATCCTTTTTAAATTTGGCCCAGATCGATCTAGATTTGGATATAGCTGCCATATAGACCGATCCGCCGATTTAGGGTCTTGAAACCATAAAAGCCAAATTTATTATCCAATTTTGCTGAAATTTGGGACGGCGAGCTAAGTTAAGCCTCTCGACATACTTCTGCAATATGGCACAGATCGGTCCAGATTTGGATATAGCTGCCATATAGACCGATCTCTCGATTTAAGGTTTTGGGCCAATAAAAGACGCATTTATTGTCCGATGTCGCCGAAATTCGGGACAGTGAGCTAAGTTAAGCCTCTCGACATACTTCTGCAATATGGCACAGATCGGTCTAGATTTAAATATAGCTACCATATAGACCGATCCGCCGATTTAGGGTTTTGGAACCATAAAAGCCACATTTATTATCAAATTTTGCTAAAATTTGGGACAGTGAGTTGTGTTAGGCCCTTTAATATCTCTCTTCAATTTGGCTCAGATCGGTTCAGATTTGGATATAGCTGTCATATAGATCGATCCGCCGATTTAGGGTTTTGGAACCATAAAAGCCACATTTATTATCCAATTGTGCTGAAATTTGGGACGGTGAGCTAAGTTAAGCCCCTCGATATACTTCTGTAATATGGCACAGATCGGTCCAGATTTGGATATAGCTGCCATATAGACTGATCTCTCGATTTGAGGTCTGGCGCCCATAAAAGGCGCATTTATTGCCCGATGTTGCCGAAATTTGGGACAATGAGTTCTGTTAGGCCCTCCGACTTCCTTCTTCAATTTATTCCAGATCGGTTCAGATTTTGATATAGCTGCCATATAGATCGATCTCTCGATTTAAGGTTTTGAGCTCATAAAAGGCGCATTTATTGTCTGATGTCGCCATATATTCATTGACTTGGAACACTATTAAGTTTCAATGCCGTTAATCGTACAACATGTACACCTGCCGGAAGAAGTAAAGGGACCCACCTGTTAGTAATTCGGCAGCAGTGACTTGTTTTCGCTGTCTTACAACCCGCTATGGGGTGTTTCTCCGTCATCTTTTCCCCTTATACCTTTTTTTAAGGCGAACACAGTGGACTCAAGGTTTGTGAATAAAGCCGAGATTGCTATTGGGTTGCCCAAAAAGTAATTGCGGATTTTTTAAAAGAAATTAAATGCATTTTTAATAAAACTTAGAATGAACTTTAATCAAATATACTTTTTTCACACTTTTTTTCGTAAGCAAGCTAAAAGTAACAGCTGATAACTGACAGAAGAAAGAATGCAATTACAGAGTCACAAGCTGTGAAAAAATTTGTCACCGCCGACTATATGAAAAATGCGCAATTTCTTTTTTGGGCAACCAATAGATTGAGAGCCTCCAATCGAGACCAAACTACCTAAATGTGTTTTTCACAAACTTACTTAAAAAACCATATTTTATACCCACCACCACAGAATGGGGGGACCTACAGACGGCTGTCCGTCAGTCTGTAGGTAGCCGCTCGAAAATTTGCACTGATACTTCTTATTGATGTAGGTCGTAGGGGATTGCAAATGGGCCACATCTGTTCAGACTTGACTTCCTGAGCCCCTAGAAGCCTCAATTGTTATGCGACTGAGCTGAAATTTTGCACTTGGTGTTTTGTTACAATTTCCAACAATCGTGCCAGGTATGGTCCAAATGGGCTTATGGCCTTACATAGCTCCCCTACAAATCGATCTCCTGATTTGACATCTTTAGCCACTGAAAGCCGCAATCGACAACCAATTTGGCTGAAATTTTACCCAAAAGTGTTTTGTTTTAATTTCCAACAATCATGGTAAGTATTGTTCAAATCGGTCTATAACCTGATATAGCTCCCATAGGAACCCGTCTCTAAATATGGCTCCTACGGCACCTAAAAGCTTGAGTTTTTGCCTGATATGGCAGAAATTTGGTATGTAGACATTTTTGGCAGAGTCTAAGATGGTGGTTTCTCACGATTTGGCCAGGAAGAAAGCAGCGATATTGATATATGATCCGATCTGGACAAAAATCCCCACAATCCACTATTACAAGTTTCAGCTAAATCAGGTAAATAAATTATTTATAAGTTCAAGACCGTAAAACGGGAGATCAAAAATTCAAATATGATCCGATCTGCAGCATATCCATGTAGAATGTGTAGGGGTTTAACATAGCTCGCCCTACTTAATGTCAGCACAATCTGGTAATAAATAGGTTATTTATGGTTGAAAGTCCATAAAATCGCGACGATCGGTCTATATGGAGATATACCAAAAATGGTCCGTTCTAAACCATAATCGACACCGACTTCGTAGAGCCGAATACTCGTACAGCTCACTGTGTTAAATTTCAGTGAAATCGGGTAATGAATGCGGTTTTTATTGTTCTGAGACCTTAAATCTGGAGATAGGTCTATATGGCGGCTATGTTAAGATACAGACCGATTAAGACCAATAGACAACAGCACAAATGTCGGGGATATTAACACAAATCATTGTGGCAAATTGCAGCGACAACGGTTGATAAATGTGGCTTTTATGGGCTTTAGACCTTGAAGTGGGAGATCGGTCTAAATGGATATAGGGGCAATATTAAGATACAGACCCATAACTTATTCCGCAAGGATGTCGGAGATCTTAACATAAATCATTGTGCCAAATCGGGTGACAATTACAGCTTTTATGAGCACAAGACGATAAATCGGGAAATCGGTTTATAGGGGGGCTATTTTAAGATAAAGACCGATTAAAACCAATAGACAACAGCACAAATGTCGGGGATCTTAACACAAATCATTGTGACAAATTTGGGTAATAAATACGGCTTTTATGGGGTTAAGACCCTAAATCGCGAGATTGGTCTATATGGGGGCTATATTATGATACAGACCGATCTAGATCTTATTCGTTAAGGATATCGGAGACCTTAACACAAATCATTGTGCCAAGTTTCAGCCAAATCGGGTAACTAATACAGCTTTTATGAGTATGAGACGCTAAATAGGAGTATAGGTCCATATGGGGGCCATATAAAGTTATAGGCACAGATATTCAGCACAGTCGTCCGAGATCTTGGCACAAATCATTGGTCAAAATTTCAGCGAAATAGGGAAATAAATGCAGCTTTTATGGGGCTAAGACCCTAAATCGAGAGATCGTTCTGTATGGGGGCTATATTCAGATACAGACCGATCTGAACCATATACACCACAGTTGTCGGGAATTTTAACGCAAATCATTGACAAAGTCCGATAAAGCCCTTTTTCGAACTTAACCTGCCTATGGACAAAAAGAGAAACTGTGGATTGTAGCGTAATTTCAACAGACAGACGGAAAGACAGACAAACGGACGGACGGACATTGTTTGATCGTCTTCGATTTTTACAAGGACCAAAGGGTCGAAAATGATTATTTCGATGAGTTGCAAACGGAATGACAATATGAATCAATCCTTCGGTGGTGGGAGTAAAAATTTCTAAGTTTTCCTAAAAAACGCTTAAATTAATATTTCCGCATTAAATTGTCACAATTATAATCAATTTACCACCCTTATGGTTTAACAAAATTGTCGTCATGGCAGTAAAGAAGGCATTATGCTGACTTATAAAAGACTCCTCCCGTTGCAGCTGGAACATCAAAGAGAAATAGGAAAGAAAAACAATGTCTAAAGAATTAAACGATATTGCACCATAAGGAATTGCATAAGGGAACAAAGGAATCCAAGCCGTGCCAACTACCATGACTACACCTGAGGAATTAAAAGAAAAGCTTTTCCCTGCGCTTACGTATGCTTGGATGCTGCAATAGATGGTGCATCCCACAACAAACAAGCGATTACCGCAGTCTTAAAGCATTCCAAAGGTGGTGGCTGCTGTGGCTTAAGCCGAAATGAGGAGATGGTGTCGGCATCATCAGCATCAGCATCATCAACAGCGTCAGTGGCATAGTCATTGCAGTCATAATACCACCACCATTGTCAAGTAACACACACACACACACACGGCAACAACCCACACGCAGTGTGCGCACCAGCAACTGAAATTTCCTTAAAGCCGACTACAAAAGCAAAGTAAAGAGAGAAAAATTTACATAAAATACAAATAAAAACAAGCCCTCCCTACCTTCTCTTAATCATGGAAAAACCTCCAAGCCCAGCAACAAACAACAAGATTGAATATGGAAATGGAAAAAATTGTGGTAGTCAAAAGAATCCCACTCTTCTTTCAACAGCAGGAGTTTCAGCGACACTGGTGCTGAGCCAAGGGGGCCACAGACGGTGTATTCCAAGTAATATCCACAATTTTGGATTGATTTTTTGTTGTTTTTCGTTGACGTTGAAGTTACAGCATGTGGAAGTAAGGTAAGGTGCAAACGCCTACACTGTGAGGCCATTATTTTTCATGGATGTTTTCCGTGAGTAAACTTAGAGACAAGCGATCCACATAATGCATTATACACAGAGAAAAAATTTGTGTGAGATTAAATTACACAGAAAATAATTCAAAACAGTGTCAAACACGAAATTAATGAATCCAATTAATCATTTAATTAAAACTATGTGGAATACTATGTGGAAATTTTAAGGTAAATCCGACAAATATTGCGGCTTCCAGGGGCTCAAGAAGTCAAAACGGGAGATCGGTTTATATGGGAGCTATATCAGGTTATATAGACCGATATCAGATTATAGACCGATTTGGACCGTACTTAGCACAGTTGTGAGAAGTCATAACAAACCACTATGTGCAAAATTTTGGCCAAATCGGTCAAAAACTGCGGCTTGTAAGAGCTCAAGAAGTCAACTCGGGAGATCGGTTGACATGGGAGCTATATCAGGTTATAGATCGATTTCGACCGAACTTGGCAGTCTATTTTTCAGCCAAATCGCTAAATTTCAGCCAAATCGGACAAAAATTGCAGCTTTTAGGGCCTCAAAAAGTCAAATTGGGAGATTGGTTTATATAGGAGCTACATCCAAATCAGAACCGATATGGGCCATTTGCAATACCCAACGACCTACATCAATATTGAGTATCTATGCAAAATTTCAAGGGGCTAGCTTTTCGCGTTGGCCCGCTATAGTGATTTCGACAGACGGACGGACGGACATGGCTAGATCGACTCAGAATGTCAAGACAATCAAGAATATATGACTTTAGAGTGTGGTCTTAGGTCAATATTTCGACGTGTTACAAACGCAATGACTAGATAAGTATACCCCCATTCTATGGTGGAGGGTATATACAAATTTATCGAAATTGAATTATCACCTTAAACTTTGGCCAACAATTTGATTTCATTAGAAAACAAGCAAAAAGTCGTTAAGTTCGGCCGGGCCGAACTTTGGGAACGCACCACGTCGGCTATATATGTAAACATCCTTTCATCATAATTCGGCGAAAAATGAATGATTTATGCCCCCATAGCAAAATTTGTTTCGATTTGGACCAAATTCGACACTGATATGGAGTGGTCTAACAAGTACAAGTCATGGTTCAATTTTGTAGAACAAAATATTGATCTCTTTGGAAGCCATATCCAAATATAGTCCATATACGACACGGACGTCAAAAAGCCTAACATAAGTCACTGTGTCAAATTTCAGCGAAATCAAATTGTAAATGCGCCTTTTATGGGGCCAAGCCTTTAAATCGAGAAATCGGTCTGTATGGCAGCTATTGGGTTGCCCAAAAGTAATTGCGGATTTTTTAAAAGAAAGTAAATGCATTTTTAATAAAACTTAGAATGAACTTTAATCAAATATACATTTTCTACACTTTTTTTCTAGAGCAAGCTAAAAGTAACAGCTGATAACTGACAGAAGAAAGAATGCAATTACAGAGTCACAAGCTGTTAAAAAAATTTGTCAACGCCGACTATATGAAAAATCCGCAATTACTTTTTGGGCAACCCAATATAACCAAATCTGAACCGATCTGGGCCAAATTGTAGAGGAATGTTGAAGGGCATAATACAACTCACTGTCTCAAATTTCGGCGAAATAGGACAATAAATGCGCCTTCTATGGGCCCAAGACCTCAAAACGAAAGATCGGTCTATATGGCAGCTATATCCAAATCTAGACCGATCTGTGCCATATTGCAGCAAGATGTCGAGGAGCCTAACTTAACTCACTGTCCCTAGTTTCTGCGAAATCGGATAATAAATGTGGCTTTTATGGGCCCAAGGGCATCTGAACCGATCTGGGCAAAATTGAAGAAGGATGTCGAAGGGCCTAACGATATATCCAAATCTGGGCCGATATATCCAAATTTGGACCGATCTGTTTTGGCAACATCGGACAATAAATGCGCCTTTTTTCGGCCTAGGACCTTAAATCAAGAGATCGTTCTATAAGGCAGCTATATCCAAATCTAGACCGATCTGAGCCAAATTGAAAAAGAAAGTTGAAGGGCCTAAAACAACTCACTGTCCCAAGTTTCGGGGAAATTGGAAGATAAATGCGCCTCTTATGGGCCCATTACCTTAAATCGAGAGATCGGTCTATATGGCAGCTACATTCAAATCTGGACCGATCTGTTTCATATTGGAGAGAGATGTCGAGGGGCCTGATTTAATTCACTGTCCCAAATTTCGGCAACATCGGACAATAAATGTGGCTTTTATGGCCCAGGACCTTTAATCGAGAGATCGGTCTATATGGCAGCAGTATCCAAATCTAGACCGATCTAAGCCAAATTGAAAAAGAAAGTTGAAGGGCCTGAAGCTACTCACTTTGCCAAGTTTCGGCGAAATCGGACAATAAAGCGCGTTTTATGGGTCCAGGACCTTAAATGAAGAGATCGGTCTTTACCTGGGGCCTCACTCAACTCACTGTCCCAAATTTCGGCAAAATCGGATAATAAATGCGCCTTTTATGAGCTCAAAACCTTAAATCGAGAGATCGGTCTATAAGGCAGCTATATTCAAATCTAGACCCATCTGAGCCAAATTGAAAAATAAAGTTGAAGGGCCTAACACAACTCACTGTCCCAAATTTCAGCAAAATCGGATAATAAATTCGCCTTTTATGAGCTCAAAACCTTAAATCGAGAGATCGGTTTATATGGCAGCTATATCCAAATCTGGACCGATCTGTGTCATATTGGAGAAAGATGTCGAGGGGCCTAACTTATTTCACTGTGCCAAATTTCAGCAAAATCGGATAACAAATGTGGCTTTTATGGGCCCAAGGGCATCTGAACCGAACTGGGCCAAATTGAAGAAGGATGTCGAAGGGCCTAACATAACTCACTGTACCAAATTTTGGCAAAATCGGAAAATAAATGTGGCTTTTATGGGCCTAAGACCCTAAATCGGTCTATATGGGGGGTATATCAAGATATAGTCCATCTTCGAACTTAACCTGCTTATGGACAAAAAAAGAATCTGTGCAAAGTTTCAGCTCAATGTCTCTATTTTTAAAGACTGTAGCGTGATTCCAACAGACAGACGGACGGGCATGATATGTACGACGATCAATGTGTGACAATGTTAATATACCCCCCATGACAAAATTAATATACCCCCACCATCCTTCGGTGGTGGGTCTAAAAATCAAAATAAAGACATATAATTTTCTTAGAAAATTATTACAAAAAGTTTGAACCTCTAAGTCATGAGGGCGTTGTAAGGCTTTTGCCTCATAAGAGGTATTTCAAACACTTGGCTTGAACATTTTTCTAAGTGTACCTACCTATGACACCATTGAGTAGCGCTTACATTGAAGTACCGCCATGTATGTTATCGTCTGTAGGCATTTACATATGTTTGTCTTTAATTTTTATTTAGTAATAATTTTTTTTATGGGAAATCCATAAAAAAAGCACACAAAACGTCGTCATGTGGCAATAGATGGGGGAAAATATGCACATTTCTTTCACGAAAGATTTGTCGAAACCTTTTTTAATGTCAAATATTAAAGGTGGCAACGACCGACAATTAACGCAAAGCTATGAAGGGAGGAAAATTGGGAATTACCTAATCCTTGACATAAGAAGCCTTGCGGGAATAACTCCTTGAACATCAAAACAAAACAAAAAACACGCTTACAACACGCTTCAATTAGCATTTTTATATGGTCAATAATATTTTTTTTATCTTCAATAAATATCAATTCGATGAGATTAACATCCTACATGCTACATGCGTGTGTGGTATATAAAAATATTTATTACTAGCAGAATGGAGGGGGGGGGGGCAAATAATTGCTCAATAATGGTCACAACATGTATTGATTTCTTTAGAAAAAAATGAAAACGCGATGCCAAGTTTAGTCAGGAGAACAACAACAATTGTGGTTTGACGTCAAGATAGTGCAGATTCAAGTCTAGGCAATTAGCACACTGGGTTCAAACCGCGATGAAAAAACAACATTTTTATGTGAAATCGCATCATCTTTCATATGCGAAGAAGAGATAATCCTTACAAGCATTTCCTCAAGATAGTTAATAAGGGCAAAAATTAACATTTCTAGTTCCAGGAAACCTTGCGTTGGTAAAACCATTCAACTTGGATATCCCAATAAAAAGCTTGCTGAATTTGCATTAGCTTTTAAAGGAAAATCCAAGCCAATTAGCGCTTACTGGTGTGCTATATTTACTGCACTCCACCAAATTTGTTATTCAAAACAGCAAAAATGTTTGCTAAAACAGCAGTTTTTGTCTGCTGAAAATGGGAAAGCAGACATTACTGCTGTTTCAGCAAACATAGGGCTGCTGTATAAGTAAACATTTCTTACTGCTATTTCAACTAACAAAATCTGATTCCGCTAAAAATGTATCCTTATTAACTGACTGTGTATTTAAATTATTTTGGTATCAAGAAGCCATATCAGGATATGGGTACTAAGGGGGACCTATATCACCATATCCACCGACTGGATAAAACTTGGCACTGATGTTCTTAGTCATAAGATAGGGTTTTGGCCCAAATTTAAACCAAATCGCACGAAAATTGAAGCTTCTAGGGGCTCAAGAAGTCAAATCCGGGGATTGGTTTATATGGGGACTATATCTGTTTATAGACCGAATCGGACCATACTTAACATTAATGTTGAAAGTCATAACTAAAGTCTTTGTTCCAAATTTTAGCCAAATCGGAAGTAAATTGAGGCTTTTAAGGGCTCAAGAAGTCAAATCAGGGGACCGGTTTATATGGGGGCTATATCTGTTTAAAGACCGATTCGGATCATACTGAGCAAGGATGTTGGAAGTCATAACTCAAGTCCTTGTTCCAAATTTCAGCCTAATCGGATGAAAATTTAAGCTTCTAAGGGCTCAAGAAGTCAAATCCAGGGACCGATTTATATGGGGGCTATATCTGTTTAAAGACCGATTCGTATCATACTGGGCAAGGATGTTGGAAGTCATAACTCAAGCCTTTCTTCCAAATTTCAGCCAAATCGGATGAAAATTTTAGCTTCTAAGGGCTCAAGAAGTCAAATCCGGGGATCTGTTTATATGGGGGGATCTGTTTATACGGATTTATAGACCGATTCGGATCTTACTGGGCAAGGATGTTGGAAGTCATAACTCAAGTCTTTGTTCCAAATTTCAGCCAAATCGGATGAAAATTTAAGCTTCTAAGGGCTCAAGAAGTCAAATCGGGGGACCGGTTTATATGGGGGCTATATCCGTTTAAAGACCGATTCGGATCATACTGGGCAAGGATGTTGGAAGTCATAACTCAAGTCTTTGTTCCAAATTTCAGCCAAATCGGAAGAAAATTGAGGCTTCCAGAGCCTCAAGAAGTCAAATCGGGGAATCGATTTATATGGGGGCTATTTCCAAATCTGAACCAATATGGCCCATTTGCAATTCCCAATGACCCACATGAATAAATGCAAAATTTCAATGGGCTAGCTTTATGCGTTTGACCGCTATTAGGATTCGACAGACGGGCGTACGGACATAGCTAGACTCAGAATGTCGAGACGATCCAGACCAATATTTCGAGGTGTTACAAACGGAGAGACTAGATTATATTAGTACACCATTTAAATGATTTGCACACATTAATTTTTATACCCTCCACCATAGGATGGGGGTATACTAATTTATGTTTATAACTCCTCGAAATATTCGTCTAAGACCCCATAAAGTATATAGATTTTGATCGTCCGTCCGTCCGTCTGTCGAAAGCACGCTAACTTTCGAAGGAGTAAAGCTAGACTCTTGAAATTTTCCACAAATACTTCTTATTAGAGTAGGTCGGTCGGGATTTTTAAATGGGCCATATTGGTCCATGTTTTGATATAGCTGCCATATAAACCGATCTTGAGTCTTGACGTCTGGAGCTTCTAGAGGGTGCCATTTTTATCCGATTATGCTGAAATTTTGCACATATCGTTTCAGTTTTGACATCCAACAACTGTGCTAATTTTGGTTGAAATTATTATTTGACCTGGTATAGCTGTCATATTAACCGATCTGGGGCCTTGACTTCTGGAGCCTCTAGAGGGCGCAATTCACATCCGATTTAGCTGAAATCGCATGACGTGTTTCGTTGTGACTTCCAACAACTGTGCCTAGTATGGTTCACATCGGGTCATAACCTAATATAGCTGCTATATAAACCGATCTTGATCAGTGAGGTTGATATAGCTGCCATAAATATCGATCTCCCGATCTAAAGTTTTAAACCCATAAAAGGTGAATTTATTAACCGATTTTGCTGAAATTAAGCACAATGAGTTACGTTAGTCCCCTTGACATTCGTACCGAGTATTGTTAAGGTGGATGTTTATTTGGATATAACTGTCATATAGACCGATCTCTCGATTTAAGGCCTTGGGCCCCTAATAGGCTCATTTGATATCAGATTTCGCTGAAATGTGGTAAAGCGATTTGTGTTAGCCTCCTGGACATCCAGGTTCAATACGACCCAGATCGGTCCAGATTTGGTTATAGCTGCTTTATATACCGATCTCCCGATCTAAGGGTTTAACTTCATAAAAGGCGCATTTATTAGCCGGTTTTGCTAAAATTAAGCACGTAAGGCCCCTTGACATTCGTATTGTCAAGATCGGTCTTTGATTGGATATAACTCCCATATAAACCGATCTCTCCATTTAAGGACTTGGGCCCATAAAAGAAAGCATGTATTGTCGGATTTGGCTAAAATTTGGGACAGTGAATTGTATTAGGTTCCATGACATCCAAGTTCAATATGGCCAAGATCAGTCTAGATTTGGATGTAGCTGTTATATATACCAATAGGTTTCAGGCTCATAAAAGGTGAATTAATTAACCAATTTCGCTGAAATTCAGCACAATGAATTGTGTTAGGCCCCTCGACATTAGGGGGTGTTTTGGGGAAGGTGAGAAGCCCTAAATATATGGTTCTACATTTGGATAAGGAATTCGTATTCTACTCCCAAATACCTTTATCTGAGCCCCATATTGCGATGCTCAGTAAAAAGTTGCTGCTTCTGGGGTATTTTGGGAAAGGGTCCCGAAAGTGGGTATCAATCCTTGCTCTACCCGCCAATACCTTTCATTAAAGCCCCACATTGCTATGGTAGGTAAATATGCCTGATTTAGGGGTGTTTTGGGGTGTTGGGATTATCCCCCAAACACTTGGTACGACAATTGGATATCAGATACGTTTTCTAATCTTAAATACGTTTCATTTGAGTCCCATATTGTCGTGATTAGTGTTTATATATATATATTTGGTAGGTTTTGGGGTGGGGCGTCCCCCTCCCCTAGGTACCCCATCCGAAATTTGGATACCAATTTTTTTGTTTGTAGGTTACTATAAGAGAGCACACAAAATTTCGCTGGAAACGCACCACCCATCTCCGAGATCTGGCGTTTCAGAAAATTAGGCTAAGGGGGAGGGTCCGTCCCCCCTTTAGATATCAAAAAATTTAGTACCCTATTTTCAACACGGGATCATGTTGCACTATCTGTGAAAATTTCAAGATTTCAAGGTTCAGCCATTTCTGATTGATTTTTGATTTTTACATATAAGAAAAAATAACTGTGATATAGATCTAACTCCCGATTTGAGGCCTTGGACCTATAGAAGGCGCATTTATTATGTGATTTCGCTAAAATTGGCACAATGAGCTCTTTAAAGCTCTTCGGCATTCTTGCCTGTATTTGAATATAGCTGCTATAAACATATACCGATCTTCCGATTTAAGTTCTTAGGCCCATAAAACGTGCATTTTTAACCGATGAACCTGGTACAGAGAGTTGTGTTAGACCCTTTCATAGCCTTCCTTAATATGGTGGAGAGTAGACTTTATTTAGATATAGCTGCTATGGGTTTATAAATGATGTATTTTTCACCGAACTACGGCAAAATGTGGTTATTATATATATTACAGGTGGTAGGGATCCAAAGTTCGGCCCGGCCGAACTTAATACCATTTCACTTGTTTTTGTTTTCTTGAAAGCTTATTTGAAAAGCACCCCTTTATGTTTCAGTAAAAAGATTTAAATATTTCTGTTTTAAAATTAAAAATTGTTCCTCTGACATGGGGATTATTACATCAATACTTCATACTAAGTTGCTTAAGGTTTATACCAGATTTTGCAGTTGCCTTCTGTCACGTGCCATTGCCAGCTGAGCTATTTGAGACCGTAGGCGACACGCTGATAAGGCTATGTATGCATCAGATTGCTTGTACAATCTGGGTGGAAGAGCGCGTGTACAATGATTGATGTCTCGGCATACTAGGCCCAGTGCGCAAACATCTTTGGAAGCATAAGACTCCTTTCCACAGCTGTGGAACAATGTGATACAACATATGGTGTAGGGGATTGAAAACGAAAGTCAATGGAACAATTGACACCTATGAGCGCGGTTTTGAACCAAGAAATACCAGCTTCGGCAGTTATTCACTGAACACAAGATACTCGAAAAAGACCCAAGTCGCCTATTTGTCGTTTATAGAGTCTCTTTTGACTGTTTTATACATTCATAGGCATTTGAAGACATGTCTGAGTTTAGTAACTCTTCAAAACTAGCACAACTTTACAGCATCAACTCCACTTAAGTGACAGTTCAGTACCAAACAACGTTTCAGCCAAGTACGTGAATTGCAAAGTGAATTCTTTTTTTCATCAGGAATTGCGTTTCGATTTGTATTTTTTCTAAAAAAAAAAAAACTTTCTAACAAGACAATTCAATATAAATATCTCATTCAGGTGTAGGAATGGAATAGCCCATATATGTGGGGTAAATATGCAAATTAATATGATAAAAAACAAAACTCATGCCCATATGATTTGCATTCTCACATTGTGTTAATTAGATTTGTAATTCTTTTAAATTACTTTCAATTGCTGTTTATTCCAAGTGATTGGAATGAAGTTAAACATATTGCAATATTCGACCTAGCCGACTATAACCAAATAAAAAAAAAATAAAAAAAATTGAATTGAATCGGACAAAAATGGCGGCCTGTAAGGACTCAAGAAGTCAAATCTTGAGATCGGTTTATATGGCAGCTATATCAGGTTATAAACCGATTTGGAGCGTACTAGACACACTTGTTGGAAGTCATAAATATCAGCCAAAAATGCGGCTTCCGGGATCTCCGGAAGACAAATCGGGAGATCAGTTTATATGGAAGCTATATCTAAATCTGAATCGATATGGTCCATTTGCGAGCTCCACTCTCTTGAAGACCCAAATTGTCTTGTTGAGCAATTACGTCCTATTTGGGAGTTTTTATGGTGTTGGGACGTCCCCTAGACAGTTGGTCCCGAATGTTGATATCAGATTCGTGGTCTACTCCCAAATACCTTTCATTTGAGCCCCATATTTCCATAGTCGACAAACATGACCGGTTTGGGGGTTGCGGCCACTCAGTGACACGGCTTTGAAAATAAATATCAGATTCGTGTCCTACTCTAAAATACCTATTATTTGACCCCCATATTGCAATGGTCAGCAAATACTATATAATAAATGGCCCCATAGCAACTTTTTCCCGAATATTGATATCACATTTGTGCCTAACTCCCAAAGACCTTTCATTTGAGCCCCATATTGATAGTCAAAAATTTGTCCTCTTTGGGGCATGTTTTTGAGGAGGAGCGGCCCCCCAAACACTTGATCCCATATTTGGATATTAGATTCGGATATTTGGATATCAGTGACTTGACCCTGAAAATATATGTCACATTCGTGTTCTACTCTAAAATACCTCTTATTTGAGCCCCATATTGCAATTATGTTCTATTTGGGTGGTGTAACGGGAGTGGGGTGGCCCCATAGACACCCATATTCCTAAATTTGTCTTGTTTGGGGGTTATTTTGGGAAAAGGGCGCCCCCAAAACACTTGGTTCCACATTTGGATATCAGATTCGCATTTTACTCTCAAATAGCTTTTATTTAAGCCCCATATTGCCATGGTCAGTAAATAAGTCATGTTTGGGGGGTGTTTTGGGGAAGGGGTAGGGAGAACCCCTAGAAACTTGACCGCACATTTGGATATCAAACTTGTATTATACTCGTAAATACCTTTAATTTAAGTCTCATATTGCCGTGGTGGGTAATTATGTCCGATTTAGTTAGGGTGGTCCCCCAAACACTTGGGGTCTCCCGACAATTGGATATCAGATACGTTATCTAATCTTAAATGCCTTTCATTTGAGTCCCATATTGTCGTGATTGGTCTATATATATATTTTGTATGTTTTGGGGGTGGGGCGGCCCCCCTAGGTACCCCATCTGAAATTTGGATACCAAATTTTTATTTTTAGGGTACTATATGAGAGAACACAAAATTTCGCTTAAATCGCACCACCCATCTCCGAGATCTGGCGTTTCTGAAAATTAGGGTAAGGGGGAGCGTCCGTTCCCCCTTCAGATATCAAAAAATCTGGTACCATCATCATCATTATGCACCAACTGAGAAAATTTCAGGAAAATAGGTTCAACCGTTTTTGAGTCTCTAAGGAACACACAAACAAACTTACAAACAGACACAAATTGATTTTTATATATAAGATATAGTCCGATCTTCCCATTAATCAGGAGGGTTATGTAACGGTCTAACATTACTCATTATGCCAAAATCATCAGTAAAAAATGCACCTTTTATGGCCCTAAGAAATAACAACTTACAAAAACCTTAATTGTTTTCCATGACCCGTCCCTAAGTTGGTTCATGTCTGGCATTGTGTCCCCACCTAAGTACCGTTGCCTTGTAGCCGCAAAAGCCGAACAATGACTTAGGAAATGCTCCAACATCTCATCATCTTCCCCATATGCCTTACACATGCTGGTATCCCTCTCCGCACCGATTTTGCATAGGTGATCTTGTAGTCCTATGTGAATCGTTATGATACCAAAAGCTATACTGACCTCCTTCTTACTTCCTTTCAGTAATAGCCTCGTCCTCTAACGATTCGGATCACCACATAGGCTTTCCGCCGTTCTACCGACTGTTTCACTGTTCCACAGTCGTCCCTCTGCTTTTAACTCGAACTGCGTCGACCCGAAAGGCTTCGGGTTACCCACGTTTATTGACGGCAGTTCTCTGGCCTTCAATGCCAAATCGCCTGCTTTCTCATTCCCAGTAACTCCGCTATGGTCCGGCACACAAACGATACGCAGAGAAGGCGTTAATTTCCACCTTACACTTAAAGACTGTTTGTGACCTACACTCCTGGGCCCGAATTACCTCATACGTGAACGAGTGCGCTCACGTATCAAATGAAATTTGAACTCGTATTTAATGGAAGTTAATGTCAAAGCGGTAATTCGGCCTGTGGTTGTTATTGCGTTTATGGCCTGTTTACTGTTCGTAAAGATATTCACACTCGACATGCTCGCGTCAGCACCACACCACTTCACGCATTCCGTGATCGACCAGATCTCCGCCTGCAGGACCGTATTATGGTCAGGCAGTCTAAAACAGATCTCAGTCCCTGGGTTTTCAATGTAAACCCCCAGGCCCACTCTGTCCTCTAGCTTTGATCCATCCGTGTAACATGATCTTCCAGATGGCAATACTAGAGTTCCGTCAATCCAAGACTGTGCCGATGGCAGCAATGCCTCGCACTCGACTTGAAGGTTCATCTCAGGTATCCGATCAGAAACCTCTTTCCTTCCTTCCAGGTCTCCTAACGTCGCCTCGATTATACCCTGATGGTATGAGCTGCTCTCATCCTCAATACATTCTCCCATCGCCTCAAGTCTCATAGCCGCAATGGCTGCCTCACACTTAATCAATATGTCAATGGGTCGGATATCTAGAATAGTCTCCAGCGCCCTAGTGGGCGTGGTCCTCATCGCTCCGCCTATGCCAAGACAACATGTTCTCTGAACCTGTTGTATGGTCCTTATGTTGCACTTTTTCTCCATAAGAGTCCACCAAACTACTTCGGCTTAAGTAAGTATTGGTCTAATCACGCTCCTGTAGAGCCAGTGGACTATCATAACAGTATAACACTTTGGAAAGGGTTGTTGAACCCACTAAAGTAATTATAACTTAGTAGCTCTATACCTTCCCTCCCCATTCCTAATCGAATGTTTAATATAGTAAAATCATTTTTAATTTCTTGGCTAGGATATATTCTGGTAATATTCTTTCTGGTTCATCCACAAAGTTGTGTCTTGTTTACATTTCCTTTATTATGCTGGTGTCAAGTACATTTCTTCTTCTCTTCCTATAACATAATTTATTATGATTAGGAAGCGAAGCAATAAAGATACTGCACACCCATCATCATTACCACCAACATTGTTGTTCATCTTAAGTACGACCTCATTTCAAACAGTCATCCCATCGGCCATACCCCACAGCCACTTGCAGCAGTTATGCTGTAATCAGACCTACTTCTGGCATGTCTACTCTGCTTAAAGTGGCAAAGACGAAATGCAACATAAGCAAAGCGAGCTTGGCTACCGCACTTGATGAGGATGATGATGATAATGATGTCAAGTCAGCTGCAATGGAAGCCAGATTTTGGGACAGTTGATAGCTGCCACCACTGCAGTACTAATAGTGGCACACTAGCAATGAGATTAATGCAAACTTAGAGGGGCATAAAGGGGTAGTAGCTACATATTTACCTTAACAGAGAACAAAAAAGTTGGTATTGGATAGCATGCACAAAGTCAGGTAATTATCACTAACTTCAGAGATATTTGTGAAACTCCTAAAGGATATTGAACAAATTACAAATTTGGTGAATTGAAAGAATTCACCAAAAACCATGACTCTCTTTACTACATTAATGAAAAAACAAGTAAAAGTGTGCAAAGTTCGGCCGGGCCGAATCTTATATACACTCCACCATGGATCGCATTTGCCGAGTTCTTTTCCCGGCATCTCCTCTTAAGGAAAAAAAAAGGATAAAAGAAAAGATTAGCTCTGCTATTAGAACGATATCAAGATAGGGTCCGGTTTGGACCACAATTAAATTATATGTTGGAGACCTGTGTAAAATGTCAGCCAATTCGAATAAGAAATGCGCCCTTTGGGGGCTCAAGAAGTAAAATAGATCGATTTATATGGGAGCTGTATCAGGCTATAGACCGATTCAGACCATAAAAAACACGTATGTTGATGGTCATGAGAGGATCCGTCGTACAAAATTTCAGGCAAATCGGATAATAATTGCGATCTCTGGAGGCTCAAGAAATCAAAATCCCTGATCGGTTTATATGGCAGCTATATCAGGTTATTAACCGATTTTAACCCTATTTGGCACAGTTGTTGATAGTCATAATAAAATACGTCATGCAAAATTTCAGCCAAATCAGATAGGAATTGCGCCCTCTAGAAGCTCAAGAAGTCAAGTCCCCAGATCTGTTTATATATGACAGCTATATCAGATTATGAACCGATTTGAACCCTATTTGGCACAGTTGTTGAAAGTCATAATGAAATACGTCATGCAAAATTTCATTCAAATCGGATAAGAATTGCGCCCTCTAGTGGCTCAAGAAGTCAAGATCCCAGATCGGTTTATATTGGCAGCTATATCAGGTTATTAACCGATTTGAGCCCTATTTGGCACAGTTGTTGAAAGTCATAATAAAATACGTCATGCAAAATTTCATTCCAATCGCATAAGAATTGCGCCCTGAAGAGGTTCAAGAAGTCAAGTCCCAAGATCGGTTTATATGGCAGCTATATCAGGTTATGGACCGATCTGAATCGTACTTGGCACAGTGGTTGGATATCATAACAAACCACGTCGTGCAGAATTTCATTCTAATCGAATAAGAATTGCGCCCTATAGAGGCTCAAGAAGTCAACTCCCAAGATCGGTTTATATAGCAGCTATATCAAAACATAGACAGATATGACCCATTTACAATCCCAACCGACCTACACCAATAAGAAATATTTGTGCAAAATTTCAAGCGGTTAGCTTTATTCTTTCGAATGTTAGCGTGCTTTCGACAGACAGACGGACGAAAGGACGGACAGACAGACGGACGGAAGGACGGACGGACATGGCTACTTTATGGGGTCTCAGACGAATATTTCGAGTAGTCACAAACAGAATGACGAAATTAGTGTACCCCCATCCTATGGTGGAGGGTATAGAAATAGACTTAGTTATAATACCCTGTACCGCAGTAGTGGTGTAGGGTATAAATTGAACTGAAGTGCAAAGGCGATTATGGTGAGGCGCCTAATATGTGTAAGCTGTTGTTCAGGTTCCAAGAATGCTAGAATAAAATTGAAGAGAATGGTATAAGAGTTAGAAAGACTCCTGGCTTTAAGAGTTAAGCTTTGGTTTGTGATTTCGGATCATACTAAGACAGGAAGCTGAAATTGAGAAACTCATTTCCCTTACATAGAAGAATGACAGAGGAAGAGGAACCGGGCCACGTTCAGATATGTCAAATTGGAACAGCTTTAACTTTATTCCCCTACAAAGGAATAACTAAAGAGTGGAGTATGGCGATCCTCAATGTCCTTCGGCATTAGTATTGCTAGACAGAGAAAAACTATGATGTATAACTACAATTTTAAGTTGCTTCAATATTCGCAAGTATATAAACGAACATTATGCCCAAGAAACCGTGATGACGGATGCCATGGCGCTTGGCGAGCCATACAATAGGGAAAAGTCAAGCAAGCATCTAAAATAGAAATGTAAGTAAAAAAAAAATCCTCCATGAAATTCAAAAGTGTTGTTCGCGCATTTACATTTTCCAAACAAAAAATAATGGACGCACTTCAAGCTCTCTCAAGCAAAACTTTTTTCCTTTGTTTCACTGGTCTCTATGACGTTAGCGGTGTTAAATAAGTAACACGATTTTGTTGAAATTCGATTTTTTTCTACAATTTCAGGGTTCTTTTTTTTTGGGGCAAATATGCATCCAACAATGTAATCGAATCAATGGAACTCTATTTTGCTGAAGCTTTTTGTATGCCCCATTGACGTCGATGTTTCACAGCTGCTCCTTCCCTATGGCTACTGGGGTTTGGTGTTCCATAAAAATGCAGCAACACCACCACCAGTACTTTAGAGCAGAAAACCAAGCACATGACACAAAAACGTGCAGCCTGGTTTAGTTTTATTTTTTAACTCAGCTCACTCTGCTATTGTCATTTCCCAAGAATTGATTGTGTTTAGAATATGACGTGCAAAGGGATGAGATGTTAAGTTAAAGCTTCGCCGGCTATCAGAGAAATACACAAAAGATCACTTTGCAAACGAAATTTAAATGGGAATTTTTGTTAATTTTTCATTTCTTTGGGGAATTTTCCAAAAATTTTATTTCTATGAGGAATTTTGTCGAAATTTCAATTCTATAGAAAAAAATTTTGCACAATTTAATTTTTAAGTGAAATTTTGTAAAATTTTTCTTTTTTGGAAATATTTGCAATTTTTAAAATTTCATTTCAAAGGGGATTTTTTTAAAATTTCTCTAGGGAAATTTTTCAAAATTCCATTTTTGAAAGAAGTTTTTTTCAAATTTCACTTCTATGGGAAATTTTGTCAAAATTTCATTTATATGGGAAATTTTGTCAAAATTTCATTTATATGGGAAATTTTGTCAACATTTCACTTCTATGGGAAATTTTTTCAAAATTTCACTTCTATGGGAAATTTTTTCAAAATTTCACTTCTATGAGAAATTTTGTTTCATTTACATAATTCCCATGTACAATGTCACAATTTCATTATTATGGGAAATTTTGTCAATTTTTCATTATTGTGGGAAATTTGGTAAAAATTTCATTATTATGGGAAATTTGGTCAAAATTTCATTATTATGGGAAATTTTCTCAAAATTCAATTCCTTTGGAAAATTTTGTCAAATTTTCCTTTCTATAGGAAATTTAGCCAAAATTTAATTTAAATGGGACATTTTATCAAAAATTCATTTATATGGGAAATTTAGTAAAAATTTAATTTCTTTGGAGAACTTTGTCAAAATTTCCTTTCTATGGGAAATTTAGCCAAAATTTCATTTGTATAGAAAATTTCATTTGCAAGGGAAATTTTGTCAAATTTCATTTACAAGGGAAATTTTGTCGAAATTTCATTTATATGGAAAACTTTTAAAAATAGGAAAGAAATTTTGACAAAATTTCATTTATATGGAAAATTTTGTAAATATTCCATTTTTATGGAAATGCAGCAAATTTTTCATTTAAAGAGACACTTCTATCACTATATCATGTTTATGGGAATTTTTTTGTCAACATTTCATTTCTATGGGAAATTTTAAAAATTTAATTTCTTTGGGAAATTTAGCCAAATTTTCATTCTATTTTATTTATATGGGAAATTTTGGGAATCTTTATGGGAAATTTTGGGTATCTTTATAGGAAATTTTGTAAAACTTGAATTTCTTTGGAAAATTTTGCCAAAATTTCCTTTCTATAGGAAATTTAGCAAAAATTTTATTTATATAGAAAATTTTATCATGTGGAAAATGGGAAACTTTATCAAAATTTAATTTCTTTGGGAAATTTTTGTCAACATTTCATTCCTAGAGAAATTTGAACAAATTTTTATTTATATGGGAAATTTTGGGAATCTTAATGGGAAATTTTGGGTATCTTTATGGGAAATTTTGTTAAAACTGAATTTCTTTGGAAAATTTTGTCAAAATTTCCTTTCTATGGGAAATTTAGCCAAAATTTTATTTATATAGAAAATGTTATCATGTTTATGGAAAATTTTTATCAACATTCCATTCTAATGGGAAATTTTGTCAAAATTTCATTTTAATGGGGAATCTTTTCAAAATTTCCGTTCTATGGGAAATTTTATCGAAATTTAATTTCTTTGGGAAAGTTTTGTCAACATTTCATTCCTATGGAAAATTTTGTAAAAATTTGATTTCTTTGGGAAATTTTGTCAAATTTTCATTTTATGAAAAAAATGTTGTTAAAGTATCATATTTATGGGAAATTTAGTCAACATTTTATTTTAATGGTAAATTTTGTCAACATTTCAAGGAAAATTTGATCAAAATTTCATTTTCATGGGAAATTTGATCAATATATAATTTCTATGGGAAATTATGGCACAATTTCATTTCTATGGGAAATTTTTGTTAATATTTCATTGTAATGGGAAATTTTGTCACAATTGCATTTCTATGGGAAATTTGATAAAAATTTAATTTCTATGAGAAATTGCGTCGTTTCTATGGGAAATTTTTGTTAATATTTCCTCTTCAAAATTTCATTTCTAGGGAAATTTGATTAAAATTTCATTTCTATGGGAAATTGTCACAACTTCATTTCTATGGAAATTGTTTCAAAATTTCCTCTCTATGCAAAATTTTGGTAAAATTTATTTTCTATAGGAAACTTTTGCCAACATTTCATTCCTATGTGAAATTTTGACAAAATGTGGGAAATTCTTTCAAAATTTCGTTTCTGTGGGAAGTTTTGTCAAATATCATTTCTATGGAATTTTTTCCAAAATATCGTATCTATGGGAAGTTTGATCAAAAATTCCTTTGTTTGGCAAATAATGTCAAAATTTCATTTCTATGCAAAATTTTGTAAAAATGGAGAAATTTTGTCAAATTATCACATTTATGGGAAATTTTTGTCAATATTTCATTCCCATGAGAAATTTGGTTAACATCTCATTTATATGGAAAAATTTTTCAACATTTCATCTTATAGGAATTAAAGGGTGATATTTTTGAGGTTAGGATTTTCATGCATTAGTATTTGACAGATCACGTGGGATTTCAGACATGGTGTCAAAGAGAAAGATGCTCAGTATGCTTTGACATTTCATCATGAATAGACTTACTAACGAGCAACGCTTGCAAATCATTGAATTTTATTACCAAAATCAGTGTTCGGTTCGAAATGTGTTCAAATTTTGACAAATTTTGTTCAGCGTTGAGGCTCATTTCTGGTTGAATGGCTACGTAAATAAGCAAAATTGCCGCATTTGGAGTGAAGAGCAACCAGAAGCCGTTCAAGAACTGCCCATGCATCCCGAAAAATGTACTGTTTGGTGTGGTTTGTACGCTGGTGGAATCATTGGACCGTATTTTTTCAAAGATGCTGTTGGACGCAACGTTACGGTGAATGAACACATTTCGAACCGAACACTGATTTTGGTAATAAAATTCAATGATTTGCAAGCGTTGCTCGTTAGTAAGTCTATTCATGATGAAATGTCAAAGCATACTGAGCATCTTTCTCTTTGACACCATGTCTGAAATCCCACGTGATCTGTCAAATACTAATGCATGAAAATCCTAACCTCAAAAAAATCACCCTTTATAATAAAAATTCCATTTCTATGGGAAATTTTGAAAAAAAAAATAATTTCTGGGAAATTTGATCATAATTTCTTTTCAATGGGAAATTTGATAAAAATTTCATTTTCATGGGAAATTATGCCACAATTTCATTTCTTGGGAAATGATGTCAAAATTTCATTTCAATGGGATCTCTTTTCAAAATTTCCTCTCTATGGGAAATTTTGGCAAAATTTCATTTCTATGGGAAATTTTGTAAAAATTTTCTTTCTACGGAAATTTTTAGCAAAATTCCATTTCTGTGGGATATTTAATCAATATACCATTTTTAAGGAAATATTTTCTAAAATTTCGAAACGATGAAAAATTTGTTCAAAATATCCTATGTATGGCAAATTTTATCAAAATTTCATTTTTTTTTTCCTCTGGAATATTTACTCAAAATTTAATTTTATGGAAATTTTTGTAAAAATTTTCTTCTTTTGTTCTCAAAATGTCATGATCATGGGAAATTTTATCAAAATTTCATTTCTATGGGATATTTTGTCAAAATATCCTTTATATGGGAAATTTTATCAAAATTTCCCTTGTACAGAAAAATTTATCAAAATTTCATTTCCTTGGGAAATTTTGTCAAAATTTGCTGTCTATTAGAAATTTTGTAAAAATGTTCTGTCTAAAGGAAATTTTGTCACAATTTCATTCCAAGGGGAATTTTTCCTAAAATTTCATTACTAAGGGAAATTTTGCAAAATTTAAGTTTTTTGGAAAATTTTTCAAAGTTTCATTTCAATTTGGCAAAAATCTCACGTCCTGTTACAATGTGTGAGTTGAGTTGATTTTTACCCTCCACCATAGGATGGGGGTATACTAATTTCGTCATTCTGTTTGTAACACCTCGAAATGTTCATCTAAGACCCATTAAGTATATGTATTCCTAATCGTCCCGACATTTTAAGTCGATATAGCCATGTCCATCCGTCTGTCTGTCGAAGGCACGCTAACTCTTGAAGGAGTAAAGCTTGCCGCAAGAAATTTTCCACACATACTTCCTATTAGTGTAGGTTGGCTGGGATTGTAGATTGGCCTTATCGGTCCATGTTTTGATATAGCTTCCATATAAACCGGCCACCACAGCGCAGAGGTTAGCATGTCCGCCTATGACGCTGAACGCCTGGGTTCAAATCCTGGCGAGACCATTGGAAAAAATTTTCAACGGTGGTTTTCCCCTCCTAATGCTGGCAACATTTGTGAGGTACTATGCCATGTAAAATTTCTCTCCAAAGAGGTGTCGCCATGAAATACGCCGTTCGGACTTGGCTACAAAAAGGAGACCCCTTATAATTCAGCTTAAAACTTGAATCGGACCGCACTCATTGATATGTGAAAAGATTGCCCCTGTTCCTTAATGGAATGTTCATGGGAAAATTTGCATTTATTTTCATATAAACCGAACTTGAATCTTGACTTCTTTAGCCTCCAGAGGGCGCAATTTTTATCCAATTTGTCTGAAATTTTGCACGAAGTGTTTTCTTACGACTTCCAACAACTGTGCAGGGTATGGTTTAAATCGGTCCATAACCTAATATAGATGCCATATAAATCGATATTGGATCTTGACTTCTTTAGCCTCCAGAGGGCGCAATTCTTATCCGATTTGCGACCTCTGGAGGTGATTAGCAACAACTGTGCTAAGTATGGTTTAAATCGGTCAAAAATATGATATAGCTCCCATATAAACCGATTTTGACTTGTTGAGCCACTAGAGGGCGCAGTTCTTATCCGATTTGGCTGACGTTTTGCATGAGGTGTTTTGTTATGGCTTTCAACAACTGTGCTAAGTATGGTTCAAATCGGTTCATAACCAGATATAGCTGCCATATAAACAGATCTGGGATCTTGACTTCCTGAGCCACTAGAGGGCGCAATTCTTCTCGCATGACCTTCAACATATGTGTCCAATATGGTCACAATCGATCTGCAGCTTGATACAGCTTCCATATAAATCGATCTCCCTATTTTACTCTTAAGCACCTAAAGCGCGCAATTCGCAATTGCAATTGACACAATAAGTTCTACTATGATTTTCAACATTCAATTCATTTATGGTCCTAATCGGACCATAACTTGATGTAGCTCCAATAGCATAGCAATTCTTTTCTTTTATCCTTTGTTGGCCTAAAAGGAGATACCGGGAAAAAACTCCACAAATGCAATGCATTGTAGAGGGTATATAACATTCGACCCAGCCGAACTTAGCACGCTTTTACTTATTTCCCCTAAGACGATGTCACAATGTCCTACCTAACGTGACCCCCCATACGTTTAAGTTCATTACGAACTAGTTATACATAACCAAACAGGTTCTTCGAGTTGAGTTGGCATCTTCCTGAGGCTTTTAGGCTTTTGCATGTGCATGTGTTGCCTTGCCTACTGATTTCGAGGGTGTTTATGGTTGATTTCGTTTAGAGGTTGCCTGATGGCGATGATGATGAGTTTCCATCGCATTGTTCTGCAAATGCATCAGAGCCTGCTGATGCTGGTTTAGTTAATTGGCAGTCAGGCAACAACAACAACAGTAGTTTAACATTTGGTTCTTGCCATTTGAGGAAGAGCTAACATTTAAATTCAGCCAAGCCAAAGCATTTTCATATTTCCAATGAAAACTTGAGAAAACCAACCATTCCACAGCAATGCCAGGGTTCTTAGTGACTTGGTTGCATTGGTTTGTGGCTAAGAGGAAAAAAAAAAACTAGCAGCTGCTAATGAGACACCCAAATGGTCCTCCTCAACAATGTTGACCACCATCCAAGATTGCAAAATTAGCATTTAGGCTACGAAAACGAAAAAGAGTTGGTTTTTCCAACAGCTTAGCCTACTGCATAAAGATCAATTGTGAATTTCATTCACCACCACTACCACTATCACAACTCATTTCAAAAAGTGGTCACTTCAAGGGAAGAACTATAAATTTTGCAAACCCGCATTATATGCTCAAAGTTGCTCAAATGCCGGTTGGGGATCAGCATGAACTTTAAAAGCAGCTGGCTAGGGTAATGAGAACTCCGGGCAACAATTGTTGTGGATTTTCAGAGTAGAGTAGTTTTTTATGGTACCTCCATATGAGAGTTGCCAGATTTTTAAAACCGAAACCACCATGTATGGGGACTATATTTCTAGCATTCAACAGACAGATACAGCCAAATCGATTTAGATTGTCTAGACGATCAGGCATACCTTACAGAATGGTACATCGGACAAATAAGATTTGTATGCACCATCCATCCTGAGGTGTTGGTTACCACAAATTGTCTGGCAACTTTACTACCAAATGTTTGCTCTTGGTCTTGGCCACCGATTTAGTTTTTGTTTGTTTTTTAAAGCCCCTGGTGTTAGAGCAACAAAACTAAGGCCGGCCTTTTTTGACCGCTCTGAGAACTGGAGAAGGGAGAAAACAAAAAAAAAATAATAAATTTAAATAAATGCACATTGAAATGACTAAAAGATAACCAGCAGCAGCAGCAGTAAGCCAGAATAACAATTGCCGGTGGAGTACTTCAATTCAATGCAATTTGTGTTGTTTTAGCGTCAAATTTGCAACGTAAAAAAACTCAACATTGACAAAAACATGAAAAAAATGCTCACAAAAACCCTTTTGGCAAACTTTAATCGAAATAAAATAAAAAAAAAATATTTTAGTTTTTTTTTTCATATCAAACCACAAGTCCGTTGAACAATGCGACCGAGTTTTCTGCTGTTCCATTTGAATCCGCTGTTTTGTAATCCAAACAACATTTGTCAAAAGTGGGTCACATGCAACAGCGGCAGCAAAGCCAGCAACGGCTCTGCCATCGCCACATCAACAACAGCAGCAAGAACGAAGGCGCTCTTGAGGTTAGCTTTTTTTTTTTTTGAATTTCTTGCAAGAAAATCTGCACAACGTAAAACTAAAGAAACGATAAGGAAATCTCTGTGTCACCTCAACCACCCCCGGGCTTTATTTTATTTTCATCTACCTCTAGGACCACCTCAACATTTGGGGTTGAGAGGGTAAAGCATGAACATCATAAAAAAAAAACATTTTATGATTTCCCTGGAATGCATTTCAGCCTTGTGTTTTTCTCCATTTGTTTGACTGGTTGCTTTAACTCTTGAGTTGATTACAATTTTCGCATTTCTGAACGTTATGCCAGCAACAATAGCTGCATTATTAACCAAATACAAATCATGTTAAGATTAATTTATAGTTACTGCGGGTTCTTGTGTTGAACTTTTAATGAAATATCCGGGGATGTGAATAAAGAGAAAGACATTGGAATACAAAACATAATGGAACGCCATGTCGACAAGAGACTCTTCGTTTAGAAGAGTAGCCCCAGCTTAAAATCCAGGCGTTCGAAGGAATGCAGATAACCGCTTGAAATTCTCTCTTTGGAGAGAATTACATGGCATAGTACCTCACAAATATTGCCAGCATAAGGAGGGAAAAACCACCACTGAAATTTTTTTCTGATGGTCTCGCCAGGATTCGTACCCAGGCGTTCAGCGTCATAGGCGGACATGCTAACCACTGCACTACGGTGACCTGTGGACTCCCAGCTACGCTTCTCATGACAACGAAAAACACCACAAAGCTTGGAGCTCCAAGTTCCAGCTTGCATGGTGCTCCTAGTTTTCCCGTGATTTTTGTATTTTTTTGGTAAGACTGGTAAGACCCCGTAAAGTATATATATCATTGATCGTCTCGACGTTCTGAGTCGATCTAGCCATGTCCGTTCGTCTGTCGAAATCACCATAGCGGTCGAACGCGTAAAGCTAGCCGCTGGAAATTTTGCATAAATACTTAATATTGATGTAGGCCGTTGGGGATTGCAAATGGGCCATATCGGTTCAGAATTAGACATAGCTCTAATATAAATCAATCTTCCGATTTCACTTCTTGAGCCCCTGGAAGCCACAATTTATATATATACTTAAAAGGGTCTTATATCAATATTTGAAAGTGTTACAAACCAAATGAAGAAGGTTAAACAACTTTTAGCGGTCATGTTCTAGTCCCTTCCTATGTTCACTAGATCTAGGTTTAAGTTCGAAATCTTTTTGTATCTTTAAAAAGATAGTCATCAATCATTTACATTTAGCCCCCAACTGATATTTGCAATTTTTGTCCTTTTCAACTAAAATGTTTGATGCAAGCGCCCATTACATTCACAAGCTTTTATGACACTCATGGCTAGGCTAACAGAATACATTTCAAGGTAATGACTGTTGCTACAACAATAAGGGGAGAGTCATTCGCCTAAATGAAGCTGCCTGTTGCCGATATGACTGACACTGCTGATGATGATGGTGTTGATGATGCTGGCTCAGTGAACACCAGTGGTGGACTAATGTTGCAAAATTCGGATTTTTTACAACAATTCTGTTTTTTTTTATCTTGTATGGCGGTGACTGACAAAAAAACTGATGACATTTTTTTTTTCATTTTATTAGTTTTTTGCCAGTCTTTTGTTCGTTCGAGCTGGCTCTTGCTGGGGTTCCACTGATTGCTGCATAAAATCGTTGTTGTCTTGTGTTGTGAGTGGCATTCACCATTCGCCTCATTTGTCAATAAAATCGACTAATTGAACTCATTGAGTGGTGGTCGAAGCGCATATCATTGCCAGCTATGTTTTAAGTAGGAAAAAATATCAAAGAACATGTTGAAACATGGAAATGTTTCAAAGCTATACGTAGTTTTTTTTTTTGGCTTTTCTGTGTCAGTGTTACTATCAATTCGAATTAAAAATTTCTCGAATGATGGATAGAAACAAAATGCTGTAGATGTTAATTTAGGGGGTTTTAAAGCGACGGGAGGTTGCCACCTGTTGGAAGAGGAGGTAACCTTCCATTGGAAGGGGAGGTAACCTTCTCGTGGAAAGGGAGGCAACCTTCCCTTTGAAGAGGAGGTAGCCTTCCCTAAGAAGGGGAGGTAACCTTCCCTTGGATGGGGAGGTAACCTTCAATCGGAAGAAGGGGTAAACTTCCCTTGGAAGGGGCGATAACCTTCCCTTAGATGGGGAGGTAACCTTCCCTTAAAAGGGGAGGTAACCTTCCCTTAGAAGGGGTGGTAAGGGAAGAAAGGTAACCTTTTGAAGAGGTGACCTTCCTTTGAAAAGGGAGGTTACCTTCTCTAGAAGGGGTGTTACCTTCTCTTGAAAGCGGTGTTAACTTCTCTTGAAACGGTGTTACCTTCTCTTGAAGGGGAGGTTTGCTTCTATTAAAAAGAGAGGATGCACTCCCTTGGAAGGGTAGGATGCCTGACCTTTGAAGAAGCGGCTACTTTCCCTTGGAAGAAGAGATTGCCTTCTCTAGAAGGGGAGGTTACCTCCTCTGGGAACGGAAGGATCATTTTTCTTGTTAGGGGAGATTACCTTCTCTTGGAAGGGGACGTTACTTTCCCTTGAAAGGGGACGGTACCTTTCCCTGGAAGGGGCGGTTACCTTCCTTTGGAGTGGAAGGTTACCTCCCTTGAAAAAAGGGGTTACCTTTTTGGAAGGAGGGGTTACCATTTTGGAAGGGGGGTTACTTTCCCTGGGAAGGGGAGGTTATCTTCCGTTAGAAGTGGGGTTACTTTCCCTTAGAAAAGGGAGGTTACCTTCCCTTGGAAGGGGAGGTTACTTTCCTTTAGAAAAGGGAGGTTACCTTTCCTTGGAAGGGGAGGTTACCTTCCCTTGTAAGGGGGGTTACCTTCCCTTGAATGGGGGGGGTTACCTTCCCTGGGAAAGTGAGTTTACCTTCAGTTAGTGGAGAAAACAAAAAATGATTCGCTGTAGCTTGCATCCAAAAACTTTCACAACCACCCTCGTATTATTTTTAATTGTTTTATGTTTGTAGCATTCTGCAACATTGGCAACTTCTCATTGCATTTTTTTTTAAGTTTTTTTTTTTAATTTTCAACATGGCATTTTTGGTTAATTATCGAGTTTATTGTTAATTTTCCAACAACTCAGTGTTGTTGAAATATTGCACCGCGGCCGAATTAACGAACATTTGAGCTTTGTAGTCACCTCTTTGTTGGAAAACACCCACCTTGATAATCGATTTTCGATATGGAGAACACAAAGCAAGACTCCCCCCGCTGCCCCAGTGGTCCCCTGAGGTATTTTGAAAAGTCAAATTAAGATTTAATTACAACACTTGATTGACATCATTTGGAGTGGCAATGACGCGGACATGGCCTCTGACGACTGCTGACACCAAATTGTTATGTATGATGGCTATAAAGGTGGTGACGAATGAATGTAGGAGGACATTTAATGAGAAAAAAATGATAAAAGCATGTAAAAGAATGAATAATACTCCCAGAAACACCTACCTTATTTTGGAAGGATAGCGACATTACTGGAGCTTCCTTATTGCAAGTCTACGAAAATTTAATTCTGTCATATAAAATTTTTTATTAAAATCAAAATATCACCGTATGCCACCCCCATACACTCAGAGAGAGAAGAAGCCATTAAGGGAAATTATTGTTTGAAGCCTTAGAAAAACCAAAACCAAGTATCCGACATCCAATACCCGTTTTATCTCCAACTCCACACAACGAGAAGAGTAAATTGCCGAGACCTTAAAGAGGAGAAGATTCACAGATCTTCAAACGAGGTCGAATACGGCCATTTATAGAAAAAAATGGTCCTATAGAGAAATATGGCCACATGGAAAAAGATGGCCTTCCACATTTGGTCAGCTGACGGGTCTCGAGATGCTCTATTCAGTCATGTCAGCTATTAGCCCAAAAAGATTTCTTATTGAGGTCGAATATGGCCATGGCCAAATTTGGAAGGGCCACGTTATGAACCGGCTTGGGTCACACTTGGTATGTTTATGGATGCCAAAGCAATAAATGTCGACCAAATCGGATAAAAATTTCATTCTCCGGAGGCTCAAAGAATAATACCGGCAGATCGGCTCATATGGAAGCGATGCAAATGCAATGAACATTCCATTAAGGAACACGGGCAAACTTCTCACATATCAATGAGTACTGTCCGAATCAAGTTTAAGCTCAATGATAAGGGGCCTCCTTTTTTTAGCCGAGTCCGAACGGAGTGCCGCAGTGCGACATCTCTTTGTGGAGAAGTTTTTACACGGCCGCCATACCAAATGGTAGAGTACCTCACAAATGTGGCCAGCATTAAGAGGGGAAAAACCACCGCTGAAAATTTGTGTGATGTTCTCGCCAGTATTCGAACCCAGGTATTCTGCGTTATAGGTGGACATACTAACCTCTGCGCTACGTGCAATCGACGGACGGCCGAACAGACAGATAGACAGACGGAAAAGGCTAGATCGACTGATACTGTCATGACGATCAAGAATATATGGGGGTCTTAGACGCATATTTCGAAGTGTTACAAACGGAATGACATAGTCAGTATACATACTCCAACACTATGGTGAAGAGTTTTGAAAATGAGAGTGTTGCGTTTTGTTTGATTCTTTGTTCCGAATAGACTCAGAAACGGACGGCTAAGCCGATTCTCACAGATGGTAGAGAAAATAGGGCAATTCATTTTGTTACATCAGCGAGGGGGCGGACCCTCCCCCTAACCCTAATTTTCGGCGATTGCGAAACTTAAGCGAATGGATTTAAGCGAAATTTTATATGCCCCATTATGGTTACCCAAAAACACTAAATTGGTATAACATTTTTGGATCAAATAACCGTGGGGGACGCCCCACCCCAAAACCCACCCAAACGGACATCTTTAACGAATGAAACAATATTGGTAACAAATGAACGGCATTTAAGAGGAGATTACGAACCTGATATAACAACCAGCATCGCGGTGATCCGCTTCGCTAGCCCTGTTTTAGATACCCCCTTTTTAGTGTAGGACCTTTATAGGACAGTTAATAAGATTATGAAGTTTTGTAATAAATGCGTTTTATAACATTTCAGAAATCTTACCTCTTTTGTAAACAAAGTACCAAATAGTACCAAGAATAAGAATACATCCGAAGATAAGCTATTTCGTACTATTTTTATCTTTTTGGTACAAAAATGTACGAATTTTGAATGGATCATTTAAACGCTCATTATATATTTTCTTCTTGAATCTACATGCCAACTTTCATAGATTTTCCCTAGTTGTGCCTGCATGCCAAATTTCAGACCTCTAGTTCCATCTGTAAAGAAAGTACCAAATGGTACCAATTTCGGTATTGTGAAAAAATCATTTAGTCGCCCATCATATATTCCAAAGTTCTACGTACAATTTGTAGACCTTTAGCTCCATTTGCACAGAAAGAACCAAATGGTAACAAAATGTACCAATTTTTAATAGATCATGTAGTCACCAATCATTTATTTCTTAGTTGTACCCACATAGCAAACTTCAGACCTCTAGCTCCATCAATGAAGAAAATACCAAATGGTAACAATTTTGGTACCAAAATGTGCGAATGATGAATAAATCTTGTAGTCATCAATCATTAATTTCTTAGTTGTACCTACATGCCAAACTTCGAACCTCTAGCTGCAACTTTAGAGAAAGCACCAAATAGTGCCAATTTTGGTACCAAATTGTGAAAAAATCATTTAGTCGTCCACCATATATTTCTAAGCTTAACATTCATGCCAAATTTAGCTCCATCGGCACAGAGAGTATCAAATGGTACCTATATTGGTGCTAAAATGTACGAATTGTAAAAAGATCATAGTCTCCATCATATTTTTGTTTCTAGTTCTACCTGCATGCAAAATTTCAGACCACTATCTCCTTCTGTAAAGAAAGTACTAAATGGTACCAATTTTGGTATCAAAATTTACGAATTTTGAATAGATCATTAAGCAACCAAAATATATTTCCTAGTTGTACCTACATGCCAAATTTCAGACGTCTAGCTCCATCTGTAAAGAAAGTACCAAATGGTACCAATTGCGTAAACGTACGTTTTCTCCCGTTACCAGTACTTTTTTTCTTTTCACTCTAAATCATTGTACCCGATGTCTTCTAGGTCAACTTTAAAAATTCTACCTTTATCCATCCGCCCTGTAAAAAGTTCACCCATTTCGTACCTTTTTGGTCCTTTTTTCAGTACCTAAATGTACAAATCTCCAAAAACCCAGTTAAGATTTCCATAGTGTACCTTAGTTCCAAAATTCAGCGCTCTAGTTCAATTTAAAGAATGTACCAAACAGTACCAATTTCGGTACTATTTCTCCACTTCCGGTACGATTTTCCAATTTTTTTTTTTCACCAAACCTTCTTTTTTCGAGACGCTCCTTAATTTGTCCCGAAGAACATAATTCAAGCCTTTTCCGTTCACGCTGGGCAAATATTTTCGTTCTTTTTTTATACTTTTTAGTACACATCACCAAATCCCGTCTTGTCCTGTGCCTATGACTCAAGACCTACATTCGTACAAAATTGCACGATTCTAGCTTTAGCCGTTTGAGCTGGCCGTTGATCAGTCAGTCACGCAACTCTTTTAAAAAGATAGGGATTTGACTCCAAGTGTTGGGAAGCCAGCCCAACGCTTAAAAACCGCCAAAAACATGACAATGGGGCAATATGGCTATCAAATGAAAGGTAATTGGAAAAAGAATGCGAAACTTATATAAAAAATTGGAATGAAGGGAGGCAGCCCCACCCGATCGGACATATAGGCCGATTGGGTCTATATCGGATTCAGACGAAATATAATGAGAGTCGAATATGAATTGAGAGTAGAGAATGAATTTGGGGTTTATCCCAGGTGGGTGCCCCCACCCCAAATTCTGTTTATATCATGTGAACAAATTTAGAATTTAATTGTGTTTAAAAGTAATCTGCAGTTTGTTTCTTTCTTCTGGAGTAGTATCATCTGCCCCTTACCACAACTGCTGCTATGTGCTGAAAGATAGCATTCCTGCAAATATTTTTCTACGGATATTCGTGTATAGTTTCTTACAGTCTGTCTTTGTCGTTTTGATAAGTGCTGATATGAAAACGCCTATTACAGGGTAAGTTAAACTTGTAACTATTTTTTGGAGGAAGAAGAAAAAGGAGAGAATATAAAATGTAATCTTAGTTGAGCATAAAAATGTTGCATGTCAGGAAATTGTGACTTCACTTTCATAGCATGAAGCGGAAGTTGTAAAACCAAAAACACAAAACAATTTATTTTGCGCATAACTATTCCTTCTTTAATTTTGGACAATTTTTATTAGAAAATATTAATCAAGGATGAGTTAAGCAGATAGACACGGCTTAACCGACTTGGAATGTCAATACTATTAATAATATAAGTTATTTATAGGGCCTCAAATCAATATTTCGATGAGTTACAAACTTAATGACCAAGTTAGTGTACCAAACTTCCCATAGTGGTGAAGTATTCGTGTAAAATTTTGAAAGGATATTTTCAATTTCTTTACAAGTTAACGGATGAAGAGACGAATGGACATGGCTGCTGTAGAATGTCATGGCAAACCATAATATACCTACTTTATAGGGTCTTAGATCAGTACTTTGAGATATTGCCAGCGCAACAAAGAAATTGGTATACCCCCCCTCCTAAGCTCCAAATACATACTTTTTTTACCCTAGACCACTACTGTGGTACAGGGTATTATAACTTAGTGCATTTGTTTGTAACACCCAGAAGGAAGAGTGATAGACTCATGGATAAGTTTATCGATCGACTAAGAATCTCTTTCCGATTCGATTTAGCTATGTCCGTCTGTCTGTCCGTCTGTCCGCCTGTCTGTCTGTCCGTCTGTCTGTCTGTCTGTCTGTCTGTCTATCTGTCTGTCCGTCTGTCTGTCTGTCTGTCTGTCTGTCTGTCTGTCTGTCTGTCTGTCTGTCTGTCTGTCTATCTGTCTGTCCGTCTGTCTGTCTGTCCGTCTGTCTGTCTGTCTGTCCGTCTGTCTGTCCGTCTGTCTGTCTGTCTGTCTGTCTGTGCGTCCGTTTGTCTGTTCATGTTAATTTGTGTACAAAGTACAGGTCGCAGTTTTCATCCGATCCTCTAAAAATAAGGTACTAGCATGTTTTTCGACCCAGAGACAAAGCCTATTGAAATTGGAAAAATCGGTTCAGATTTTAATATAGCTCTCATATATATGTTCGTTCGATTTGCAGAAATAACGCAATAAAATGGTCATTTGTGAACCGATTCTCTCGAAGGACTTTCTCTTGAATCTCGACATTACCGGTTAATTTCATGGAAATCGGTTCAGATTCAAATATAGCTGCCATATATGTATATCGCCCGATATTAACTTTTAGAGTCACAGCTAGCGCACGACACCTGGTGGTCCGAGGCAAGTTTCTGTCGACGATCAGCGAGATCATGGATCAAGGGTCACTGAGGGGGTTGTCGCAATGGGCTACCAGAAATGGGTTGAGAACCAAGACGAAGCTGGTGCTCTTTACGCGGTTTCAGGCAGAGGTCTATGCCATTGCAGTAGCCGCAAGAGAAATTCTGGCAAGGGGCTTACCGCCCTCGAAACTCAGAATTTATGTGGACAGTATAGCGGCGGTCAAGGCCTTGGCGTCGAGGAAGGTGAGGTCGAGATGCATGGCGGACTGTTTGGAACCCCTGGATAGGCTCCGGGCCCACGATGTGAAGTTGACATGGGTTCCTGGACTTGAGGGGATTCCAGGGGTTTGTCTACGCCGGGCGGACCAGTCATCGGTCTTACCTACGTGCCATTTTTCGAGCTACTGAACACAATAGACGGGTTGGCCAGGGCGGGGTCGGTGACGTGGTGGGATATATAGGTGTGTAGATGGTTGCCGGACTGCGAAGGCGCTATAGCCGGCCATCAAGCGGAGGAGAACGAGGGAGTTGCTGGCGTTCGATAAGAAGTCGATGAGTACTTTGACAGGGGTCATAACCGAACACTGTGCCATAGGCCGCATGGCGGCGCGCATGGGGATACCGCACAATGACTTGTGTAGGTGTTGCCTCGATGAGGATTAGGAGGAGACTATTGAGCACTTGTTGTGTTCCTGTCCGGGTCTGCGTATAACCACTGGTACGAGGTCTCCGATTCTCTTTTTTCTTCCCTTTCTCTCTCTCTAGGGTACCACAATGGCCCAAACTGGCCTCCGAGTGAACTCACTTTTGGTGGGCGACCCATTCAACCTAACCTAACCTGGATATAGCTCCCATATATATGTTCGTCCGATTTTGAGAAATATTGCAATAAAGTACTCGTTTGTTAACCGATTCCCTCGTAATTGAGGAGAAGGGATTTTTTTATGACTCTTGACTTTACTGGTGAATTTCATAGAAATCGGTTCAGATTTAGATATAACTGCCATATATCTATGTGCCCCGATTTTCACTTCTAAAGCCATTGGAAGCACATTTCTTGACCAATCTTGCCTAAATTTTGCACAACGTTATCCTCAACAACTACGACAATATCTATAAGACTAAGTCGAAATCGGTTCAGATTTAGATATAGCTCCCATATATATATATATGTTCATCCGTCCGTGCTCGTTTGTTAACCGATTCTCTCGTAATTTGGCAGGAGGGATTTTCTTATGATTCTTGACTTTACTGGAGAATTTCATAGAAATCTGTTCAGATATAGATATAGCTGTCATATATGTATATCGCCCCATTTTCGCTCCAGATATCTGAGAAGCTTGCTGGAAGCGCAATTTTTGACTAGTCTTGCCAAAATTTTACATAACGCTTTTCTCAACGACTACCACAATATCTGAGAAGTTTGCTCGAACTCGGCTCAGATTTAGATATAGCTCCCATATATAAATGTTTGTCAGATTTTGGGTAATTTGCAATAATGTTGTCATTCGTCAATCGTAGTTATTACAGTTGGAATATATTTGCTCGAAACTTGATGGGGGTTGTTTAATAACCCATCTGAAAACATCCGCCGAGGTTCATCAAAATTGGTTCAGAATTGAATACAGCTCCCACATTGTACTTATAGGGTGGCTGTAGGGTATTATACAGTCGACGCCGTCCGACTTTTGCCCTTCCTTACTGGTTTTAATTTACAAAACTAATCGCTGATAAATTATTTATGGTTTTAATTTAAGCCTTTTGATGATTTTCATTTAAAATGCATTTGTCGATTCCATTTAAAAATGAAGCAAAACCAACGTTCGTGGTCCCAATTCTCAGGTAGAGAACAAACAAAACGGATGGCTTGACTTACAAACGTAACCCGACCTTTTTAACATAAAAAACCTTTTAACATTAACTGGACTCTTAGCGAGAGTTGTGGTTTAAACGAAGTACTTTTTTGTTTGGCTCTGAACCGTAAAGTTTATTAAACTCCGTTTGAAGAGATGGTGGGCACCGCCACCGCCACCACCAATAGACTCAAAGCAAATGTACGTCACAGTCACTGGATTCGCACAGAAAATGCGCGTCTTGGTTGGTGGATTTTCTTTTTGGCATAATAATAATAATTAGACGGGGGGGGCCACATTCAATTGTTTGAAAATGTTCAAGACAAGTGTTGTGCCATAGCAGGAGGGTATATGATTTTTGCCCTACTCAGTTGAGGTGTAGCGTTATGATATACATTTTTTTCTAATTCATTTCTTTAGCTCTTCTTTCTTTCTTGTTCACATTTTCAACTTTAGGATAGTAAAATTTATTTTATGATTATTCCCAGTATCATTGTCTAATTGCTCTTTTAGCCATCTGAATCATTATGGGTAGGGCGAGGTGGTAACTATGCGTTAAGGCCAATAACATAGCAAGATAATTCCAAATATCACAGGAAAAACAATTTTCCTAGAGTGAAAAAGTTTAGTTGGTTCTGGTTAAAAAAAGCAATGTCATGACAGAAAAATGTTTTAAAAAAAGAAAGAAACATTGTATCTCATGTTACCGTTTTAATGAGAATATATGACAAAAGCCATTAGTTTGCAGATTGTTTATTTGGCACCCTTCAACATAGAATGCGGGTATACTAATTTAGTCATTCTGTTTGTAACACCTCGATACTATAAAGAACTAGCTGGACCGGTGTGTTTTGCTACATCCATAAGTGTTTGCGGCAGCCTCTTGTTACACCTCCACACTATATAGTCCTAGCTGCTCTGGTGTGTTTCGCTACACTCATAAGTGTTAGCGGCCCCATTTTGATATGGCCCAAGCCAGAAAGATATTACGTATTTAACGAACGAAGTCCCGTTCGGTATATATCCCTTAAGAGCATAATTTGGGGTGATGTGACTACACGAGAACTAACCCAAATTTTTATACAAGTTTCGTATTCTACTCTTAAATATCTTCCATTACAGTCGCAGGTTGTCCCGTTCGGTGAACATTTCCATTAGGGGCATAATTTTAGGGTGGGGCGACCCTCCCGAGATTAGATTCTAAACTTTCATATAAGTTTTGTATTCTACTTTCTAGTACCTTTCGTTTAAATCCCATATTGTACCGATCGGCCTACATGTCCCTTAGGAGGTGATATTTGGGATGGGGCGCCCCCCTGGGACTTAAGCCCAATTTTTTATATACGTTTCTTATTCTACTTCCAATTACCTTTCATTTGATACCCATATTGCAAAAATCGCTAAACTTGTCATTTATGGGCGGTTTTTATGGGTGGGGCGGCCCCCTGACACGTTAGGTCGAATTGTTATATCAAGTTCGTACTCTACTCTTAAATACCTTTCATTTGATACCCATATTGTACCAATCGGTAAACATGTTCGTTTGGGTGGGTTTGGGGTAGGGCGTCCCCTACGGTTATTTGAGCCCAAAGTTTTATAAAAAAAAAGTGTGTTTTGGGGTTACCAAAAGATGACATAAAAAGTGTCACTTAAATCGATACAGCCATTTTCGAGATCTGGCTTTTTTTCAAAATTGTTATAAGGGGGAGGGTCCCCCTCGCTGATACAACAAACTGAAGTACCCTATTGTTAACGGGGGGGCTAAACTCTACCATCAGTGAAAATTTAATGAAAATCGATTCAGCCGTTTTTGAGTCTTTTCGGAACAAACAAAGCGTAGCAATTTCATTTTTATAACCACCACCATAAGATGGGGGTATACTAGTCATTTCGTTTGTAACAACTTGCAATAATGATCTGGGACCCCATAAAGTAAATATATATATATCATGGATCGTCTCGACATTCTGATTCGATCTAGCCATGTCCGTCCGTCCGTCTGTCGAAATCACGATAGCGGTTGAACGCGTAAAGCTAGCCGCTTAAAAATTTTGCACAGATACTTTATATTGATGTAGGTCGTTGGGGATTGCAAATGGACCATATCGGTTCAGATTTGGATATAGCTCCCATATAAACCGATCTCCCGATTTGACTTCTTGAGCCCCTGGAAGCCTCAATTTTCATCTGATTTGGCTGAAATGTTGTGTGGGGTATTCTGTTACGACTTTCAACAACTGTTCCAAATACGGTCCAAATCCGTGTATAACCTGATATAGCTCCCATATAAACCGATCTCCCGATTTGACTTCTTGAGCCCCTGGAAGCCGCAATTTGTGTTCGATTTTGCATAAATTTTGCACATAGTGTTCTGTTATAACTTCCAATAGCTGTTCCAGGTATGGTCCAAATCGGTCATGAACCTGATATAGCTCCCATATAAACCGATCTCCCGATTTGACTTCTTGAGCCCCTGGAAGCCCCAATTTTCATCCAATTTGGCTGAAATTTTGAAGATAGTGTTCCGTTGTGACTTCCAACAATTGTGCCAAGTAGCGTTCAAATCGGTCTATAACCTGATATAGCTGCCATACAAAACGATCTCTCGATTTGACTTCTTGAGCCCTTACAAGTCGCATTTTTTGTCCGATTTGGCTGAAATTTTGAACATAGTGCTCTGTCATGACTTGCCACAACTGTGCCAAATAGCGTTCAAATCGGTCTATAACCTGATGTAGCTGCCATACAAACCGATTTTTCGATCTGACTTCTTGAGCCTTTACAAGCCGCAATATTTGTCCGATTTGGCTGAAAGTGAGCATGTGGTGTTTTGCTATGACTTTCAACAAATGTGCCAAGTATGGTCCAAATCGGTCTATAACCTGATCCAGCGATCAGGTTAATACAGCCATGTCGTCCGTCTGTATCTTTAAAAATAGAGGTTTTGAGCTGAAACTTTGCACAGATTCCTTTTTTGTCCATTAGCAGGTTATGTTCGAAGATAGGCTATATCGGACTATTTCTTGATATAGCCCCTATAAAGACCGATTCACCGATTTAGGGTCTCAGGCCCATAAAGCCACATTTATTATCCGATTTTTTAGATGCGAAAGCCGGGCAATGACAAAGGAAATGCTTCAACGTCTCATTATCTTCCCCGCTTGCCCTACACATGCTATCACTTACGGCACCGATTCAACATAAGTGAGCTCGTAGTCCTACGAATCCCGCTATGATACCAATAGCTATACTGATCTCCTTCTTAATTCCTTTTAGTAATGGCCTCATCTTCTCACGATCTGGATCTCCCCATAGGATTTTCGCCGTCCTTTCGACTGTTTCACAGGGCTGCAAGCACATTCACCGCCCTCACCTTTAACTCGGACTGCGTCGACCCGAAAGGCTTCGGCTTAACCAAGTTTATTGAAGACAGTCCTCTGGCCTTTAGTGCCAAATCGTCTGCCCTTTCATTCCCCTTACTTCGTTATGGCCCGTCACCCAAACGATGCGGATTTTGCCATCCTCAGAAAAGGCGTTAATCTCCTTCTTACACTGCAAGACTGTTTGTGACCTTACCGTCCTGATTGTTATTGCCCTTATGGCAATTTTACTGTCCGTGGAGATGTTTACACTCGACAACCTCGCGTTAACAGCACAACACCTCACGCATTCCGTGATCGCCCGGATCTCTACCGTATTATGATCAGGCGGACTAAAATAGATTTCAGTCTCTGGGTTTTCAATGTAAGCCCCCAGGTCCACTCTGTCCTCTAGCTTTGATCCATCCGTGTAACACGATTTGCCAGATGACAATACTAGGTTCCCGTCAATCCTAGTACATTCCCTTAGTCTTCCAAGTATGGATTCAGGATCAGAGGGAATCCTTGGTATCCAAGCATGCGCCATTGATCGACAAGGAATATCTTCCTTCTTGACTAAATGTAGTGCTGCAACTGGCCAGATCTCACCAATGTTTTTTAGCGCACAATGATACATTTCAATTGATTGTTGATCCCCGAAGGCATTGAAGTCTGTATAGACCCCGATACCACCCTGCCTCGTCACAAACTGGAGGAGACCCAGGAATTTCCGTAAGAACATCGGAGTATACTGATGACAATCCATTGACTATCCCACTCCTACTATTCCTAGGTATACAGTCCTGTTCTTCTCCCTTATCGAAAACTGTCACCTAGAGCTGGCAAATTCTTGATGGCGCTATCGATATTTTATTTTTTGTCCGATTATCGATTAATATTTTTCCCATCGATACTATCGGCAAAGTTAATTTTTTTGCAAAATTGAACAAAAATATGCCAACCGACACCGAATGTATCTGTTAGGTTACATTGCGCCTATAGATGGCGCAATTTTCATCCTATTGGACTAAAATGTTGTACAATGATTTCTCTCATGGCATCCAACTGATGCATTAAATCGATCTCCCGATTTTTACTTCTCATTTTCGTTTGAAATATAGGTGATGAGAAATAAACTATCGACACTATCGAAGTATACTTTTGAAGGCAAACACGGTGGTACACGCAAACCGGGAAGATCAAAAGCCCGATGGAAAGATCAAGTGGTGGGAGACACCTCGAAACTTGGTGTCAGAGATTTTAGAATGAGCGCAGAAGATCGAGGCGCTTGGAACGCTATTCTACGTACGGCTAGTGGAACAAATGTTCTGTCATAGCCAATTAAAGTAAGTAAGTAGGTACTATCGATATTTATTATGAGAAATATCGAAAATATCGAATGTTGCGTATATCGATAGTTTGCAAGCTCTACATCCACCACCAAAGTGTGCCTAGCGAACGTTATTGGACCCATCTTAGTACTGTTCGCCCTAGTTCTTTTAGGCATGGGATGCCCTCCAGGTGACCTAAATGTGTAGTTTTTATGGTAGCCTGTGCAGCGAATCCCCGAGACCAATTTAGTCTCTCTCCCTATTAGTGAGAGTTCATTCGCACCAAGCCTCTCAATAAACCTGAAAGCGATGCGCCTTCTATAATTCCAAACTCTTAAAGAGCGTGTTGGTTTTCCGGGGTAGACCGATGGCCTAGGCAAATTATAGGCATGCGAAGATAGAATAGCAACGGAGGTCATGTCCGCCTATGACGCTGAACGCCTGGGTTCGAATCTTGGCGAGACCTTCAGAAAAAACTTTCAATAGTGGTTTTCCCCTCCTAATGCTGGCAACATTTGTGAGGTACTATGCCATCTAAAACTTCTCTCCAAAGAGGTGTCGCACTACGGCACGTCGTTCGCACTCGGCTATAAAAAGGAGATCCCTTATCATTGAGCTTAAACTTGAATTGGACTGCACTCATTGATATGTGAGAAGTTTGCCCCTGTTCCTCAGTGGGCAAAATTTGCATTTGAAAATAGAATAGGTTCGGCCTTGTCCTTAAGACTCCAACCAGGTGTCTTTGTCAAAAGCCCCTGCTGACCAGTCTTCGGCCGGCTAGTCTGTCAAACATTTTTTAAACTATATTTTGCTAATAACGTACCTTACCTTTTCCAATTACTGGTACATACATTATTCCTTTATTTTTTTTTTTGTGTTTCCAACATTTGAAGTGGCACTTACCTGCAATGAGAGAAAAAAAAACCAATTAGAATTATTAAATGTTATTTCAAAAGCAATTATATATAATACAAATTATTATGCACATCTATAATGATGACCATCAGCCATGTTGAATATTAAGAAAACTCAGAAATCAAATGCCATGCAGCCAAACAAAAACCAATCAACAAAATAACCATAACATCATCATCAGCATAGAGGCTTCAAAGTAATCGTGAATAACTAAATGACAAATCTTAAAAGTGGAGAATAATGCTAAAGCACTTAAAAATCTATATATGGGGTTTAATAATGAATTTGTTTAAATGGTATTAATGTTGCATACTTTAGGGCGCCTTACCAAAAGTAAAGCATACATATTTCTGTCAATAACTGAAACTGCTAATTAACAGCGTTAACCGATTACTAAGGGCTTAACATGAAAAATAACCAATTTGAATTCGTTTGAAAAACAATTTTGAACTACTAATTAAAGCCACATATATTTTTTAATAAAACAAAAATCTAAACTTTTCTGATTTACTTGTTTCATTAGGAGTAGTAAAACAATTCTCTATTTATTCACATTGTAAGCATGCAGTAATTTATTTTTCAAAATAATGTTGTAGAAAAAAAGAAATGGAAAGCATTAAAAGTTGCAGCTTTTAATTAGATTTTAGTTGCTTTCGATTTTGTGGTACTATTTCCAAACTTTGCGTTGCCATATCACTCAAAAAAAAAAAAAACAAAAAGTTGGTTTTCCTTGCTCTTCTTCTTATTTTTGTACTCTTCTACTGCCATAATCGTTTACAAAAGTTCTTAACAAATATAAAATGTGTACTGCTTTGTTTTTCTTATTCGATATGTTCCTTGTTGTTGTAGTTGTTATTGTGTAGAGGTTTAGTTTTGCCTTTTTGGTCGTAAAGTTCAAATGCAAATATTTGGTTTTCGTGACCAGCACAATATGAACAGCAAATCCAAAACCCGGGCACAACAATGTTTTCCTTTTGCATCCCTGCTGCTGTTGCCGTTGTTGCTGCTTCTGATTCTACAAGCAGTAGTTGGTGTTTTTACATTCAATGTGCCTTTGATATCTAGCAAATGTTGCCAAGATGTAAGGAACATAGGGAGAAAGATGGTGCATACTCCTACACACCCCAGCAAATAGGGATTGGGTGAAATTTTATTAACTAACACCAGACAGACAGTTAGATACAGTTGAAAGGGGAGGGAAAGAAATTGGAAACCAGAACAGCATGCGTAGTTGAGTAACTTTTTTCGGTATCCCTCAAAGTATGCAACATTCTATGATACTTAACAACAACCGCATGTATGCACTCGAAATTAATATGTTTTGCTTTGATGAAACTTACAGTAATAGTGTGTGTGTGTGTGTGTGTGTGTGCTGCACATACTTATACAAAAATATTTCCAAGTTTTTTTAATGCAACCAAAGACAGATTGAACTTTTTGGAAATAAATAATTAAATTTCGAAATGTTTACAGTTTCTTGTTTTAATGACTACAACTTAACTGGATTTTGTTTAATTATACTAAAAGGGATGATTAAATCAAATTGAATAATAATTGTGATTCTAAATGGGAGCAACTATATTTAAACTTGGGCCGATTTGGCCAATTTACAAATCCCACCCATCTAAATCACTAAAAAGTATTTACGCATTAGTTTTGAAAGTGGATAACTTTCCAGGTGCGGAAGATGTCATGTTTTCAACAGGAGCGTGATTGAACCTATGGTTACTTACGGACTCACTAGTTTGGTAGAGTGCAGCGTAAGGATAATACAAAAGGTGCAGAGAACATGTTGTCCTTGGAACGATGAGGACCACTCTCTCTAGAGCATTGGTGACTATACAAAACATCCGACATACAAATTAAGTGTGAGGAAGCCACTACGGCTATGAGACTTATGGCGATGGAAGAATGTATAGAGAATAGGTAGAGATGGGTTTCTACCGGGTTAATACCCAACGATTCGGTATTTATTGGGTAAATACCCAATAAATACCTTTACTGGCTATTAATTTCGATATTCATAGTTTTGCAGATATTTTGGGTATAAAAATATTTTCCAAACAATGTTTAAAGATTTCGTATTCTTTGTATATAAACCTGACCTACTGATCTCATAAAATCAGATTTTAGTTATATTGGGTTGCCCAAAAAGTAATTGCGGATTTTTCATATAGTCGGCGTTGACAAATTTTTTCACAACTTGTAACTCTGTAATTGCATTCTTTCTTCTGTCAGTTATCAGCTGTTACTTTTAGCTTGCTTTAGAAAAAAAAGTGTAAAAAAAGTATATTTGATAAAAAGTTCATTCTAAGTTTTATTAAAAAATGCATTTAATTTCTTTTAAAAAATCCGCAATTACTTTTTGGGCAACCCAATATATAGCCGCTACGTAGACCGATCTCTTTTCGATGAAATTTGGCAGTTGTGTTCTGGCAGACCACTACCCATTTCTGTCAAATGTGGTCCAGATGGGACCATATTTGGATATGGTAACCATATAGACCGATCCTGCATTGACGGAACTCTGGTATTGCCTTCTAGAAGTTCATGCCACACAAATGAATCAAAGCTAGAGAGCAGAGTGGGTCTGGGGGTCTACATTGGAAACCCAGGGAGTGAGATATGTTTTCGACTGCCTGGCCACAATATGGCTATGCAGGCGGAGATCCGGGCGATCTGGGAATGCGTTGGGTGGTGTGTTGTCATCGAGAGGACGTAGAGTGTGAACATCTTTTAGAACAGTAAGCTGGCTATCAGAGCAATAAAAACCACGATGGTAAGGTCTTGAACAGTCTTGGTGTGTAAGAAGGAGATAAACGCCTTCTCTGAGACTGGCCCGATCTGCATAATTTAGGAGCCGGGCCTTAGCAGAGCAAGGATTTTCTTTTGAGAGGTTTTTTTTTATAGTTTTTAGAGCGCACAACAAGCCGATTACTGGATTAGGTGTATGTCCATAGTGGCAAGGGGCGAATTAATATCCACACCCTCTTTTCAACCTAACCTAATCTATGCAAAGCCCTAGGTGGTCCGAGCGCCTTTTTGAAGGCCCCTAATGTTGGTTACCTTGGCATTCCAAAAAATTGTTCGGGCTGTCAAATCTTCATTTGTGGTCCCATTTTCTAAAGTCCTCAAGCGGACTGTTTGTAGTCCTCAAGCGGAGGTAGGTACAACTTAGAAATATATGATGGGTGGCTAAATGATCTGTTCAAAATTCGCACATTTTGGTACCAAAATTAGTACCATTTAGTACTTTCTTCATAGATGAAGCTAGAGGTCTGAAATTTGAAATGTAGGTAGAACTAAGAAACATATGATGGGTGGCTTAATGACCAATTCACCATTCGCACATGTTGGTACCAAAATTAGTACCATTTAGTACTTTCTTCATGGATGAAGCTAGAGGTCTGAAATTTGGAATTAAGTTACAACTAAGGTATATATGATGGGTGGCTAAATGACCAAATCACCATTCGCACATTTTGGTACCAAAATTGGTACCATTTGGTACTTTCTTCATAGATGAAGCTTGAGGTCTGAAATTTGGAAGTAGGCACAACTTAGAAATATATGATGGGCGACTAAATGACTTTTTTGCAATTCGAACATTTTGGTACTAAAATTGGTACTATTTTGTACTTTCTGTTTTGACCGTTATCGAGGTCTGAAATTTGGAATGTAGGTACAACTAAGAAATATACGATGGGTGGCTAAATGATCTATTCACCACTCGCACATTTTTGTACCAAAATTGGTACCATTTAGTACATTCGTCATAGATGAAGCTAGAGATCGGAAATTTGGTACCATTTGGTACGTTCTTCATATATGGAGCAAGGGGTCTGAAATTTGGCATGTATGTTCAACTAAGAAAATTGGTACTATTTGCTGCTTTCTTTACAGATGGAGCTAGAGATTTAAAATTTGGCATGCAGGTACAACTAGGAAAAATGTAATGGGTGAATAAATAATCCATTCACAACTCATTCACATTTTGGTACCATTTGGTACTTTCTTTGCAGATGGAGCTAGAGGTCTGAAATTTGACATGTAGGGTGACTCAAAATTAGGATACAAGTACAACTTGGCTATAAATATTGGGTGTTCGAAGATTATTTAAAACCCTACATTTAGGTACTAAAATGTACAAAATGATACACTCGTTACGAATTTAGATAGAGCACTCAAAATTAAGATACGATTACACCTTGACAGTAAATATTGGGCGGTAAGAAGATTTGTTATACCCTCCACCATAGTCGGGGGCATACTAATTTCGTCATTCCGTTTGTAACACCTCGAAATATGCGTCTAAGTATATATGCTCTTGATCGTCATGACTTTTTATGTCGATCTTGACATATCCGTCCGTCTGTCGAAAGCACGCTAACTTTCGAAGGAGTAAAGCTGGATGTTGAAATTTTGCAAACTACTTCTTATTAGTGTAGGTCGGTTGTGATTGTAAATGGGCCACATCGGTCCATGCTTTGATGTAGCTGCCAGATAAACCGATCTTGGGTCAGACCAGTGTTGTCGTTTTTGGTAGGTTCCTACCAAAATTGGTAGATTTTTATTTTCGTGGTAGGCTGACTCTGCTGGATGACACTTGCTGATACGCATTCCTCAGTAAGAATAGGAAAGAATCTCTCCGAACCATTTAATCCCCAACAAGGTTCCAGACAAGGAGACAGCCTCTCGTGTGATCTCTTTAATATCCTGCTGGAGAAGATTATACGAGATGCAGATGTGAATAGATATGGCACACTAATCTTAAGAGAACACATGCTACTCGCCTATGTCGAAGACATTGATATAATAGGCCGGTCACCGGAAGTAGTAACTGCACCCTGCAGAATCGAAAGTCGAAAGAGAGTCAATGAAAATGGGGTTGGCAGTAAATGGAGATAAGACGAAATAGATGGTTTCAACTCCCAAAAGCCTTGCACAACCGAGCAGATAAAGAAAATGGAGAAAGTTGGGAACCAAAACTTTGTGACAGTCAGTAACTTTATCTACCTCAGCACCGCCATAACCGAAACGAATGACACCAGTTTTGAGATTAAGCGAAGAATAATACTGGCAAACAGTTGCTACTTTGGACTAAGTAAGCAGTTTAGAAACAAGGCCACCTCTCGACAGACGAAGACTACACTTTACAAGACACTGATACTACCCGTGCTGTTATATGGTTCTGAAGCATGGGTATTTGTGAAAGCAGAGTGAAGGGCAGTGCTTGGAGTATTTGAGAGAAAGATTCTTCGAAAAATATATGGACCAGTTTGCCTTAATGGAGAATATAGGCGACGTATGAACCACGAGCTGTATGAGATGTATGACGACGATAACATAGTTATCGTCTAGGTCATGTTGTCAGAATGGATGAAGAAGCTCCAGCAAAGAAGTCTTTTGAAGGCAAACACGGTGGTACACGCTCTCTTTTTCTTGGTACCCCTTCTGTAAAGAAAGTACTTTACAGAAGGAGATAGATTTCTGATATCTTATACGCAATTATTACAAAACTTCATAATCTTATAAATCGAGTGACTGCCTAGGTCCAACACTAAAAAGGGGGTATCCGAAACGACCATCGCGATGCTTGTTGTTATATCAGGTTCGTATTCTTCTGTTAAATAACTTTTATTTGATACCAATATTGTTCGAATAGGTAAACATGTCCGTTTGGATGGGTTTTGGGGTAGGGCGTCCCCCACGGTTATTTAACCCTAACGTTTTATATCAATTTTGTGTTTTTGGGTTGCCACAATGGGGTATACACAATTTCGCTTTCGGCAGCGAAGCAGACCACCGGAATGCTAGTTTGCCTATAAAGAGATATCGGCCAAAGAACTTGACAAATTCGATCCATAGTGGAGGATTCGTCTCAATCGAATTTGGCATCCTTTTACTTGTTCTTTATTGTTTTCCGTTTCGATTGAAAGTTTGCCCCAGTTCCTGAATAGAATGTTCATGGGCAAATTTGCATTTGCAATTTCTTCGGAATAGGTTTTTCAAGTTATTCCAACTTTTCGATAATGGCAAAAGGGAGCCGTTGGTGGGATTTAAGACACTTAAAAGGTTTCCTTGAAATCGGTAGTTGTAATTGTAGCAAAAATGTCCCTAGTCTACCCCACAAAAATACCTCCTTTTTATTGTTCTACAATGAAATGTTGTTAAGGTGTTGCAATTCATTTGTTTTCCAAAAAAAAAAAATTATTCTTTCAAATTTAGTTGTAAGAGGCCCAAAGTATTCGACATTCATTTATGACATTTTAACATGAAAATTACATACATTTTCGTTTGCCATTTCCACTTTGACAACGCCCATGTACATCAACTTCTTTAGATGGCGAAATTTTGAAAGTTGTTGAAAAACACACATAACACTCCTATTTCACAATGATGGGTCTGAGGGTTAGAGGGCAAGGCAAGCCATCCATTATTTCATGGAATTACGCGTGGCGGATAATGGTTAAAAAGGATTGTCGGATGACATTGAATGTTAAATGGCAACTTGAAATAACAAATTGTGTTTTATTATTGAAGAGAAATCAAACAAATTTCCGAGAAAATCCTTCACTCCCACCTTGTTCAACGGAAAATCCTTGGCCATTATACTTAGGATTTATTCCTCATTTTCACTGCATACACCCCAAGGTACTGTACAAGGTTGAACAAATTACAATAGCAACAATGGAAGTTATTGTATTACAAAATATATCCGCTTGTGTACTTAAAAAAATTCGGAAATAAAAAACTTTTCTGCTTGTCGTGGACTTTTTTTGCCAGCAGAAAATAGTACCCCGCCTTAAATTATGAAACGGAAGCTCGATTTTGATTTTAAAGATATATACGGCACATTGACGCAAACTGAACTGCTTAATAAAATGACCTTAAAGTTCCATTTTTTTTTCCTAAGAATCCTTTGTCTCCCTTTCCTTTCACTCTAAAGCTATTCATAACATTTTCAATAGCGGCATATTAATTTTGCTTATGCTGAAATTTCTTTCACTTTGCATTTAAGGCGCACACACCCACTGCACAGTCGGCATCATTATCAAAAAGAGAGTAGCCATAAATTTTATTTCTTCTTCGGGAACAGTGATAGTTTCAACAACAACAACAACAGCAAGCAACCCACCCACATCATCATCATCAACATCGTAATCATGGCCATTAGCACCATGGCCTCTTGAGAAACGGAGCTCCTGCTCAGACTTAAGGAAAGTGGAACACAAACCATGGGCCATTATTAACGTGCAGAGCATTCATAAAAATGAGCTGATTTGGCATTTCTTTCTGTTTTTGTGCTGCTTCTCTTTTTTGGCTCATAAAATGACAAATCGAATAACCAAAGGAAATAAAATGAAACATGACCAGCCAATGTGACCAGAAAAGAAATTTCTGCTTAAGAAAGTCCAAGAATGAGTCCAGAAATATTTATTATGTTAAGCCAATCGCCACCATGTGAAGGGTTTTAAAAAGGACAAAACAAAAACAAAATACATGGGAAATATGGAGAGAAAAAACTTGGTTAAATGTAGCATGTGGCTTGGCGATAACAAAAGTGCGAATTAATTGAATATTGGGGAGGTGGGCATAAGAAAGGCAAACGACACACGCTACCATAAGAGGGGTGGTTTACTAATTTCTTCATTCCGTTTGTAACACCTTGAAATATGCTCCCAAGACCCCATAATGTATATATATATAATCTTGATCGTAAACACATTCCAAGTCGATCTAGCCATGTCCGTTCGTCTGTCTGTCGAAAGCACGCTAACTATCGAAGGATTGTAAATGGGCCATAGCGTTCCATGTTTTGATATAGCCGCCATATAAACCTTACGCGGATCTTGACTTCTGAACTTGAAATTTAGCATGAGGTGTTTTGTTATGATTTCCAACAACTGTGTCAAATATGGTTAAACTGGTCCATAACTAGATATAGTTGTCATATAAACCGACCTGGGGTCCTAGAGGGCGCAATTCCTATCCGATTTGACTGAAATTTTGCCTGACGTGTTCATAACTTAATATAGCTGTCATATAAACCTATCTGGGGTCTTGATTTCTTGAGCCTCTAGAGGGCGCAATTCCTATTCGATTTGGCTGAAATTTTGCATGAGGTGTGCTAAATATGCTTCAAAACAACTTGATATAGCTGTCATATAAACCGATCTAAGGTCTTGACTCCTTGAGCCTCTAGAGGGCGCAATTCCTTTATGATTTGTTTGAAATTTTGCCTGACGTGTTTCGCTACGACTTTAAACAACTGTGTCAAATATGGTTCAAATTGGACCATAACTTGATCTAGCTGTCATTTAAACCGATCTGAGGTCTTGACTTCTTGAGCCTCTAGAGGGCGCAATTCCTATACGATTTGGCTGAAATTTTCCATGAGGTATTTCATTATGACTTTCAACAACTGTGTCGAATATGGTTCAAATCGGTTCACAACTTGATATAGCTGCCATATAAACCGATCAGGGGTCTTGACTTTTTGAGCCTCTAGAGGGCATAACATTTTTGTATGACTTTCAACAACTGTGACAAATATGGTTCAAATCGGTTCATAACCTGATATAGCTGTCATATAAACCGATCTGGGGTCTTGACTTCTTCAGTTTATCCGAATTGGCTGAAATTTTGTAAGAGGTGCTTTATTATGAGTTCCAACCCCTGTGCTTAGTATGGTTGAAATCGGTCTATAACCTGATATAGCTGCCATATAAACCTATCTTGAATTTTGACGCAATTCCCATCTGATTTGGCTGAAATTTGGGTTGACATGTTTTGTTATGGTTGAAATTGGTTTATAACCTGACATAGCTGTCATACAAACAGACCTTGGGTCTTGACTTCTTGAGCCAATAGAGGGCGCAATTCCTATCTGATTAAACTGAAATTATGCAAGAGGTGTTTTACTATGAGTTTCAACCCCTGTGCTAAGAATGGTTAAAATCTGTATATAAACTGCCATAGCTGTCATACAAACCCACCTTGGGTCCTATTCGATGAAATTTTGCACGACTTGTTTCGTTATGACCTTAAACAACTGTACCGAATACGGTCCAAATCGGTCCATAACTTGATATAGCTGTCATGTACACCAATCTGGGGTCTTGATTCTTGAGCCTCTGGAGGGCGTAATTCCTATCCGATTTAGCTGAAATTTTTGCATGACGCGTTTTGTTATGAGTTCCAACCACTGTGCTAAGTATGGTTGAAAACGGTGTATAACCTGATATAGGTGCCATATAAACCGATCTGGGATCTTGATTTCCTGAGCCTCTAGAGGGTGCAAATCCTATCTGATTTAGCTTGACTTTCAACAACTGTTCCAAATATGGTTCATATCGGTCCATAACTTGATATAGCTGTCATATAACCCGTTAGTTTTTAGTTTTGGGAGCACACAACAAGCCGTTTACTGGCTTAGGTGTATGTCCAGTGTGGCATGGGGGAAATTTATATCCGCACCCTCTTTCCAACCTAAATTATCATTTCATTCCCCTCTACTCCATTATGGCCCGGCACCCAAACGATGCGAATTCCGCCATCCTCAGAGAAGGCGTTAATCTCCTTCTTACACTCCAAGACAGTTCGTGACCTTACCGTCCTGGTTGTTATTGCCCTTATGGCAATTTTACTGTCCGTAAGGATGTTCACACTCGACGTCCTCGAGATAGCACCACACCACCTCACGAAATCCGTGATCGCCCGGATCTCCACCTGCAAGACCGTATTATGGTCAAGCAATCTAAAACAGATCTCCCCCAGACCCACTCTATCCTCTAGCTTTGATCCATCAGTGTAAAATGATCTTCCAGAGGGTTCCCTCAGTCCAAGACTGTGCCGCCGGCAGCAATGCCTACGCACTCGGCCTCAAGTTTCGTCTCAGGTATCCGATCGTCGCCTCGATTATGATATGAGCTGCTCCCATCCGCAATCCATTCTTCCATCGCCTTAAGTCTCATAACCGCAGTGGCTGCCTCACACCTTATCTGTTAATGGGTCGAATATCTAGAATATTCTCCATTGCCCTCACAGAGTTGGCACTATGCAACTTAATTTAAGGATAAGTAATTTTTATTTTTTTTAGTAATAACTTCCTTTGTTGAAGTATTTTTTACTCGATGTTACGATATTTTTATTAATATATATACAAATTATACTAAATTTAAAGGTGACTTATTTTCCAACCACCGCCGTAGCTCCAAGAGTTCAAATCCCTGCCTGTACATCAGGAAAAACTTAGAGCGGTATGTGAGATATTTACCTCAGATTATTAATCGTTCAAACTACTCTGCTAAGTGGTGTCGCTCTGCGAAATGCCGTTCGGACATGGCAACAAAAGTGAGGTCACTCACCATTGAGTTTAAACTTGTATGGGACTGCAATCATTGACATGAGAGAAGTACCCCTCTGTTGTACCTTAATGGCATTTTCATAGGCACATTCGCAATTTTTCAACTTTGTAAGGATTTTTTGTTTGACGAAGGAGTTTTTACTTGATGTTAAAAAGTTCTTATCCTAAAGTACAATAGTATGATAGATTGTAATGATTAGACAAAGAAAGGTCTTCACAAGCACAAAACTTTGAACGACGCCAAAGGCAGAGTGATTTTATGAAGAAGTACACTGGAAACTTTTTTTTAAGTAAAAATTTCGTTTGTTGAAGTATTTCTAACTCGATATTAAAATAATTTTAGTTTAAATGTTAGTATCCTCAACTTGGCGTCTTGCAAATGTTAATCCCAACTTTAAGAAGGCCATGTGAAAGGTAAAAGGAGTTCCTGGGCGAAATTTTGTGGAGAATTGGAATGCACTAGTGAGGCATCTAGGTTGCCAAAGTGCTCTCGAATGATCTTGGCCTAGCCTAGTCGGTAGGACGGGACTTATACCTAAAGCGGCCAGGAGACGGTGGAACTTTTGATGGAGACTCATTTTCCCCGGGCGGCTAGAAAGAGGTCGGCGACCAGGATATTGCAATACCTACATATGCGGCCTTGGCGGATGACCTCATCAGGGATATAGCTGACGAGAAAATGTTAAATTGGTCGAAACTGAGGGTATTATCCCGGCACTGTTGCCGGAGTCTCTTGAGTCACCCTGCCCTGGCTAGAACGGATTTTCGAGGCATGCTTGCCATGGTTCTACATACTAAGGCCATGGAGGGAGGTCAGGGAGGTCTTTATCACCAAAGCGGTGGTGGTCTTTATCACCAGCACGAGGAAGCATTATAGGCCCTTTAGTCTGTCATCGTTTTTACTCAAACACTCGAATTGTTAGACATAAAGATGCGAGAGGTACTGAAGCCGGTGAATTTCAGTGGGGCACAACACGCATATCTCAAAGTCAGGTCGGTGGAGAGGGCCCTTCACAAAGTTGTTCGAGAGGTTTAGACGTCCCTCCGGCAGAGTGAGTACACTATGGTGGCTTTCTAGGATATTAAAGGGGCCTTCAATAATGTGAAGATAGGATCAATAGTGGCCGCACTGCGCCGCACGGGAATCTACCCTATTATCTCACAGGGACTAATAATGGGTTTTTTTGGATGATTTTTAATTGTAAATGGGCCCTATCGGTCCATGTTATGGCGTTGTTGTTGTTGCAGCCAGATTTTCATGTGGAGGTGGCTATCCACGTCAATCTCCTGTAGGTGAGCAAGCTCGTTCCGGTCCAAAGGACCGATCACTGCAGGAATAGGGTGGCCATTGGTTATTTAAAGGCGCCAATAACTCGCCTTGTCATATCCAGCATCATAGACACTCAGTATTCGCGCAAGAGCCGATGCCGCCCGGCCTGTCACTGAGACGCTCCGCTCGATACCGTTAATTGTCCGCGACTGCCGTTACAGCTACTCCGCATGGAGCATTCCATTATCTGGAACCTATGGACGCGCCTGGTAGCTCGCAACCAAGCTTTTCATGACAGCAATCAACACTACACAGATTGGTCCTCAATGTTCCAACCTATGTGGTGCTCACAGCTATCCCGTGCCGGGCCATATTATATATTTAGTATAGCTCCCATATAAACCGATCTTACGATTTTGGTTCTTGAGCCCCTATAGCACGCAATTCTTATAGGATTTGGTTGAAATTTTGTACTGTGGCATTTTCTTAGACATTAAACATATGTGCCAAATATCGGTCCAGAACCTGAAACGGTCTAAAACTTGATATATTGTAGCTCTCAAATGAAACGATATCCCGATTGCGCTTTTTTACCCCTTAAAGTGCGCTATTCTTGTCTGATTTGGCTAAAACATTTCACAATGACTACTCCTACGACCTTCAACATACGTGCCAAATTGAATCGATTCATAACCTGATATAGCTCTCATATAAACCGATTTTACTTCTTGAGCTCTTCTGGGATGCAATTTTTATGCGGTTTGGCTGGAATTTTGCAAAATGAATTCTACCAAATATGACCCGAATCGGTCCATAATCTGATATAGCTCCAATAGCAGGATAATTATCTTTTATTATCCTTTGATTGCCTGAAAAAGGGAAACCAGGCAAAGAACTTGACATATGCTATCCATGGTGGAGGGTATATAAGATTCCGCTGGTCGAACATAGCACGCTTTTACAAGTTTTTTGCCAAAATTTTTCGTATGAAAGCACTGACCCTGTTGCATAGTTTTTTTGGTTACCGCCACAAGATTTAATTTTATTTAATTATCGCTCAAAATCGCTCGAAGGACCCCAGGATTCAAATTTGCCCATAAAAATTATACTCATTCACACATCCCTTAAGGGAGCGCAATGCTTAATAATCTGATTGCCAAGTCTGCTTTCTAAAGTGCTTAAATTTTTCGGTTTCCTCCCAATATACCTAACATATTAGAGGTACTGGTATTTATGGCGACGTGGTATTTCCTTCGGCATCTGTGGTTACCAAACCGTAACCATTGATCCAAGAACCTACACGCATTGTGACAAACAACACACAGCCGCCAATGCCGTTTACAGTTTGCTAACACGCCCTAAAGGATACCTAAATAAATATTGGTGTATGGATAAAACTAAAGCGAGGAAAGGTTTGGTTAAGTGTTAAAGCCCAGATATAAAGGGTGTGGATTTTAGAGGTGACAAGAGCCTAGATGGATGATACTCAAAGTAAGTATTTTTTAATTTAAGTTGATGGGTTATAATATAAGCAAAAAACTGAGAAATTTTTGCTTAATATAACATTTCATGTATAACAGTTTTTTATAATACAATATAACATCACTAGTAAAGAAATATTGGCAAGAACATCAGCGGTAGTTATCCCTTTCTAATGCTGTCGCAACTTGTGAGGTACAGACAACACTCATCGATATGTGAGAAGTTTGTCCTGTTCCTTAATGGAATGTTCGTGAACAAAATTTGCAGTTTACTATGAATATTCTGAGTTGTTTTCTACAAGCAACTGCAATATTGCTTAAAACTTAAGTCTCACCGACAAGAGAGCTGCTTCGTCAGCCATCCCGGGATCTGACAGAAGTCCAAAATGACTAGGGGTTCGAAAGACTGTAGAGTGTTCAGAGTAGAGAAGAAGTGTTATGCTGCATATGCTCAAATGTATCAAACTCCTCCTCATTTCCCCAGACCCCGACATCACAGTGGCCAGTGAGGTCTCCCAAAAACAATACAAGTTAACGTTTTCCCACAGTGGCCGGTAAGGACTCCCAAAAACAATACAAGTTCTTCGTTCCAAAGAATCTCGGCCACAGAACATTGGCAACCCTGCAGCCTCCAGCACCTGCCCACGCCAAGTCTCCATAAGACGGCATCACTGTATCCGCCGACCAGTTCCACGACTATAGTCTTTCAGTCGAATGTGACGATCACGAGCGTCCGATAATAAGGCGCTCCGTATCTGTTCCAAACACCATCCGATGCCCGCACAGACAAAGGAAAGTTCTCTATCAACTATAAATCGATTACCGTCGGTAACCGTACCGACCAAACACACCAACAATGGGCCCTCGAACTTGCGAAGACCTCGCCGTTGAGTGGAAACAAACCAAACCCGCATCAACGGGCACCGAATGTTCCCGATCAATTCTAAACCCGCCGGGTCCCACATGCCATCCGATGCCCGCAAAGAAAACCGTCACCATTCACCAAAGCACATCGAAATTTCCCGATCAACTATGAATCGACTGCCGCAGGTAACCACACCGACCAAAAGCACCAATAGGACGCCCTTAAGCTTACGAAGGCCTGAACGTTGAGTTTAAACAAACCGCATCCGCATCAACGCACATCGAAAGTTCCCGACCAACTACGAGTATAAATCGACTGCCGTCGACAACTGCACCCAACAGCAACAATGAACTTGGGAGTACCTATCCATCGAGCTTAATCCACCCTCGATTCTAATTAACTTGTGTAACCATTTAAGGTTTGTGGGGCGTAAAGTTGACCATGGAGACGACTGACTTTACCACACAAACCACAACCACGCTATAAATGGCGCCCGATCAGGGACCCGATGAGAATATGCACTGCGGAAATTCCGAATATGATGCCAAACAGGAAACGCCGATTTCCAACCATGACAATAATGGCAGAACCGAATCAAACACAAATCATGGTCCAGAGTCACCCAGTTGGATTTACCTACACAAACGCAAGTGTAGGTAAATCCGGATTTAGTGCAGCTCACGAAGCGTTCCTCCTCCGAGGGTTTAAAAAAACACTAGAGTTTTGTGTGTCCTTAGGTTGTCCATGGAGACGACTGATTTTACCACATAAAAGAAGAATTCTGTGTTATAAAATGAATGCTAAGTGCTTAAAGATAAAAATTAACTGTTATAAAATAAAAATCAACTGTTTTTAAGCATTTCTGTGTTTCTGGCGTGAACATTAGAAACCATTGCCAGCAGTGTCGCCAGCGTTAGGTGGCGATAACCACTGCCATTTGTACAATGATATGGCAGCTATGTAAAAACTTCTTCCCAAAGAGGTGACGCACTGCGGCACGCCTTCTGACTTGCCTATAAAAAGGAGGCCCCTTATCATTGAGCTTACAACTCGAGCCGGACAGCACTCATTAATATGTGAAAAGTTTGCCCTTGCTTCTTAATGCAACGCTCATGGACAAATTTGTATTCTAACATAAAGATCAAGTGTTATAATATTAAACCTAAGTGTTATAATATAAAAATAAAGTGCTATCAATTAAAAAATTAACTGTTATACAATAAAAATCAAATGTTATAATATAAAATTTAGGTGTTATAAATAAACATAAATTAAGTGTCGTAAAATAAAAATCAAGTACTATCATATAAAAATAAAGTGTTATAATACAAAAATTAAGTGTCATAAACTAAAGATTATGTATTATAAAATAAACATAAAGTGTTTTAATATAAAAATTAAGTATGATAAATTAAAATTAAGTGTCATAATATTAAAATTAAGTGTTATAATAAAGTAGAAAATTGTGTTAAAAAGTAAATATTACATTTTACGAAATACGAAGAAAGTGTTACAAAATAAAAGATACGTGTTATAAAATTCAAAATAAGTGTCATAAAATAAATACTAAGTGTTATAAAAAGAAAATGAGGTATTGTAAACTAAAAATTAAGTGTTGTAAAATAAAATCTAACTGTTATACATAAGTTTTGATTTTCACTTATCAGTTGCCTTGTGTCTATTTGTCTAAAAACAAAATAATTCACCCAAAATTGTACATGTAAATCAGAAAACAAGATTTTTATAACAGTATAACACTTGAGAAGGTTAATTGAAATTTCCGTAAATAAGTGATCCATGTAATTTATGTGTGCCACCTTCAAATGTTTGCCATATTTTTAAAGAAGTGACACTCTAAAGTGTTATAAAATAAAAGATAAGTATTATAAAATTAAAAATAAATGTCATAAAATAAATATTCAGTGTTATAAAAATCTAAAGTGTTATAAAATGAAAATTAAGTGTTGTAAACAAAAACTAAGCGTCATAAAATAAAAAATAAGTATCATAAAATCAAAATTAAGTGTTGCCAAATAAAATTTAACTGTTATACATAAGCTTTGATTTTAAGAAAATTCACTTTCAAATCAGTTGCCTTGTGTCTACTTATCTAAAAACAAAATAATTTACCTAAAATTTCACATGTAAATCAGAAAACAGGATGTTTATAACATTATAACACTTTGAGAAAGTTTATTGAAATTTCTATAAATGAGTGATCCAAGTGATCCATCGGTTCTACCTTCAAATGTTTACCATATTTTTAAAGAATTGACATTCTAAACTAAGTGTTATAAAATAAAAGATTTGTTATAAAATTAAAAATAAGTGTCATAAAATAAAAATTGAGTGTTATAAAACGCAAATTAAGTGTTGGCAACTAAAAATTAAGTGTCATGAATTCAAAATTAAATGTCATGAATTCAAAATTAAGTGTCATAAATTCAAAAATAAGTATCATAAATTCAAAATTAAGTGTTGCACAATAAAAACTAACTGTTATACAATGGCTTTGATTTTACGAAAATTCCCTTTCAAATCAGTTGCCTTGTGTCTATTTGTCTAAAAACAAAATAACTTACCTAAAATTTCACATGTAAATCAGAAAACGAGATGTTTATAACAGTATAACACTTTGAGAAAGTTTTTCGAAATTTCTCTAAATAAGTGATCCAAGTGATTTATATTTTCTAACTTCAAATGTTTGCCATATTTTTAAAGAAGTAACACTCTAAAGTTCCACACCTTTTATTATGTATCTGAAATAGAGTTGATGTTGGCACAGACTAGGCAGGACATACCAGCACATCCACCAAAGTCATGTGCTTAGAAAGTGGCCCGATTAAATTTGTTTGATTGTGTGGGTATACATATACATATATATATATGTGTGTGTGTGTGGGTGTGTGCGAGAGCATATTTTGTTTCACTTCCACGTTGCCAGTTAAATGTGCGGTACGCGTGTGGTGGTCTCTTAGCCAGCAGGGTCTGGAAATTTCACGAAGTTTTGGCTTCATCTACTACACCTATACCAACCCCAAGCACTACACCTACAACAGACCAAACGTAAAAATGGTATGGCAAACACAAGTAGACCAACACATTCTCAAACACACACCTACACACACACACACACACACACACTGTATTCTATGTATGGCCCACTATATTCAACTCTATTGGGTTTACATAACCGTAAATCCGTTTCAGAGATATTGTTACGGAAAAATTCCCAGGCAAATACAAATTTTGCGCTCGGTTGTTGGCTCAGAACACCATCAGCTGGCCATAACCAAAAGGAATGGCAGTGTAAGTGTAGCAAACGATGTGTTGAGAGAATGTGAATCTGAATTTCCGTTTGTAGAGCAACAAGCGCGAGGGCGCTTGAAGAACATCAACGACAAAATTTCCTATGGAAAAATTAATTTTTGAAAAAATGTTCTTTGAATACTAAATTTTAGGCAAAATATATCCTAGGCAATTATGGAACAGATGAACATGAAAGAGTAGGAACTGTCCTACACTACAGAGAGTCAAGTAAGCTAATTATTGAAAATAAAATCCCGAAGGGCAACAGATGACAGATGGTCACAAATTGGGGACCCAATCTAGACTTGATGATGTCTACCGCATAGCTAATTTCCAATTACGGTTCTGATTTCTTTTAAGATTTTTCTGAATTAGCGCATGTGAACATTGGCAAGTTATTAGGTTTTAAAAGACTTTTTGGCTGGTTCAACTTTAGTAACTAGAAGGCATTTTCCTTCTTTTAGTCCTGTGGCATCACATTGGACTACAATGCCTATGTGAGTCTAATTGCAGACTGCCGCAAAAAAAAACCCCACTAAATACGGTCCTGGAATATATTTGCCCACTATTGCCATGGAAATAACAAAAACAGTGCAGCACAAAAGATTCGTTGAATCATTGCAAAATGGTGGTGGCAAGACGAATTTTGGCATTATGGTAAAATTTATTGTCATCGTATGAATGGCGGGAATAATAAAATATCCAATACTTCTTCACAGGACACAATACTGAAAAAATGTCCCTTCCCACACAGAGATTTACCGCACCACTGAGGTGGCTTCCTCACGTTTGAACAACAGCAAAATATTGATAACAAGTTCCTGTTTCTTAAAATCCTTTGGAACTCGAAAAAATACTTCCTTGTTGTTTTATTGATTCATTCAACGAACAGCAGCAGTTTTCCTGAATTCTTTGTGTCTCTAAGAATTCGGCGCCACAAGGTATGCTTCAAATTCAAGGAAATCCCAAAAGTATGCAACGCAAAGGAAATGTTATGAAGCTAACGAAAATGACACAAACCATAAGAGAGTAGAGAGGAAAGAAAATATTTTGCGTCACTAATTTTGAGAAAACAACCGTGCCTTCTTCATTGCAAATGACATTTATTGAATAATTTATATTTAGATTGAAAGCGATATGGAAATCTTACAACTTTTTTGAATGTGTATAGGGAGTCTGATAGCTTAATATCACAGTTTAGTATGAAACAAAAGTGGAATGCTGGTGGAGTGGTCTAAGACTCCCAACATCATCATCAAACCAATTTTTGGCAACATTTTCGATAAAAATTTAAAAGTAGCCAAAATTTCTATGAAAATTAAATGTCGTCCAAGTTATCTATCACTTATAAAGGGTCTGTCACCTAAGCGTTATTTGCGAAAAGAAGGATTCGTACTCTGCTATTTACATTTAAAGTCAACTATGGAGGGGAACGCCCCTCCCCAAAACCCTTTCGAGCGGACATCCCTATCGATTAGAACAATTATGGCACCATGTGCCTAGAAGGGGCTTCACATCTACCCTAGGAGGGTCTCTTCTCGTCCATCCTCCCCCTGCGGTGGGTCATATAGACCCGCCAAAGGAACATGACAGTGAGATGAAAAGAATTATAAAGAATGTTATGATTGTGGAACAAATTTGGGGTCAAGTTTCTGGAGAGTAGGCCAACAATATAACCCATCCGTCCTTTTCTTAGAACCACCAGCCAATATAAAGAGGTGTCGCTATACGGCACGCCGTCCAGACTCGGCGTTAAAAAGAAGGCCCGTTATCAATGAGCTTAAATATAAATCAGACTACACTCATTGAGAGAAGTATCCCCTGCTCCTTTATGGAATGTTCCTGGGAAATTTTGTAGTTCTCGCCGGATTTGTCAATCAGATGTTTAGCATCAAAAGGGAACATGCTAACCTTAAACTTGTTGGCCCCAGAATTCATATGGAATTCACCTAAATGATATTTGGAAGAAGATAGATTTATCCTCTACTATATTTAGGGCTAAAAGTGAAGGGGAGCGCCCTACCCAAAACCCCCTTCGAGCGAACATGCCAGCCGATTTGGGGCTAAAAGTGAAGGGGAACGACCCACCCCAAAACTCTTTCGAGCGGATATGCCAACCAATGTTGACACTAATGGGACTCAATGAATGTGGCATAAAAATTTGGGACTTTATGCAAATTTGTCCACGAATATTCCATTAAAGAAAAGCTGGTTAAGCTAAATGATAAGGGGCTTGCTTTTTGCAGCCGAGTAGAAATGGCACCTCTTGGGGGAGAAGTTTTTACATGGCTGCTATGAAGGAAGGGGAAGTGTGAAGGGGAGCACCCCATCCCCAAACCCCTTCGAGCGGACATGCCAACCGATGTTGACAACTTTGAGACCTTGTGCAAATTTTTCCACGAATATTCCATTAAAGAAAATGTGGTTTTAAGCTCAATGATAAGCGACTTGCTTTTTGCAGCCGAGTACGAACAGCACCTCCTGGGGGAGAAGTTTTTACATGGCTGTTATAAAGAAAGAGTGAAGGGGAGCGCCCTATCCCAAAACCACTTCGATCGGACATGCCAACCGATTTAGGGCTAAAAGTGAAGGGGAACGACCCGCCCCAAAACTCCTTCGAGCTGACATGCCAATCGATTCAGGGCTAAAAGTGAAAGGGGAACACCCCACCCCAAAACTCCTTCGAGCGGACTTGCCAACCGATGTTGACAATAATGGGACTCAATAAATGTGGCATACAAATTTGGGACCTTCTGCAAATTCGACCACGAATATTCCATTAATGACAATGTGGTTTTGAGCTCAATGATAAGCGAATTGCTTTTTTCAGCCGAGTACGAACGGCTGCTATGCCATGTAAACATGCCATTAAAAATTTTGGTTTTAAAATTTAAATTTAGGCGTTTTCTTCCATTGTGATACCACAGGAACAACGGGAGAAGGTAGATGGTTTCAAGTTCCTATCATTAACCTTTCAGATCGCTTTAAAAAGCCCAACAACTTGGAAATGTTCACATGCGCTAATTCAAACAAGTTCTCAAAGAAATGAGAACCGAAACTTCTTCTGACTGACACATCCACAGCAGATTTTTCTTCTGCGATGTCCTCGCATCTTCTGCAGAAGCCGTAACTGGCAGCCTTATGTCTGTCAGCATGTTGTCTGATCAAACAGTGACCTGTCATGACGGACACAATGACTGAGACGTCTGTTTTAGCCAGCTACAGCAAAGCTGTAGAACTCTTTAAGTAAAGATTAGACCACATAAATTTGGAGTCTTCACAACACCCTCTTTGTGACCATCTGTCATTCGTTGCTCTTTGGGTCTGATCCTGAAAACTTAGCTTACACGTCGCTAGAGGCATACCCACGAATTTCAGTTCCCCTGAAATGTTTAAGGCAGTTCCTAGTCTCGCAAGCAAGTTTGCTCCACAATTCCCTGGGATAACTCTGTGGCCTGGCACCCTGAACAGAAGCATTTTGAACTGTTCAGCCATTTCGTTGAGAGATCTGCGACAGTTAAGGAAGGTTTTTGAATTTAGAAATACATTCTTCAGGGATTTCATAGCTGCCTGCCAATCGTCAGTAAGAGGGGGATAACTACCACCGAAAAATTGTCTAAAGGTCTCGCCAGGATTCAAACTCAGGTGGTTTTCGACAAAGAATGCTAACTTTTGCGACATGGTGGTGTCTTGAAGAATAGATTGGAAATTATGCCATCCATAAAACCTATCCCAACGTATATTTAAATGGAACTTAAATCGAAGTTGAGTATGGAGCTTTCGACGAGGTCCAAGGTCCTCTCTCAAATACTCTATAATCAATTATCTCATTTTTCACTTGTATGTAACTTTACAAGAAGTTCTGTGAGCATATTTGAATATCCTTTTTTCTTCATTGATTTTTTAATCTGTGTCAATTGCTGGATGGATTAAAGTGAAGTAAATATTATTCCAGATATTTAAAAATAAACACACCTAAAAGTGTGCTCTGTTATTTTTTATGCATCATAGAAACAACATGCAGACTTTAAAAGTCCTGCGGGATCCTTTTCTCTCAGATATCCTTGTAGCTACATATAACAACAACAACAACAAAAAACACTTTTGCATGAACGTAGCAATAAATGCAAAGGACATTCAAGAAAATTCGTTGTTTGTCTCCCCATAAGGGGAAAAAAGATTTTCAGCCCACCCCCACTCACATTGGTCCTAGAGAGCATACAAACTAAGTTTAAGATAAACGAAAAGAAAAAAAGAGAAAGAATGAAAATGAAATTGTGGTCTCTCTGTGGAATGATGTGGCATCAATCCGCTGTAAAGTTTTATTTGAAAAATTGCCACACAAGTACGCGTCTCTATATATGGAAGAACTTTGAGATAAAAGGATAACTTTGACAGGGTGGAGTGGAAAAAAGAATTCCTTCGAAGCAAGGGGATAGGTATCAAAGAAATTTAATATTTAAATTGATGTGATTTAAGTTTAAGACCCTAGTTTATATAGCCATCATTGTATAAAAGGATTGAGCAGCTATTTGTACGTTTATGGGAACAAGTTATTGAAAAGGATATGCGCTACATGAATAGTGTGATCGGAGAGAAAAAACTAGACGGTTTATTTTTAATAAACTGTTGAATCTATTTCTAAGCCCAAGCAAGCCCCTTTTTTGGACTGAGCAAAGAGCAGATTGGTCGCGCGCGGTTGGTAAACTCGAAAGTGAAAATTTTGAAAATTTCGACCTAGGTACCAAAATTACGGTATGTCCAATGACAAAAAATCATTAAAGCAACAGACAAATGACTACCAGGTACAAGAAAAAACAAAACGAATTTCTAAGGCACATACAAACATTCCTTGGAAAAATTTCTTTATGTGAAACGAATTATTTTTTGCGTGCACACAAGTGATGTGTTGCTGTTGACGTTGTGCTTACTATCAGCAGTGGATAGTAAGCAGGGGACAAATGACTGTCATGTGGACTTCAGCAGAGCAATGAAATTGACTAGAGGGTTTAAGCACCTTTCCAAATGCATATCAATGGCTGCGAGCAGTCATCATAAAAATGCAAATTTGCCCATGAGCATTCCATTGAGTAATCGGGGAAAAATTCTCGCATATTAATGAGTGCTGTCAGATTCAAGTTTAAGCTCAATGGTAAGGAGCCAAGTCCGAACCAGGGCTACGGAAATTAGCCCTGGACTCCGACTACAACAGCGAGTTGTATTTAGCCGGAGTCAGAGAGCGGTTCGTAGTAGGGGCAACTCAAGCTCAGTAGTCCGACTCCGGTGGTGGAGTTTTTGAAAGTCGTAGCAGAATTCATTATGCAAATCGGATAATAATTGCACCCTCTGGGGGCTCAAAGTGTTAAAGCGGGAGATTGGCTTATATGGGAGCTATATCAGCTAATAGACCAATCTTGCCCATACTTGTGGCAGTTGTTGAGACTCTTAAAAAAATGGTATTATGTGAAATTTTAGACAAATCCTGAAAAAAATGCGTCTTCTGGAGGCTCAAGACGTTAAATCGTGAGATCGGTTTATTTGGGAGCTAAATCATGTTATAGACCGATTTGGACCATACTGCACTTTTTTCTATACTACACTCAAATATACCTCTGTGCAAAATTTTAGAGCTTTATGATAACTCTATTTTTGTCGAACCAATACACTGAGAGGCAACACTGTGCGCGGCGTGCCGGAGTAAGACACTTCTTTGGGCAGAAGTTTTTGCATGGCATAATGCCTCAGAAATGTCACCAACATTAGGAGGGGCTAATCACCGCCGAAAAATGATGTTCCCACCATTATTCCAGCACAGGCATTCAGCGGGATAGACGGACATGCTAAACGTTTCGTAAATAGGGTGATTTTTTAGCTATTATCTTTTTTGGCAACTCTGGTTTAAACATCGTGAGCTGTTTTATTTCACTGTCAAACATCTTAAGTTCTGGTCTATAATTTAACCATAGATCGTCTTACAAACGAACAACGCTACAACAATATTTTTCCTTTGAAGTTGTCACAAATTCTTGCAATTTTGTCGTAGACAGAGCCCCAACGTTTTTCACCAAAGATGTTTATTAGTCCAAATGTTTGTTTATAGTTAATAAATAAATGAAGAACACTCAAAAAAAAATCCCGCTTAAATTTGAAAACTTTGGTTTAATTTATTTGATTCTGATTATTTCATATCATAACACATTTTTTAGAGATATTGGCCCATATGATGGCCTACGAGGATTCTTAGATACCAGAGATTTTAGCATCAATCTCTTCTAGCCTATACTTTGGACACACTCGGCCACAGACTTGTTCGAATGTTCTTCTATAACATTTTCAACTATGCACTGCCGATCATATTCCTTAACCTTTTTGTTAATTCAAGGACTATCGTCAATATCTCCCCTGGCATTTATTGTCCACAACATTGATTTTTGTTAACTTTTCAGAGTGATAAGAGACAAAGAAAGTTTTTGTGCGAGTTTTCTAATTTGGATTGGTAGAACAATAAACCTAACTACCGACATTGTAAGATAACGGCCGATTACTCATGCCTTGAACTACAGAGAATTAAAAAATAACAAGTAAAAAGGCAATAAGTTCAGCCGGGCCGAACTTTGGATACCCACCACCTCGAGTATATATGTAAACCCCATTTCGTCATAATCCGGTGAAAATTGGACAACTTAAGCAACCAAATCCGGCACGGACATTGAGTGGTCTAATAAATATGTCACCATTCAATTTTGTACAACAAAATATTGGTCTTTTTGGCAGATATATCCAATTATAAACCGATCTGAACCATATTAGGGTCGGATATCGTTAGGCTTAGAAAAACTCGCTGTTTCAAATTTCAACGAAATCGGGTAATAAATAAAGCTTTTATGGGTTTCATTCCCCTCCTCGGCAGATCGGTCTATATGGCAGTTATATCTAAATATAGTCTGATCTTAACCATATTTGGGACGGATGTTAGGTTAAAACTGCGCACTATTCCAAATTTCAGCGAAATCGGGTAATAAATAAAGCTTTTATAGGCTTCAGTCCCCTTATCGGCAGATCGGTCTATATGACAGTTATATCTAAATATAATTCGATCAGAACCATATTTAGGTCGGATGTTGGGATGTCTTAACCTACTCACTGTTTCAAATTTCAGCAAAATCGGTTAAAAAATAAAGCTTTTATGGGCTTTAGAACCTTTATCGGCAGATCGGTCTATATGACAGCTATATCTTAATATTGTCCGATCTTAACCATATTTGGGTCGGATTTTGGGAGGCTTAAAACTGCGCACTATTCCAAATTTCAGCAAAATCGGTTAATAAATAAAGCTTTTATGGGCTTCAGTCCCCTTATCGGCAGATCGGTCTATATGGCAGCTATATCTAAATACTGTCCAATCAGAACCATATTTAGGTCGGATGTTGGGAGGTCTCAACCTACTCACTGTTTTAAATTTCAGCGAAATCGGGTAATAAATAAAGCTTTTATTGGCTTCAGACCCCTTATCGGCAGATCGGTCTATATGACATCTATATCTAAATATAGTCCGATCAGAACCATATTTAAGTCAGATGTCGGGAGGCTTAAAATAACCCAATGTTGCAAATTTCAGCGAAATCGGGTAATAAATAAAGCTTTTATGGGCTTCAGACCCTTTATCTATATGACAGCCATATCTAAATATAGGCCGATCTGAACCATATTTGGGTCGGATGTTGGGAGGCTTAAAACTGCGCAATATTCCAAATTTCAGCAAAATTGGATAAAAAAATAAAGCTTTTATGGGCTTCAGACCCTTTGTCGGGAGATCGGTATATGTCGCAGCTATATCTAAATATAGTTCGATCTGAAGCATATTTAGGTCAGATGTCGGGAGGCTTAAAATAACCCACTGTTTTAAATTTCAACGAAATCGGGTAATAAATAAAGCTTTTATGGGCTTCAGACCCTTAATCGGGAGATCGGTCTATATGGCAGTTATATCTAAATAAAGTCCGATCTGAACCATATTTAAGTCAGATGTCAGGAGGCTTAAAACTGTTTTAAATTTCAGCGAAATCGGGTCATAAATTAAGCTTTTATGGTCTTCAGACCCTTTATCGGGAGATCGGTCTATATCGCAGCTATATCTAAATATAGTCCGATCAGAACCATATTTAAGTCGGATGTTGGGAGGTCCTAACCAACTCACCCTTTCAAATTTCAGCGAAATCGGATAAAAAAATAAAGCTTTTATGGCCTTCAGACCCTTTGTCGGGAGATCGGTCTATATCGCAGCTATATCTACATATAGGCCGATCTGAACTATATTTGGGTCGGATGTTGGGAGGCTTAAAATAACCCACTGTTTCAAATTTCTGTGAAATCGGGTAAGAAATAAGGCTGAAGCTACGGTCGTCAGACCCCTTATCGGGAGATCGGTCTATATGGCAGCTATATCTAAATATGGACCAGTCTAATCCATATTTTGGTCAGATGTCAGGAGGCTAAAAATAACTCAATGGCCCTAAATCGGCGCATAAAGCTTTTATGGTCTTCAGACCCTTTATCGGGTAATCGGTCTATATGGTAGCTATATCTAAATATAGTCCGATCTGAACCATGTTTAGGTCAGTTGGTCAGGAAGCCTTGAACCACTCACTGTTTTCAGCAAAATCGGATAAAAAATAAAGTTTTTATGGGCATTAGACCCTTTATCGGAAAATCGGTCTATATGGCAGCTATATCCAAATATGGTCCGATTTGGTCCGTTCAAGAACTTAACCAGCGTGCATCAAAAAGACGTATCTGTGCCAAATTTCATCTCAATATCTCAATTTTTCAAGGCTCTAAAGTGATTACCACAGACGGACGGACAGACACATGGACATGGTTAAATCGTCTTAGAATTTTACGACAATCTGCAGTATATATATACTTTGTAGGGTCGAAAATTGATATTTCGATGTGTTGCAAACGGATTGACTAAATGAATATACTCCCTATCCTACGGTGGTGGGTATAAAAATGCCTTTGGATAAGATCGTGCACCATATTTCAAAGAATTGGTAGATAAAATTGAACAGCAAGAAACATTTTATCGCATTTTTACATTTGGTGTTTAATAAAACTGTGCTAATCGTGATTTATCGGTTATTTTTATCTGTTATCGAATGATAACATATTTCAAACGAAAATGAGTAGTAAAAATTGGAAGATCGATTTATATAGAAGCAATATCAATGCACAGACCGAAATTATAAGTCAGTTGCAAGTCATGAGAGAAATCATTGTTCGAAATGTTTGCCAAATCCGATAAAAATTGCGCCCTCTATATGCGCAATGTATCTTATGGGATACATTCAGATACGGATCGATTATTACACCCTCCACCATAGGATGGCGGTATACTAACGTCCTCATTCTGTTTGTAACACATCGAAATATTGGGGTCTTACCCCATAAAGTAAAGGGTGATTTTTAAGCTATTATCTGCGTCTCTTTCGAGACGAGCTCAATGATCGGAGAGTGCAAGTGGAAAAGGAAATCCAAAGATAGCAACACACACCAAACCACTATGGGACGGGTTTCGTAATTTGGTTAGAAGACTTTTCAACCATATAAATGTGCGATGGCTTCAAAGGCTGTGCGTTGTTATGTTGTATTTGAATCGTATTAATTGCGAAAACGCATCTATGATACAATTACCACATGAACTACGCTCGACAACCCCGTCTATTAGCTGTACTTTTCCCAATGCATGTGTTTTTGTGTAATGACAGACTTTCTTTCTGTGGCAATTACACTACTTTCGTGGTACACATGATTCTGTACATCTATTGGAAGTTGTATTGATGGCTTCGAACGCTAATCAGCGGCAACGTGTGCCCAAGTTCGAATCTCGGCCGGGCTCTGTCGATTTTTTTAATTTTTCAAGTTTTTTGCCTGTTAGGGCGAAGATCATTAAATTATAAAATGTTTGTTTGTTTCTCTTTCGAGACGAGCTCAATGATCGCAGATTGCAAATGGAAAAGGAAAAGGAAAGCCATTATCTTTTTTTGACAACACTGGTTTGAACAGCTCACGCACGTTTCGTGTTTTGTTTCATTGTCAAACATCTTTAGTTTGGTCTATAATTTAAACATAAATCGTCATATAAATGAACAACGCTTGCAAATTTTATGGGTGCTGTTAAGAAAGTTCATCGCGCTTCTCGTGCTCAGCGACGAAGCTCATTTTTGGCTCAAAGGGTACTTAAATAAGCAGAATTGTAGATTTTGAAATGAAGATCAGCCAGAAGCATTGCAAGAGCTACCAATGCATCCAGAAAAAATCACAGTTTGGTAAGATTTATGGGCTGGCGGCATCATTGGACCGTACTTCTTCAAAGATGATGCGAATGGTGAGCTCTACCGTGAGATGATATAGAACTTTCTATATTTTTTAATTTTATGTTTTTGAAAAACTCTCCCATAGCTCTTAAAAAATCACCCTTTATATATTTCAGATCGTAATGACATTTTTAATCGATCTAGCCATGTCCGTCCGTTCGTCTGACTGTCTGTGGTAAGCACTCTAAGGCTTATGACTTGTATGACTTGTACTTGGTGTTCTCTTATGACTTTCAAAAACTATGTCAAGTACGGTACAAATCGGTCTATAACGTGATATAACTCCCATAAAACCGATCTCCCGATTTGACTTCTTCAGCTTTCACAAGCCACAATTTTTCTCCGATTTGGCTGAAATCTTGTATGTGGTGTTCTGTTACGACTTCCAACAAATCTGGCAAGTACGGTCCAAATCGGTCTATAACCTGATATAGCTACCATATAAACCGATCTTCCGATTTGACTTCTTGAGCCACTGAAAGCCGCAATTCTTGTCCGATTTGGCTGAAATTTTTCTGTTTTGACTTCCAGCAATGGTGCCAAGTACGGTCCAAATCGGTCTATAACCTAATATAGCTCCCATATAAACCGATCCTTGTTCGGTTAGTAGAAGCTTTAATTTTTGATGGTTTGGCAGAAGTTCGGTATGTAGAATAAATTTATTTTGTACAAATTTTTAACAAAATCCATGGTGGTGGGTTCCCAAGATTCGGCCCTGCCGAAAGTTTTCCATTGTCTAAGCTTTTGGTATTGTCATTTGTTTCGAAATATTTGCCTAAGGATAATATTTTCGCAGCATTCAAACTTCTCGATTCTAAAGTCAATTTTTTTTTTTAATTTTTTCCTTCATATTGCGGTGTAACTTTTGTTCGCAAATTTCCATAAATTTATTTTTTAAATAAAACATGCCTATGAAACATATGGCCACATGATTTTTTTTTTTTGTGCTTGGAATAGACACACACTCTCGCACACTCATACATCTTTAAATAGTTGCAATTTTCCCCCCAGAGGCTTTTTACCATATAAACATCGTTTTTTGTTTCACTGCCAACACACCCTTTTTGGCTGAACAGCAAAAACAGGAGCACTCACTACAACTCCCTCTCTTTTGTCTATTGCTTGGTTGGTAGAAGGGTGGAAGCACAGACAAAATTTTGTATTTATACGGGCAAAAGCCAGCCCCATACTACAAAATAACGTTGCCTTCCAGCTCACACACGAATTGAAGAACAGGGTTGCCATAACATATGAAATAGAATAGAGTGAGATAAATGAAACGTGCAAAAATTGAGAAAATACGCAGGTATCTACCTAAAGGTTAGATAAGAACTATATTAAACTATTTTATATAAAAATTAAAAATAGCAAAAAAAACAGAGCGTGCTAAGTTCGGCCGGGCCGAATCTTATTTACCCTCCACCATTGAACGCATTTGTCAAGTTCTTTGAATGACTCTTTCAATATATGTATAAGCCAAGGAGGCCACCGTAGCGCAGAGGTTAACATGTCCACCTGTGACGCTGAACGCCTGAGTTCAAATCCTGGCGAAACCATCCGAAAAAAAATTTCAGCGGTGGTTTTCCCCTCTTAATGCTAACAACATTTGTGAGGTACTATGAGGTACTACCATGAAAAACTTCTCTCCAAAGAGGTGTCGCACTGCCGCACGCCGTTCGGACTCTGCTATAAAAAGGAGGCCCCATATCATTGAGCTTAAACTTGAATCGGACTGCACTCATTGATATGTGAGAAGTTTGCCCCTATTCCTTAGTGGAATGTTCATGGGCAACAAAATTTGCATTTGCCACATCAACTTATTGCCCCATATAGACCGTACTTGTCACGGCTGTTAGAAGTCAAAGAAAAATACCATCTTCAAAATTTCCGGGAAATTCAGGCTATATCAGGTTATCAACCGATTTAGACCATAATTGTTGGAAGCCATACCAAAACGACAATCCAAAATTTCAACCAAATTGGCACATTTGTTGCAAGTCATACCAAAACCCCACGTGCAAATTTTCAGCCAAATCGCATATGAATTTCGCCCTCTAGAAGCTCAATAAGTCTAATCGGGAGATCGGTTAATATGTCAGCTATATCAGGTTATGAACCGATTTAGACCATACTTGGCACAGTTATTGAAAGTAGTACCAAAAAACCTCATGTAAAATCGGATAATAATTGCGCCCTCTAGAGGCTCAAGAAGTCCAGATCTAAGATCGGTTTACATGGCAGCTATATCAGGTTATGAACTGATTTAGACCATACTTGGCACAGTTGTTGGAAGTCATTTCCCACCCATATGTGCAAAATTTCAGTCAAATCGGATAAGAATTGCACCGTCTAGAAGTTCAATAAATTTAATCGGGAGATCGGTTTAAATGGCAGCTATATCAGATTATAAACCGATTTGAACCATACTTGGCACAGTTATTGAAGGTGGTTCCAAAACACCTTATGTAAAATTTCAGCTAAATCGAATAATAATTGCGCCCTCTAGAAGCTCATGACGTCAAGACCCAAGACCGGTTTATATGGCAGCTATATCAAAACATGGACCAATTTGGCCCATTTACAATCCCAACCGACCTACACTAATAAGAAGTACTTGTGCGAAATTTCAAGCGCCTAGCTTTACTCCATCGAAAGTTAGCGTTTTTCGATAGACGGACGGACGGACATGGCATTAAAATGTCATAACAATCAAGAATATATATACTTTAAGGGGTCTTAGACGCATATGTCGAAGTGTTACAAGTTGAATGACGAAATTAGTATATATAGTAAAAAATACCCCGAGTGAGAACGGGTAGAGATATATCTTTGAAACGATCTCACTAACACCTCAGCTCTAACCATTCCATTTTTCAGAGATATCTGTAGCCGTTCTTCACGGCATACTTTTTCCTAGTTTTTTCGGCTTTATCCCACTGGCTATCGGGAGTTACGTTTGTATAGAACCTGTATCAGGTGGTAGACCAATTTTGACCTTACTTGGCAAGGAAGTTGGATGTCTTAATCCCTGTTGAAAAAATAGCCGATTTAGTTCATAATTGACATAACTGAAATCATCTTTACCTGTTATCTACAATATATTTAACCCGCATATTACATGAATATCCGGCTAGAAAGTCCATCTCTAACAATAAGTTAATATTTTTACTCTTTAGAAGAAGGAACGAGAGATCCTTTTTTTCATTACCATATAACACTGTTTTTCCGTTTTTGCTTGGTTGCGGCAACCCCCAGCATTGTCAGACAAACGAAACGGGCAAAAATTTACAACAACTAATTGTAATGTTTTGCCACTTTGGTTGTTCTGCTGCTTTTGATATTGTTTTTGCATTTGCTGTTTTTGTTGTTGTTATTGCTGCTGCTGTACTTGTTATGATGCGAGTGTATTATAACTGGAGAGTGTCTAAGATCGATGACCTTCAATAATGTTGTTGGTTTGTTTTGAACACCGCGCCCTACGGCAGGGGGTTGCTTTGGTTGTTTTATTCTCACACACAATTGCGTACATTGAAATATTTTCAATGTTGCTATGAGTGGGGATGTGTCTCAATGTGTTTCTTTTGCTTTTTTGCTCTCTGTTCGCTCAGCTCTCATCCATTTGTTTACATTGGCAGGCAAGGCAGAGTCGATATGATGACTAGGCGGCTGGGGCTGTGGCTGTGGCTGTGGCTGAGGGTGAGGGTGACGCCGATGGCGGATTATTTGTACGCAGCATCGAGAAAGGACGAAAGAGGAAAAATATAAACAAAATGACAAAAATAACACAACAAAAAAGATTTTCGATAAATGCTTTTATCGTTTCAGCCTCTTAGAACAGCAATATTTAATAAAACAGCTATGCAAATATGCTAAGAGAAAATAAATCTCTATAAGTCCAAAGTAACTAGAGAAAGTGTGGTTATCGAGTTAACATGTGACTTCAATATCGATAAAGTATGTCTAACAACTGTGACAATAAAAGCTAAGCAGGAGGAATCGTGTTTCTTTGAAAACTTGACAGAATCAGCGGATTTAAAGGTTCACAAGTTATAAGATTTTATCTGATGGAATCTAGAAGGCTACTCTCTTCTCTATGATCCTGTGGTAGGTGTCACAAAGAATTAAAATGTCAAAGTGAGTCTGATTGCAGACTTCCACTAACTCCTTATGTAACCCCTGTGAGGGCATAACTATCGCTGATGAACTTTTTTGAAGGGTTCATTAGGGTTTGTCGTAGGTGGGTAGCGGGTTCCTATATGTCAAGGTGGACGAACGGTCTCATTTAAGCAGTGATGGGCACACTAACACAGTTCAAAATACTAAATTGTGTTTGTATAAGTGGTAGTATGAGCCGAACAATCAACCAAGTGGAAAATAACAACAAATCGTCGACCGAACGAAGGCGCACTGTACGCCGTGTGCTAATGTTCGTTTTTCCTATGCCCACGGGCATAGAAATTTATATGCCGTTACCCTCCAAACATTTTCTATCGCGCGAGTTACTAAATCTGCACTCAAGGAAGTTGAAAACAATCTCAGGCGATATCATTTTTTACACTAATTAGTGTCTCGGTACGGGAGAAAACGTGCCACTTGGCGATATATACCCATGAGTGACTAAATAGGGACTAAAAAAAGTTTAAAATTCGATTATCAACGTCATTAATAAAAATAAATATATTTTTTTTTTTTGGCCTGATGTTTTTTTTACCAGTTAGAGTGAGCCTTATTTTTATTTCTCTTTCTAATTTATGTCTTTTTCAAATCGAGTTTAAAGTCGAAGATTTTATTTGCAATGATTTTCCCTGACTGGGATTTGAACAGCCAACCTTACGATTGTGAGGCGTATGTTATCCCTTTGTGCTACCGGCCTTTTTTCATTACAGAAGCCTAAGTAAACATACATTCTCTTGTGTGAGGTTTTTTAAGGTAGTATCCAAAACAACAACAAAGAATCTATTTTTAAATTTGTACCAATAACAGTTGATTTTGAGAAACTAATTAGCGAAACATGAATGATAGAATTCCGATAGTAATGTATTTTGTTGTTGTAAATTTTGAAATCTCTACAAACTATCATACAAAAGGACCTAAAAAGTGACTATTCTGGGAGGGAGTGTGTGTGTGAGTGTGTTGTTGTTCATCTATGCTTTAGAGTATCGAGTTGGACAACGATTAACGGTTTGGGTATGAAGCCCAGAAAGACAATGCCGATGCTTATCAATTGTAAACATAAAGTACCAGAATTTTGATCCCCCATATTTCAATGGAGTCACCTAGCAATGGTCCAAAGAGCAAAATATCTAGGTCTAGTGCGCGATATAAAAACTTGAAAAGAGGAAAACGTAGGAGAAAAGCTGTAAGGCACAGTATGTACAGACCTGCCTTTTATACCAACAAATATTCTGCAGGAGTACAACTGCAGCAGTGTTTGAGGTTTGAAGTGATTATTAAGAGTAAAGATGATCTACTAGTTGTACAAAGTTATCATAAGACCGGTTCTGACATATGGATTCTGTAATATAGTAGAAGCTTGGATAGGATGACATGTGTTCGAAAGTATTCTACAGCTGGCAAACTATCGATAATCGCAACATTCGATATTTCTAATAACAAATATCGATACTATCGATAATTTCCCATCATCTATACTCCAAACGAAAATGAGTAGTAGAAATCTGTAGATCGATTTACATAGAAGCAATACCAATACACTGACCGAATAGAAGTCACGAGGAAATCATTGTACAAAATTTAAGCCCAAATGGGTACAAATAGCGCCCTATAATATAATAGCGCAATGTAAAAATTTAAGCCCAAATGGGTACAAATTGCGCCCTCTAGAGCCGCAATGTAACTTATGGGATACATTCAGTGTCGAATCGCTTATTTTTGTAAAATTTTGCACAAAAAATTTAACTTTGCCGTAAGTATCGGTAGAAAAAATATTAATCGATATTTAGACAAAAAATTAAATATCGATAGTGCCACCGATATTTTGCCAGCCCTAGAGTAATCGCCGGAGTCACGGGGCCGCTGAGGTCTACACCGCGGGTTGGATAGGAAGCGATGCTGAGTTTGCAGCCTGTCGCAGTCTATACTTTGGCGCCAAAGTTTGCTCTAGAAGGAAGTAGAAGAAAAGTAGATACACTACAGAACGATGCAAAGACAGAAAAACGAAATAAACGAATAAGCCAAGAAAAAAGAGGAAGAAACCCGTCACGAGATAGCTGTGAGCACTACACAGGCAGGAACATTGAGCGTCCACGGGTTGCGGATAGTGCAAGGCTCCATACGAAGCAGCTGCAAATGTGGCTACAACAACACGAAAACCGGGCACGGAATAGCTGTGAACACCACACAGGCTGGAACTTTGAGGTCCGCTCTGTTTGGTGCTCATAGCTGTAACGAGAAGCTAAGCTGCGAGCTACCGAGCGCGCCCACAGGTTGCCGATAGTGGCCGACTTTTTTCAGGGTGCATTGCATTTGTCAAAATTTTTGCTTGTTAAAATATCTGTGCTCATTATGTCATTACGATGAGATGACAGTTTCAACTCTCTCATCGTCTACCCACACCGACACAACTCCTGCAGAAATGTGTGAGGGCGCCATAATGTGTGAGAAAGGTGTTATGCTCTGGAGAAGAGAGCATAAACCAAACACCAAGGCTCTCAAATTACGATTCCCCCTACCGCATGCTGCAGCTTATAGATAAGAGGTTTGAGAAACAAACTAAATTGATTAAGGCTCTCATGGGTTAGTGTGAGTCGTGTCTCTTAGTTACGTTCGATAAGAGTACGAACGACCTCAAAAGAGACAAAAGTCAAATAGATTCAAAATTGACAAATCTGACTGAGAGGAGGGTCGAGCTTGTTAAGACAGTCGCGAGCAAAATTAATCAAATGCATGACGAGATCGAACATTTGAAAGCCGAAAATCTACAAGTTACATGTGATCAATGAATAAATGGAATACCCTACGAGACTAAAGAGGATTTGTTGCAAATTGTTGATTTCACTGCCACGACTGTGTAGTTATTATTGCCTAGCCCAGAGGCACTATTGCTAACAACATAAGGTTCCTTAATCATGGCAATGTCGACGGAAAAGTTAGAGGGTGCTAGAAGCAGTTCGTTCGAGGCGGCCACAGAGAGGTACAGATAAATCAGCACCACTCTTAGCCTCCTCGTTCTAACCTTTTTCTGACTTTGGGAATGGGACATGGCAAAACAGAAATCTAACCCCCAGCTTGCACTCTCTACTCATCGATAACGTTCAGAGTCCTCTACGATCGATGCATATAGAGTATGATTTCTTTCAATTCAAACGCTTAATAATTTTTATCCCTTTTGGTGCTTCAAAAACAATTTTCCTTAAAATGGATTAGCCTTTAAAGAAAATTTCTTCCAAAATTATAACACAGTCAAAAGTCCTTAATCCCTAGCATCATAATTTCTTGGAAATTATGTATAAAAATTTCGACAGTGTATAATCTATGCACAGCCACAACATCATATCGAATTCGTTTCTTAATCCTGGCAATGTCAATGTGTTTGTCTAGTCTCCCACCTCCAGTGGTTATTTTGGCCCTCCATCAGGGCACAAGTACGAGACAAATGAAATATAAAACCAACCCTTATTTTGATTTTGTTGGCTTATGTCTATCAGGTCGATGTTCGGATTTTATTACAATTTTGTCCTAAATGTTGTATATTGTCTTCCAACAAAATAACCAACATTAGACTCGTTCCCTTCACTCTTCCCAGGCATCAAAAAGGGCAAAGAATCTTCACTCGAATGGACATAAAATGACTTGACAGCACATTGTGAATGAATCACTTAATGGGATTTGGAAATTTTCCATGCATTTCATATCTGTGAAGCACAAGCAACTCTAGACACCCAAATATTTGCCAAGGAATTTCATTTCATTTAATTTTCTTTTCTATTCTTTCTACTAACAAACTTTAATATTTACTAACCTAAGTGCCAAAGGTTATTTGTCAAAAACTTAAAACAAGTTATGAATGACTAAGTTATGGCAACATTTATCGTATTAAAAGATTTCCCATCAAACTGATGGACAAAATTCATTTGCCAATTTTCTGCAGCATAACTAAGAAAAAGCTGAACTTTTTGTGATTTTTCTTACCATCATCACAGGCAAGGACATTTGGAGAATGCAGTTGTCACACTTACCTAAAATGAAAAAAAAAGAAATGAATAGGCGTTAATTGACTTAGGTAAACAAAATATTTCCATAGCAAGAATAAGCTATTGGCAATTTATAAAACGTCAGAGTTCTAGGTGACAAATGAGATAAATATGAGAAAAGGACCTCTTATAAGCATTTGATTTTTATTAGAAATTTCTATCGTATTATAATATTCAGAGAAAGAAATTCCATCGACATTAAAATGTAATGAAATTTCAAAACAAAAACATCAATTGAAGAAAAATTCAATAAAATTTCTTAAGACAAAGAAATTCCATCGTATTTTTAACACTCTCGAAATTTTAAATATAAGGAAATTTGTTAAAAAAAAAAAAAATCTTCAACTTTTTTACTAAAGTAAAATTGTAAGGTGAGGGCAAATCACCTTAAAGATTTTTTGAATTTTGTTTTATTTTTTTATAATAATTTTTTTATTTTTATTCGAGAACTTGCAAGGCAGCTCGCCAGTACAGTTCTTCGATTGGTATATGCCACAATAGACACCAGGTCTGCTTATGGCTGTATACTCAATTTATTTTATTTATAGGGAATAGTTGTTTTTTTTATCAGTGCCTTCCAAAAATGATACACAGTGCAAATTTCCTCTTTGTCTATATTAAAAAAAGAGTTGGCGAAGGAATGACAATTTTACAAACGTTGTTCTCATTTAAATAGGCTTTTCAAGAGTCTTAATATTAATCCATCTTCGTATTTCACTACCTATTACAAAAATGCATCACGTGTCTAACATCAAAACTTATAAGTAAGAACAGAACATGCATTTAAACAGGTGAGTTAAAAGAGTTCCGACAGAACGATGATCATTTGGATGTTGAGAGCATTCTTACACGAATGTAGTTACATATCACTGTATTTGTGAGATAGAGAGCTTAAACATGGAGTGAGATATGCCTCTCTCGATGTTATTTACGTTTTTGTATAACAGTTTATAACAATGTAATTTGATGCCGCGAAATACATTTAACATACATTAACTTAACATAACATTTATAAATTGCTAATAACGTTGTTAAGTGGTGCTGCTACAAAATTCATTAAAAATTCACATTTCACCCATAACTACATGGAAAGCCCCCAAAATAAACTTCCAAGTCTGGGAATGCAAAGTGCATTACTAAATCTCAATATACAAAAACAAAATAAAGAATCTGTGCTCATTATGTCTGAGATGCCAGTTTCAACTCTCTCATCGTCCACCCACACCGACACAACTCCTGCAGAAATGTTGTTGAGGGCACCAAAACGTGTGAGAGAGGTTATATGCTCTGGAGAAGAGCATAAACCAAACACAGAGGCTCTCAAATTAATCCCCCTACCGCGTGCTACAGCTTATAGATAAGAGGTTTGAGAAACAAACGGAATTGATCAAGTCTCTCATTGGTCAGTACGAATCGCGTCTCTTAGCCTACGGTCGATAACAGTATGAACGACATCAAAGGAGACGTAAGTCAAATAGATTCAAAATTAACAAATCTGACATAGGGGGTCGAGCTTGTTGAGACAGTCGTGAGCAAAATTAATCAAATGCTTGATGAGATCGAAAATTTTAAAGCCGAAATGAAGCAAATAAAAACCAGTCAACAAAAATTCGATAATCTACAAATTGAATGTGATCTACGAATAAACGGCATACCTTATGAGAGTGGAGATTTGTTTCACATTGTTGGCAACACCTGCGACACTTTGAATATTACAACACCAATCGTAAAAGCTATGTATAGTATAAATATCGATCGCAAGAATAAACCAATAAAGAAAGGCAAAAGACGAGCGATATCGACTGTATAGACCCATACACCTACCCCATAAATACAAAGCTATATTTTATTCTGAACCAATTTTGATGGAACTCGGCGGATGTTTTCAGATGGGTTTATAAAACAATTCGTATCAAATTCCAAGCAATATGGATCTGATTCGATTAAATTCTTTAGATATTGTGGTAGTCGTCACGGAAAGCGTTGGACCAAATTTTGGCATAGTTGAACAATAAATGCGCTTGTACTGCCTCTAGAAGTGAAAATCGGGCGATATACAACTGTGGCAGCTATATCTAAATATGAACCGATTTCTATGAAATTCACTAGTAATATTGAGAGTTATAAGAAAATTCCTCCTGCCAAATTTCGAGAGAATCGGTTAACAAATGAGCACTTTATTCCACCTGATGGAATATTTCCGACGTTACTATAAAAGTAGGCCGACTATCTGGCGTCTCATCTGGCCACTACTCTCGCAGCGTTCCTAGGACTTGTATATACTCCAAAAGCCTGGCAGGAGGCAAGGGTGGTGTTAATACCCATAGCCGTAAAGGCAAGTTATGCGACACCAAAGTCCTACAGTCCATTCTACTCAAAATCATGGAACGTATTGTAGATACTATCCAGCGTACGCCTCAAATACAAACAGCATGACTATGTGGAGACTGTCCTGCAGGAGGTTGTGCATAAAATAGAAGAATTCTTCGATGCCAAAACGTACACACTGGCGGTATGCATTGGCATCGAGGGGGCTTTTAACAATGTGCGGACCGACACACTGATCCAATCCTTAGACCAGTACCAGTGGAGCCGATCCTTAGAGACTGGATAGACCATATGCTAAGGAACAGGTGGATAAATTGTGTGTTGCATGGCATAAATATTAGAGAGAAAGTGGCACAGGGCACGCCACAGGGGGGCATTTTACCGCCACTCCTATGGGTGACCACCATAAATAACCTATTACGGATGCTGACTGAGGAGGAATTTGAGCCGTCTGCTACCCAGATGATGTTATAATACTTCTTAGGGTTAAGGATCCGAATCAGCTGTGCAGAAGGGCCGAAAGGGTCTGGCATATGGCTGGGCTAGACCCAGAGATCGCAAAGTTAACCCAGAGAAGACTTAAAATATACCTGTTCACGAGGTAGCCGAAGGTGGTTCAATTTAACGCACCACGTTTCCTCAACGGAAGGATTTCGATATCTGACAACATCAAATACTTAGAAGTGATCTTGGATAGGAAACTTAATTGGAACTGTCACATTCAGGAGTGTACTGAGAAGGCTCACAGATGTTGGGCACTATCTAGACGGACCGTAGGCTCGAAATGGGGCCTGAATCCGAGGATAGTCCACTGGCTCTACAGTACTTACTTATGCCTAATTAGTTTGGTGGACTGCTATGGAGAGAAAGTGCAACACAAGGACTATACAAAAGATTCAGAAAACATGCCCACTAGGGCACTGGAGACTATTCTACAATACATATCCGACCCATTGACATACAGAATAGGTGAGAGGCAGCCACTGTGGCTATGAGACTTAAGGCGATGGGAGAATGGATTGAGGATGGCAGCAGCTCATACCATCGCGATATAAACGAGGGGACGATAGGAAACCTGGAAGGAAGGGAAGAGGTTTCCGATCGGATATCTGATACGACACTGGGATGAATGGATTGAGGATGGCAGCAGCTCATACCATCGCGGTGTAAACGAGAAGACAATAGGAAACCTGGAAGGAATGGAAGAGGTTTCCTATGGATACTTGAGACGACACTTGCGGTTGAGTGCGAGGAATTGCTGCCAACGGCATAGTCTTGGACTGAAGGAATCCTAGTATTGCCAAAGCTAGAGGACAAAGTGGGCCTTGGGGTCTACGTTAAGAACCCAAGGGCTGAAGTCTGTTTTAGACTGCCGGACCATAACATGGTACTGCAGGCGGACATCCGGGCGTTAACGGAATACGTGAGGTAGTGTGGTTTTCACGCGAGCACATCGAGTGTGAACTGCTTTGCTGACAGTAACCTAGCCATCAGGGCAATAACAACCAAGACGGTAAGGTCCACGAGCAGTCTTGCAGTGTAAGAAGGAGATAAATGCCTTCTCTGAGGATGGCACAAGCCAGAAGACTGCCGTCAATAAACTTGGTTAAATCGAAGCCTTTCGGGTCCTAGCAATTCCGAGTTAAAGATTTTTGTTAGTAGTAACAAGTGAAAGCGTGCTAAGTTGGGCCGAGCTGAATCTTATATACCCTCTACCATGAATCGCATTTGTCGATTTCTTTTCCCGGTATTTCTTTTTAAGCAAACAAAGGATAACAAAAAATAATTGGTAAGCTATTGGAGCTTCATCAAGTTGTGGTCTGATTCGGACCATAATTGAATTGAAAACTAAAGCTGAATTGTGTTAAAATTCAGCCAATTGGAGTAAGAATTGAATCCTTTAGGAGCTAAAGAAGTAAAATAGGAATATCGATTTATGTGGTAGCTGTATCAGGATATAGACCGATTCAGACCATATTTGACATGTATGTTGAAGGCAATGGGAGAAGACGTGGTTCAAAGTTTTAGCCAAATCAAATAATAAGGAGGCTCAAGAAGCCAAGATCCCAGATCGGTTTATATAACAGTTATATCAGGTTATACGCCGATTTTAAGCATATTTGGCACAGTTGTTAGCAGTCATAACAAAACACGTCATGCAAATTTTCAGCCAAATCGGATAATAATTACGCCCTCTATAGGCTCAATAAGTCAAGACCCCAGATAGGTTTATATGACAGCTATATTGGGTTATGGAACGATTTCAACCACACTTAGCACAGTTGTTAGCAGTCATAACAAAACACGTCATGCAAATTTTCAGCCAAATCGGATAAGAAATGCGCCCACTAGTGGCTCAAGAAGTCAAGACCCAAGATCGTTTTATATGGCAGCTATATCAAAACATGGACCGATATGGCTCATTTACAATCATAACTAAAACACTACACTTATATGAAGGAGCGTCCAGTCTTACTCCTTCGAAAGTTAGCGTGCTTTCGACAGATCAACGGATGGACGGACATGGCTAGATCGACTTAAAGTGTCATGACGATCAAGAATATATATACTTACTGGTGTCTCAGAGGATTTTTTTCGAGGAGTTACAAACAAAATGACAAATTAGTATACCCCCCTATGGTGGAGGGTATAATAATGCGCAAGGATAACCATAGTTTGTTCTACCAGTTTCCAATAAATATTAGCTAATATAAGGTAATTCACTACAACTCAACACAATCTAAAAGGATAAAGACAAATATGGCAACTAACTTGATCAAAAAAGTCATCGACCTTAGTGACGGGCAATATATTACACGCAATATAGCAAAAATAGAAACCATTTTAAAATTAAACAATTTTCCACCTTCACTCATTAAGACTCTAATTCAGAAAGTAATTCACCCCCAAACAATACAATACAAATATGAAAAATCATCGGAAAATATTTATTTTCACGGTGTACCATATATTCCCAAATTAACAGAGAACAATGCTTGGGCACCAAACAGAGAAAATAAAACAACAACAATCGCATACAAATCAAACCACACACTACAAAAGCTGTTCACAACAACAACTACCAAAGCAGACAAACTCCAACTAGAAAACGAAGTTTACGAATTGACGTGCAATGGCAAAGAAGGGGAACAATGCAATATGTGTTATGTGGGCATCACTCGACAAAAACTGAAGATACGAATGACAGAACACGAAGCAGACATCAAGAAAGGCAGAGAAAGCTCAGCTTTATAACAACACATTAACGAGACGGGACACAACATTGACTTAAAAAGCTGTCAGAATTCTTGACAGAGAGAGGAAGGAAGAGAGAGGTATACTCTTGAAAGTTTACGCATATAACAGAGGATAGAGACGTCGATGAACACGAAGGAGGACAGAAACAATACAAAGTTACAGTATTCCGTTGCAATAGTTTAGAGTGTAAACAGAATAAGAGAATAATAATAAGAGAATAATGCAAATGTAAACATATGTTAGTAAAAACTGTAAACGTAACAAAACAGAACAAAATATTTATTCTCTTATTAATAGATTTCACAAAATAAACTCTTGAAAAAGTCGGAAAAAAATTTTGATTTTGAAGCATATTGACCCTAAGAAGCCTCAAAAAAAAAATCACGTAAGAGGTAAATTTTTTTTTGTAAGAAAAACATCCCCAGTATAAAATATCACAGAAAACTTTGGGGCAACAATGTAACGAACTATTTCAAAGTTTTTACAAAATGATTTCACCTAAACACACATACACATGCAACAAGAAGTTAATGGTTTGCATATAACAATTAATTTGTGCTGCCAAATTGTATAATGAACTGGTGGAAGGCAATGGGGCAACATATTCCTCCCAGCACTTTGTCTCTTGTAAATAGACACAATTTCTTCGAAGTCCCCCTTTTTATAAAGACCAATGTTCTGAAATTACATTCAAAGAATACAGAAAACAACAAATACATGGAAACAAAAACAAAGAAAAAAAACACACACACACTCATTGACCATAACGACCTAACGCAAATTAACCTTTATTGTGAACCTGATTAAATTCAAAACGTGTTCACAGAGTTAAATGCATGCAAACACGAGGGGACGAATGACCGACCAAACACCACATCACATCAGCAGACACATCTAATCTTGAAGTATGTGTAGTGTAGCCAACCATTAAGACAATTTAAAATAATGACAGTTATGGATGTTTTGTAATCACCATACACTTGAATTTGTGAGCTTTGGGTTGGGGAAAATTGCAATACGCTATAATAATAAACATAAAGTAAAACGAATGAGGTGCAGGGCAAATTTTCCAACTTGTCATGGGGAGTGTAGCGAAAACATGACTTAAATGGTGGTCTTTTGAAAATCAGATTTAAAATGAATTTTCTAAAGAAAAATTGGAATGATGAACAAATTTTTATAAAAAAAATCGAATTTTGGCGACATGAAAGTCGAGGAAAAATTGAATGTTGACATATTGTTTTATGAAATTCAACATTCTACGAAAATTTTCTGAAATTTACCCTTGCGAGGATAGAAAAAATTGAAAAAAAAACGGCAGAAAGAAGGAAAAAAGGATAAAGATAGAAAAGAAACAAATAAAAAGGCGTTAAGTTTGGCCGGGCCGATCTTTGGATACCCAAAAACACCTTCCATCATAATCTGGTGATAAATGCATCATATCAAAACACTACGTGCCCAATATCAGCCAAATCGGACAAAAATTGCGGCTTCCAAGGGCTCAAGAAATCAAATCGGGAGATCGGTTTATATGGGAGCTATATCGAAACATGGACCGATATGGCCCATTTACAATCCCAACCAACAAACATCAATAACATTTCAAGCACCTAGCTTTACTCCTTTGAACGTAAGCGTGCTTTCGACAGACCGACCGACATGGCTAGATCGACTTAAAATGTCATGACGATCAATAACATATATACTTTATGGGGTTTTAGACGCATATGTCGAGGTGTTACAAACGGAATGATGAAATTAGTATACCCTATGATGGAGTTTTTTAAAAAATAAAAGTCATATGCAAATGCAAATTTTTGCCCATGAACATTTCTCAAAGGAACAGGGGCAAACTTCTCGCATATCAATGAGTGCAGTCCGATTCAAGTTTAAGCTCAATGATAAGGGGCCTCCTTATTATAGCCGAGTCCGAACGGCGTGCCGCAGTTCAACATTAACAAGTTTTTACATGGCACTGTACCTGACAAACGTTGCCAGCATTAGGAGGGAAAATCCATCGGTGAAAATTTTTTTCTGATGGGCCCACCAGAATTCGAACCCAGACTTTCAGCGTTATAACAAAACAAAATGCTTCGCGTTAAATATCAGTCAAATCGAATTGCGCCCTCTATAGTGAACAGAAAATAAAGAAAACAACGAAAAAAGAGAAGAGAAAAAAGTTAACAAGAAAATCTTTTTTTTTTTTGCTTTTGTTCTCTTTCTTTCTTTTTTTTGTGGTCAAAGAAAAATCGAAGGAAACAAGATAAAACAAAAACACTACAACATAAAACAAACAAAAAAAGAAAAAATATAACCTAAAAAAAAAACACAAAACTAAAAAAGGAAAAAAGGAAAAAAAAACACAAAAACAACAACATCACAAAATGAAAAAAGGCACAAAAAGTAAACAAAAAACAAACAAATAAAAATAAATAAATATAAAAAAAATAAAAAGAAATAAAAAAACAAAAAAATCACCAAACAGAAGAAAAAGAAAACAGAAAGACAGAAAAAAAGGAAAAAAGGAAAAGAGAAAAGAACAAAGAAAAGCAAAAACAAAACAATTTTTTCCCCTTTTTTTAATTTTTTTTTTCGATGAAAAAACAAAAGAAACAATATAAAACAGAAAAACAACAACATAAAGCAGACCAATAACAAAAATATATAACTAAGAAAAAAAAATACGAAACTAAAATAACAAAAAAAAAACCAAAAAAAAAACAAAAAAAAATTAAAACTAAAAAAACAAAAACAAAAATAAAAAACAAAATTTGACCAAATTTTGCCAAAAATGACCAATATCTTGGTTCCTTTAATACTTAGGGCTCCAAATTGAATAGATTCGGAAAAATTTCCTGTAAACGGTAAATATTATATTATATTTCCTGTGAACGGTTTCAGACCACTATTTCTCAGTTGGCCACAGTGGGCCATTTACTATGAAAAATGGGGCATCATGTGAAAAAATTACCAAATTTTGCCAAAAATTGCCAATATCTTGGTTTCTTTACTACTGAGGGCTCCAAATTGTATAGATTCGGAAAGAACGTGGTCCATATTATATTTCCCGTAAACGGTTTCAGCCCACTATTTCCCAGTTGGCCACAGTGGGCCATTATCTCGGAAAAATGGGGCATCATTTGAGAAAAGACCAAATTTTGCCAAAAATTATTAATGTCTTGGTTTCTTTGATACTTAGGGCTCCAAATTGAATAGATTCGGAAAGAGCGTGTTCCATATTATATATCCTGTAAACGGTTTCAACCCACTATTTCCCAGTTGGCCACAGTGGGCCATTATCTCGGAAAAATGGGGCATCATTTGAGAAAAGACCAAATTTTGCCAAAAATTATCAATGTCTTGGTTTCTTTAATACTTAGGGCTTCAAATTTAATAGATTCAGAAAGAGCATGGTCCATGTTATATATCCTGTAAACGGTTTCAGCCCACTATTTCCCAGTTGGCCACAGTGGGCCATTTATTTCGAAACATAGGGCATCATATGACAAAATGACCAAATTTTGCCAAAAATGGCCAATATCTTAGTTTCTTTAATACTTAGGGCTCCAAATTTAAAAGATTCGGAAAGAGCGTGGTCCATATTATATATCCTGTAAACGGTTTCAGCCCACTATTTCCCAGTTGGCCACAGGGGCCCATTTACTGTGAAAAATGGGGCATCATATGGAAAAATTACCAAATTTTGCCAAAAATGGCCAATATCTTGGTTTCTTTAATACTTCAAATTGAATAGATTCACAAAGAGCGTGGTCCAAATTCTATTTTCTGTAAATAGTTGTATCCCACTTTTTCTCAGTGGACCACAGTGTGCCTATTACTTCTATTGAGTGGTGAATTAAATTTGACATCCATAAAAGAGAACTTTTATTTACTTTGATTTTTATAATAATTTTATTTTTCGTCATATTTGGGTTTGAATTTCTTTTTTATTTCGTTGTATTTGGTTGTTATTACATTTGTATTAGGATTTTCTGTATTAGGATTTTTTGTATGAGGTTTTCTGTATTATAATTTTAAATTTCACATATAGGTGGCGTTGTATCGTGAATTTTCAACAATGGTTATTTCCTCCTTATGCTGGCGACATTTGTGAGATACTATGCCATGTAAAAACTTCGCTCTCTAAAAAGGTGTCGCAGTGCGACAAGCCGTTGGGAATGGGCTATAAAATGGAGTTCGCTTATCATTGAGCCTAAATTTGAATCGGACAGCACTCATTGATATGTAAGAAGTTTGCCACTGTTCCTTAATGGAATATTTATGGGCAAATTTGTATTAGTAATCGGAAATAGGACGTAGTCCCTGGGTTCTTAAACTACAGGTCCACTCTATTCTGCGTCCGCATAGCATGAATTGAAAAAAAACCTTACTTATGAGATAGCATTATTTATAGAATATGTTTTAGAGTTGGAAAATCTAAACCATTTCCATTCACCAATTCATCACACCATGCATGTTATAAAGCCAATCAAACCTTAATCGAAATGGATTGGGGAGCCTTCAAAACAGTTGGTGACCATACCATTCATCACCAAGATGACTTTACAGGTTATAACAAGGCGAATTAACATCTTAAAGTTGACTCTTCCCCAGACGAGGAAAGGAAAGGCCGGTATCATTTTTTGCTAAAGGCTAAAATGCTATACAAGACAACAAAAGCCCTTGGTGCTGCCGCCACTAAGCCACATATAACAGAGTTGATGACAATGATTTCCAATATTTCGCTGACACTGATGAAACCATCACCATCAAAGAGATTGAGCGATAAATAAAAGCACCATGGCACGAAGGAAGGTCTGGTCTGGTCTGGTCTGTTTTGGTTTGGTCTCGTTGACTAAAAACAAAAATTGCTGCCAGAAGCCAAACTATCATCCATTATCGCTGAGATTTTGAAATAAGCCAACTACTAAGCCCTGGCAAAGAGTTAAACGAAGAAGATGCAAAAAAGTTCAAAAACGAAACAACAACAACAACATCAAAACGTTAAACAAACAAAACGTTTCATACCCTCCCCATATAACGTCAAAGAGTAGAAATATTCGAGAGGTTCAAAAGTCATTTAGCAAATCGGTATCATCACGGCGACATCAACGGCGTCATCGCGTCATCATCATCATCAACAGCATTGTGGTCACCACCATTAGAGAGACGACAACCAAAGCAACAGCAACGAATAGCTCAGAACGCAGCATCAACATTGGCTTTGTTGTCAACACTTGTCGTCTCCGTCTATCCATATCCCGGATGGACGGACGGACGGACGGACAGACGTTTAGGCGAGATGGCCCAGCTTCATTTGTTAACAAGTTTAATGTTAGCATATTCACTGTTGACGCTTTTTCATACGTTTTTCGATTTTGTTATTTGTTTGGTTTTCATATTGGCTTTCAATTTTCCCTCGTTCAAAACTAAAAGGGCTTTAGGGATTTAGCTAGAATTTTTTTTGTCTCATCGCTGTTGATCTGACAGTTGGCCATGGCTGCTATTTCCAACCATTCCAAGTCAATTAGAAAAATTCAATAAACTGAAGTAGAAAAGTAACATCTGGTTTGGTTATGGGTGTTAGATAACCAAATTAGAAGCAGTCATTGGAAATTAACTTCTAAGAAAGAATGAAAGAAAGAGGTGGGACGATTTTAGGTACATTTTATGTTTTTTTGCTAGTGATGGCAAGGCCTTCTTGAAACATCAAAACAGTGCAGTTATGTTATGAAAAAGTATGTAGAAAGAAATTTTGTTTTAACTTGGAAAATTTGATAAACTTAATTTCTAGATAAGTAATTTTTCTGTTTTTTAGTAAAAATTTCCTTTACTGAAGGATTTTTAACTCGGTATTAAGATATTTTTTATTAAATATATACAAATTATACTAAATTTAAAGATATCCAATTTTCCAACCACCACCGTGGCTCAGAGGGTTCTAATCCCGGCGAGAGCATCAAAAAAGAATTCAGCGGCATGTAAGGTATTTACCTTAGGTTATCAAGCAGTGGAAACTTCTTTACTAAGTGGCGTCGCTCTGCGGTATGCTGTTCGGATTCGGCAATAAAAGGGAGGTCCCTTTGAACTTATATCGGACAGCACTTATTGATATAAGAGAGGCACCCCCCCTTGCTCCTTAATGCCATTTTCACGGGCACATTTGTAATTTGTCAACCTTTTAAGGAAATTTTTTGTTTGGCTAAGTAGCTTTCATTTGATGTTAAGGAGTTTTTAACTTAATAGTAGTATGATAGATCCTGGTGAAACCTCAAAAAAGGCCTTCACAAATACAAACGTTTGGACGACGCCACATGTCGAGTTATTTTATGAAAAAGTACGCTGAAACATTTTTTTCTAACTTTTTCTAAAGTAAAAATGTCATTTCTTAAAGGATTTTTTACTCAATTTTAAAATATTTTTAGTTCTTATGGTTTATCCTCAACTTGACGTCTTACAAATGTTTGTACTTAAGCAGGAGACGAGGAAGGCAAAGTGGAGTTCCTAGGCGAAATTCTGTGGAGAATTGAAAAGCACTGGCGAATCATCTAGGATGCGCAAAACGCTATCGAAGGACCCAAGCACGCCTGGCTTCCTTAGAAGATAGGACGGGACTTATATCGAGAGCGGTCAACAGGCGGCGGAACTTCTGATGGAGACGCATTTTGCGGGCGGCTGGGAAGAGGTCGGCTATTAAGATATTGTAACACCCACCTACATATGCGGCCTTGGCGGATGACCTCAGCAGGGATATCGTTAGGAAGTCAGCGCTTACCAGCCACTTAAATCGGTCAGATCTGAAGGTATTATCCCGGAGCTGCTAGTCTCTTAGAGTCTCCCCGCCCTGACCAGAACGGATTTACCGGGCGAGCCTGACATGGTCCTGAAAACCAAGGGCATGGAGGAAGGTCAGGGTGATCTTTATCCCTCTAGAAGGGAAAAATAAACCACAGCACGATAAAGGATTATTGGTCTGTTATCGTTTTTACTCACAACACTGGAAATACTGATAGACCTGAAGGTGAGAGAGGGACTGACACCGTAGAACTTTAGTGGGGAACAACACTCATACCTCAAAGGCAGCTTGGTGGAGACGACCCTTTAAGAAGTGGGACGAGATGTCGAGAAGTCCCTCCGGCAGGAGTACACTATGGCAGCCTTTTGGGCTATTAAGGAGGCCTTCTATAAAGCGGATATGCCTTGTGGCAAGATTATTAGTGGGAACTTGGGAGATAGTGTGGTCAGAAGACGGGTGACAAGAGGAACGCAGCAGCGAGGGGTATTCCCCTTCTATGGAGGTTTGGTTAGGTAAAAGTGGGAGTCCTTTACAGACTCACTTAGACAATTTTAAGTCCATTGTGAAGCCACAGTAGCGACAGACCAAGGCATCTAGCGGGAATCGAACCCACGACCCTTGCACTGGTAATCCAAGCACGCTACCAACTCGGAGCGCCCAACTCGATTCTATGGAACCTCGTGATGAACGAAATCCTATTGAATCTCGGTGGAGATGGCACAAAGATAATCGTTTATGCGAAAGACATCGTGTTTTTCCGAGGCAGGTTTACTGTCGACAATAAGCGAGATCATAGAAGAATCACTAAGAAGTTTGTCGCGATGACCTACGGGAAATGGTTTGAGGACCCTCCCATGAAAGACGAAGCGGTGCTCTTCACTCACAGCTTCAAGATACCGGAGTTTAGATTTCCGCCCACTTTCGTCCTTAGAGGGAATCGCCCTGCAGGGAAGGGAAGTACCTTGGCATAGTACTCGATTCGAAGCTATACGGGAAAAATAATACGGAGGAAAGGAGTCGTAAGGCACTGTGCGCTTTTTACTCCTGCAGGAGGGTCATCGGTAGAAAGTGAGGGGTAACCCCCAATGTGATCTATTGGACGGAATCACCCGGCAGCTGTTAAAAGAAGCGAATTACCTTGGCATAGTCCTCGATTCGAAGCTATCCTGGAAAAGGAATACGGAGGAAAGGAGCCGTAAGGCACTGTGCGCTTTTTACTCCTGCAGGAGGATCTTTGGTCCTCGACCGGAGGAGGACGAAGCAGTTACTGGCGTTCAATAAGAGGTCGCTGAACACATTGACAGGGGTCATAACCGTACACCGTACCATAGCCGGAAGGCGAAGCGTGTGGGATAACTGCACAATGACTTTTGAGGATGAGGAGGAGTCTATCGAACACTAGCTCTGTTCATGACCGCTAGACGCACTGGCCTGCCATCGGCCGGAGGAGGACGAAGGAGTTATTGGCGTTCCATAAGAGGTCGCTGAACACATTCACTGAGGTCATAACCGGACATTGTGCCATGGGCCGCATGGCGGCGCGCATGGAAATACCGTACAATGACTTCTGGAGGAGTTGTCTTGATGAAGATGAGAAGGAAACTAAAGAGCACTTGCTCTGTTCATGACCGCTCTGGTCTGTCATCGACCGCAGGAGGACGAAGTAGTTACTGGCGTTCGATAAGATGTCGCTGAGTACATTGCCAGGGATCATAACCGAACACTGTTCCATAGGCCGCATGACGGCGCGCATCTGTCATCGACCGGAGGAGTGCGTAGGTGTTATCGGCGTTCAAAAAGAGGTCGCTGATCACATTAACAGGCGTCATAACCCCTTGCCATAGGTCGCATGGCGGCGTGCCTGGGATTTCCGCACAACGACTTCTGCAGGAGTTGTCTTGATGAGGAGGACTATCGAGCACTTGCTCTGTTCATGACCGCTAAGGCGCTCTGGCCTATCATCGACTGGCGGAAGACGAAGGAGTTACTGGCGTTTAATAAGAGGTCGTTGAACATATTGACAGGCGGCGCGCCTGGGATCTTCGCACAATGTCTTCTGCAAGAGTTGTCTTGATGAAGATGAGAACGAGACTAAAGATAACTTGATCTGTTCATGTGGTGTGGTACTATGACATGTAACAACATCTCCCCAAAGCGATGTCGCCGCACGGACCCCGGCTATTAAAAGTAGGTCCCTTCATATTTTTGCCTCTGTTTCTTAATAGAATGTTTATGGGCAAATTTGCATTTGTATTGGGCATTAACTTAATAGTAAGTGCGATGGATGGCAGGAAGTATCGATGATGTATTTGGTGATAGCATTAGAGGACAAAAGTTATCATAAAATACCAACATCAGCGATGAATCATCATTGCATTCCAATTTTAGTATGCAAGCTTTGCGGGTTGGCAGAACTGGTTGATAATCTTATCTGTAAAAGTGAAAAGTGTTCAGTATACTCTGCCATTTCATCATGAAGGAACTCACAATAGGAGGAACGCTTGCAAATCGTTGAAATTTATTATTAAAATTCGTACTTCGCGAGAAAGGAGGCCACCATAGCGAATAGGTTAGCATGCCCGCCTATTCGCCTATGACGCTGAACCCCTGGGTTCGAATACTGGCAAGAACATCAGAAATGGTCCTCAGAGTTGGCCATCAAGTCGTTGATTTATGTGGACAAGTCAAAAAAGAGTGAGGCCTAGAGTATAACATAATACCTGTTATTCGTGCAATACATATGGAAATCCTAGCAAAATTGTACCATGGACCTAAGTGGCGAAGTCTTAGTTGTCGATTTCGTTAAAAACCTTGAATAAATGATGAAAATTGGAGAGTTTTATAAGATTTTACTCTTAAAAAATCACAACTTACTTATATACTAAACACAATGCTTTAAAGATCTACTCTGCTTCTCTTTTCCTTTCACAGCTCAAGAATTTTATTAACGATTGTACAAACAAACATTTGCATATGTCTTCTTCAGGTGGACACAACGATTTTGACATGTCTTTCTAAGTGCATGAGACACAATGGAACGACATATTCCCGAGATGTAAAGAACAAAGAAAATCACAAAGAATACACATTTGAAGAAACAAGGAAACCAACAAAAGTCAGAGTAAATTAAAACAAATATTTATGTGTACGAAATAAAATGTAATCATGTCGAGTTGAACAAAAGATCAACGTACAGGGCGAGGCGGGGGGAGAATAATTGATGTACTTGTAGTCTTAATAGAATTTTAATTGAATATTGAATTATCTTACATTGAATATAGACATACAATATGTCAAATAATAAATAAAACGTTCTTCGAATATGGTTCATGTTCAAAGCAATAATGGAGTGGGGCTTTCCTTTACAGCCACTATTGTAGAAAAAAAATTTTTGTTGAACAAAATTTTACTTTGTGAAGAATATTTCTGATCACTTATTCTATTGTGTTTAACGTTCACTCTATTACAATGACAAATTGTGTCTCTAACCTCTTGCCATCCTGTTGAAACCCTACTTTTGCAGTACTTGAGAAAAAATGTTCATCTACGAGAGCAGGTGATTTTGTTCATCCCCTAAAAAAGGACAAGTGGCGGTAGAGATGGTTTCATCAACCATACATTGTAGTGATCGAATTACTAGTCGCCTTTTTAAAAGGATCCTCGGCACAAAACAAGCAGTAACGGCCTATTACAAAAGAATCCCTACAAAGACTATGTGAAACGAAATAATGTCAGGAACATAAAGCCATACTCGGAACCTAAGCGTGAGGGTAACAAAAGATAATTCCAAGGATCTTATAGGCAGGTAGTCAAGTGAATACTGTATAGCGGAAGGTTTAAAGTTGAAATATAGAAGAACACAGTGACAGGAAGTGAATGTTATTAGAAAGATGTATTTTATTTATAACATGGAATTTTTCCATGTTATTATACGCGCCACTATAGGATGGGGGTATACTAGTCTAGTCATTCCGCTATTCTCGATCGTCTCGACGTTCTGAGTCGATCTAGCCATGTCCGTTCGTCTGTCGAAACCACAATAGCGGTCGAATGCATGTAGTGTTCTGTTGGACTTCCAACAACTGTTCCAAATACGGTCCGAATCCGTGTATAACCTAATATAGCTCCCATATAAACCCATCTCCCGATTTGACTTCTCGAATCTTTACAAGCCCCAATATTTGTCTGATTTGGCTCAAATTTTGCGTGGGGTAATCTGTTACGACTTCCAACAACTGTTCCAAATACGGTCCGAATCCGTGAATGACCTAATATAGCTCCCATATAAACCGATCTCCCGATTTGATTTCTTGCGCCTTTACAAGCTCCAATATTTGTCCGATTTGATTGAAATTGGGCATGCGGTGTTCTGTTATCACTTGCAACAATTGTGCAAAGTACGGTCCAAATCGGTCAATAGCCTGATATAGCTCTCATATAAACCGTTCTCCCGATTTGATTTCTTAAGCCCCTACAATGCAAAATTTAAGTCAAATAGGACGAAAATTGGGCTTTTTCGTCCTATTTGACTAAAATTTTGCATGTAGTATTCTCTTACGACTTCTAACAATTGTGCAAAGTACTGTCTGAATGGAGCTATATCAGCTCCCATATAAACCGATTTCCCAATTTGACTTCTTGAGCCCTTACAAGCCGCAATTTTCGTCCGATTTGACTGAATGTAGTGTTCTCTTACGACTTCCAACAATTGTGCAAAGTACTGTCCGAATCGGTCTATAACCTGATATAGCTCCCATATAAACCGATCTCCCGATTTGATTTCTTTAGGCCTTACAAGCCGCAATTTGTGTCCAATTTGATTGAAACTGAGCATTTAGTGTTTAGACTTTCCAACAACTCTGCATAGTACGATCCAAATCGATATATAACCTGATATAGCTCCCATATAAACCGATCTCCCGGTTTGACTTCTTGAGTCCTTACAAGTCGCAATTTTCATCCGATTTAGCGGAAATTTTGCATGCGGTGTTCTGTTACGACTTCCACCATGGGAAAACTTAATGCCTTTTACTTGTTAATTTTTATACCCTCCACCATAGGATGGGGGGTATACTAATTTCGTCATTCTGTTTGTAACTACTCGAAATATTCGTCTGAGACCCCATAAAGTATATATATTCTTGATCGTCGCGACATTTAATGTCGATCTAGCCATGTCCGTCCAACTGCCCGTCCGTCTGTCTATCGAAAGCTGCTAACTTCCGAAGGAGTAAAGCTAGCCGCTTGAAATTTTGCACAAATACTTTTTATTAGTGTAGGTTGGTTGGTATTGTAAATGGACCATATCGATCCATGTTTTGATATAGCTGCCATATAAACCGATTTTGGGTCTTGACTTCTTGAGCCTCTAGAGGGCGCAATTCTCATCCGATTTTTGCACATAGTGTTTTAGTATCACTTCTAACAACTGTGCTAAGTATGGTTCAAATCAGTCCATAACCTGGTATAGCTGTCATATAAACCGATCTTGGGTCTTGACTTCTTGAGCCTCTAGAGTGCGCAATTCTTATCCGAATAGAATGAAATTTTGCACCACGTGTTTTGTTATGATATCCAACAACGGTGCCAAGTATGGTTCAAATCGGTCCATAACATGATATAGCTGCCATATAAACCGATCTTGAGTCTTGACTTCTTGAGCCTCTAGAGGGCGCAATTCTCATCCGATTTTTGCACATAGTGTTTTAGTATCACTTCTAACAACTGTGCTAAGTATGATTCAAATCAGACCATAACCTGGTATAGCTATCATATAAACCGATCTTGGGTCTTGACTTCTTAAGCCTCTAGAGTGCGCAATTCTTATCCGAATAGAATGAAATTTTGCACGACGTGTTTTGTTATGATATCCAACAACTGCGCCAAGCATGATTCAAATCGGTTAATAACCTGATATAGCTGCCATATAAATCTGTCTGGGATCTTGACTTATTTTTTTTTTAATTTGTTATTTTTTTTAATTTTTATTTTTTTTTAATTTTTATTTTTTTTTTATTTTTTATTTTTTTTCAATTTTTTATTCTTTTTAATTTTTTTTTTAATTTTTTTTTTTTAATGTTTATATACTACACCACCACTGTGGTACAGGGTATTATAAGCTTGTGCATTTGTTTGCAACGCTAAGAAGACGAAGAGCCGAACTGTTTTTTTTTTACTTGTTATTTTTTTATTTTTTATAGTACTTATTTGAATTTAGGTTTGTCATTGCTTTTTTATTTTTTTTAATTTTTTAATTTTTTATTTATTTTTTTTTTTGTTTCATTTTTTTGTATTTGTTTTTAATTTATTTTTGTTATTTTTTCAATTTTTCATTTATTTTTTTTTTATTTTCTTTAAGTTTTTTTTTCATGTTTTTTCCATTTTTTTGTAATTTTGATACCCTACACTGTGGTACAGGGTATCATAAATTTGTGTATTTGTTTGCAACGGTAAGAAGGAGAAGAGCTTGAGGCAGTGATAAGTATACCGATCGACTCAGAATAACTTTCTGATTCGATTTAGTCATGTCCGTCTATGAGTCCATATATTCTTGTAATCAAGGTGCAGGTCGTATTTGCTGTCCAATCGTCACGAAATTTTGCACATGCCACTTTTTCGGCTCAAGGACGAACGCTATTTTTTTTGGTAAAAATAGGTTCAGATTTAAATATAGCTCCCATATATATGTATCACCCGATTTTCACTTAAATGACCATAGTAACTAAAATTTTCAACCGATCAATACAAAATTTGGCACGGATTGTTTTGCTACTGAGTTGAACATATTTGTAAGATTTCATCAAAACCAGTTCAGATTTAGATATAGCTCCCATAGATGTTTATCGCCGGATTTTCACTTATGTGGCCATAGTGACAACAATTTTCAAACGATCTGTTCGAAAAAAGTCGGTTCAGATTTAGATAAAGCTCTCATATACATATATCGATTGCCTGAATTTATTATTGTAGGGTAGTTGTAGGGTATTATATAGTCGGCTACGCCCGACTTTTGCCTTAACTTACTGGTTTCATTTTAATTTTCTTTTATTTTGTAAAATTTTTTAACTTTTGTTTAATTTTCCTTTTATTTTTTTTTTGTTTTTTTCCTTTCTTTTTATTTGTTTTTTTTTTTGTTTTTTTCCTTTCCTTTTATTTTTTTTTTTTTTGGTTTTTTCCTTTCTTTTTATTTTTTTTTTTTTTTGTTTTTTTCCTTTCCTTTTATTTTTTTTTTTCATTTTCATTTTCCTTTTATTTTATTTTTTTTTTTGTTTTTCATTTCCCTTTTATGTATTTTTTTCATTTTCCTTTTATTTTATTTTTTTTTTTAATTTCCCTTTTATTGCTTTTTTTTCATTTTCATTTTCCTTTTATTTTTTTTTTTTTAATTTCCATTTTCCTTTTATTTTTTTGTTTTCATTTTCCTTTTATTTTTTTAACTTTTTTTGTTTTTTTTTTATGTCACAGCAACTATATTTCGAGATATTACAAAATGCAACGACTTTATGTACCCGCAGCAAGCCTATTGTAGAGCACAACCCTAGACTGCTGATGGTAGAGGGCATAACTGCCAAAGAGCACATAAAAATCACATTCAAAGGACATATCAGACCAATTATTTCATAAAAACAAGCCATAACCATTGAGAACGACTACAACATAAAACCTAAACATCCCCAAAAGTTTAGTGCACCTGGTGGTGTTAAATGTTAGGGATTTTTTTCTCTTTTCGATTGCTTTTTTCTCTCCTTCGATACCTTTTCAAGTTCCCATTTAGTTGGGGAGATGAGAATGGGGAAAGGCAACAAATTTATAGAAAACAGCAGCTGTTTTCGAGGTTATCTTTTGTTTATGTTTCTGCTGCTTGTAGTCTTGTGGTATTTTTAGAGCTTTTTTGGAGCTCCAATAATAATCCCAAAAAAACACACACACACAAATACGCCGAAGAGATCACAACATGTCGCAGACAATGAGGACAGCTATAATTTATCATTGTCGAAACATTGTGAAGTGCAGCGCAACAGCAAGAACAAGCAACAAAACCCCAACTTTGATGGAGAGCAAAACAAAAGCGAAAAAAAAACTCCAAATAATGTTTAAAGGTCTGACACGCATGCCCAGTTTGCAGACAGGTAAGCAGAAGCACATATTCTTTGTATTGTGGTTGGTAATCATGCACCTTTTCATATACTAACACATACGCGCCTGGGCAAACTCATACATGAGGGCAATGTGAGATGAACACAGTTTGGGATTCAGTTGAAAATGTTAAATGACCGTCCATGCTTGTTCTCCATATAATGGGGATAACAGTTGTGAACAAGTTTAAGACGCCAACAGCTTTAGAAACATTAGACAAATTAAAATTTGCTCAAATTTATAATTTATAGCCTATTTTTTTTTAGAAAATTCATAATTAGACATTTTCAAAATACTAGCATAACAATTTTAAAAATCGTTCATTCCACTCTATGACACTGCCTTTGAGTGTTGGTCTAAGAAGCAGGAAGAACTTCACGAAATTAGTATAGGAAATAAGCATTACAAGACACTCTAGTATACCCAGCAGACTGCCATGATATACTCATACCATTACACACATCCCAAGATTTTTTCCCAGCTTTGGCAAAGAAAGACAAAAAAGACCGGTATATTGAAAAGTTTATCCTCCTTGGCTGCCTTAAGCTTTTAAATAGCCATTGTAAGCCTTGCGGGTGCTCCAACCTATCCCAAGTTTAAGTTTTGACACGCACTCAGAAAATACCAAAAGACATGCATGACCAATAATACTGCCGGCCATTTCAATGCTCTGGCCCAGGCAACAACAATGGACTGTGCAAACTAACCACCATTCTTCTCGTGATGCATTAATAGTTTACTGCTTGGGTCAAGTCTGTCCATGAGGATCATTAAAGAAGGTGCGTTCAAAACTACGATTCATCATGGGCATAGTCTTCACTTGGCCCACTGAAGAACTACCTCCGCTAATGCCAATTATGATTGGAGGCCTTTTTTTGCTTAGGTCTTGTCCACATTCGCCTAGATGGTCTTAAGAGCTTTAACCGCCTAATTAAGGATGAGTGACTAGGCTTAAATTTGTTATGAGCGTGTGTGAAACTCTCTGGAGTGCTTAGCAAGTAAATATGAGACCGGTCCAATCTTGTTGATTCAATCAAATAAAAATAAGGTTTATGATTTTTGCCACGGCCAATGTTTTATAATGGCGATTTTGCGGTACATATTACGGCCAAACGGCTGAATGGATTTTAATGAATTAAACATCAATCGAAATATATTTTTCCAGAGAAGTGACGAATATATATGATAATAAATTTGCCTTAAAGAAAAGCCATTCATTTCCAAAAAAAAAAAAACAAGAAGAAGCATAAACACAGCAAATTGTTGTTGCTTCATTTCTAAAACATACGCTATGGATGTGTGTGTGTATGCATAGCCTTTAGTGGGAGTATTAGTGGTGAGAGTAAGATAAAAAAAATGTTGCGAGAGAAAGAGTATCACTATTTAGGTGAGGGTATTGTGGGGGGTGTGATGTGCGTGCGTGGCTCGACTTGCGGCTTTGGCGTGCGAGGCACTTGCATTTATGTTGTTGTTATTGTTTGCATATGTTTTACGAGGCTCACAACAAGGCAAACAATTTTATAACTACAGGTTACAGTAGGTGGGAGTAGTAGTATTGGTAGAAGTGAGAGTGCGACAGGTGACTGGTATGTGCGAGACGAAGAGTATGTTAAAAGTGCGTACCATTGTTGTGCGTGTGTGGTGGTGTGATGCGTGTTGCTCTACTTGGTGTTCTTTGGCATGAAGGTCAGTCAGTTGTTTAGCTGCAGCTATGGACAATGACATTTGTGGTTTAATATGTTGGCAACATTTAAATACAACTTTGGCAAGTCACTTATACAAACATTAAAGTAAAACGAGTCAAAGCAACAAATTGTGCGACCACACTATGCACATAACGAATGAAATAGTTGGCGGAGATTCAAAACAAGTAAAGAAAAAAGAGGATGCAGTCTTTTTGCTTTCATTATGTAATGGGTCCCATATGTTTTAAGGGGAACAACATCGATATTTTTATACCCATCACCATAGGATGGGGGTATTCTAATCTAGTCATTCCGTTTGGAACACCTCGGAATATTCGTCAAAGACCCCATAAAGTATATATATATTCTTGATCGTCTCCAAATTCTGATTCGAACTAGCCATGTCCGTCTGTCCGTCTGTCGAAATCACGATATCGGTCGAACGCGTAGAGCTAGGCGCTTCAAATTTTTCACCGATATTTTATATTGATGTAGGTCGTTGGGGATTGAATATGGGCCAAATCGGATCAGATTTGGATATAGCTCCCATATAAACCGATTTGGACCATACTTGGCTCCGTTGTTGGGGGTTATAACAAAATGCTTTGCGCAAAATTTCAGCCAAATCAGATGAAAATTGAAGCTTCAGAAGTCAAATCGGGAGATCGGTTTATATGGGAGCCATATCAGGTTCCTGACCGATTTGAACCGTACTTGGCACAGTTGTTGGAAGTCATAATAGAACACTATGTGCAAAATTTAAGCCGAATCGGACAAAAATTGTGACTTCCATTTTTGTTATTTTCTTGCTTTTTTAAATATTTTTTTTTTTAAATTTGCTTTTAATTTTTTTTTTTAATAATTACTTTTTTTTTTAATTTTTATTTTGAAAAAAATCCTTTATAATTTTGTAACCACGTGGTTGTAGATCAATTTTGTGGGACTGTCGCCATAACTGTTTTTAAATATTTGCAAATTTTGCCCATGAACAGTCCGATTCAAATTTTAAGCTCAATGTTGAGGGGCCTCCTTTTTATAGGCAATTCCGAACGGCGTGCCGCAGTGCGACAACTCTTTGGAGAGAAGTTTTACATGACATAGTACATCACAAATGTTGCCAGCATTAGGAGGGGAAAACCACCGCTGAAAATTTTTTCTGATGGTCTCGCCAGGATTCGAACCCAGACGTTCGGCGTCATAGGCGGACATGCTTACCTCTGCGCCAGTTTTAAAATATTGGAAACATCAAATATAACAAAACAATTAAATTATTATTAAAATCCATAAAACTGTTTAGAACCTGTCTTGGCTGAGCGTATGTGTGTATATCATACTTTAGATGCGTCAATTGCAATTTGAATTGCGTATATCCAAATTGGAAAGTCACCCATTCATCATCCTGCTGAAGATAGCATATGAATGAATGTGACAGCTGCAGAACCATACAACATGTGAGTATAAACAGCTTCTTAGAACAAAATGCATGTGAACAAAAGGGGTTCAAATATTTCCGCAAAAAAAATATATATGTATATAAATTGGAAAATTTAGGCTGGAGTGTATTTGATAAACCATTAGGTCATGAATCAAGTCTTGTCTTATATATGAATCACTATAAATACTGAAATCATTTTAAACAAAGTCCTTGTCCTAAAATATTTAACTGAATTTTTTTATAAAATTTTATATACAGACACAGGCTTTTGTGTCGCCCCCATTTTCTCAATTCAATCACAACTTCCACCCTAATGTTCAAATGATGACTGCAAATGAATGCTCAGTCTAAAGTAGCACAACAGTCTCTGTGCGTGAGTGGAAACAATAATCCCAACGGCGAGAGTAGCAGATATGAATGTATGAACGAACTGTCAGTGTCAGAATTTAAAATAATAAACCACAAAAAATCAGCCCAAAGCTCAATAGAAATGTATGATGACTTCTTCGTTTATGGTACGTAAATACGTAGGTACGTAGTCTATCACTACTATTCTTTATTCTCCACTGCCTGGAGATGGCATTTAAATCAATGTTTAGCACTAACTACAACTTGTTTCCTTAGTTTGCTTTCTGGGATTTCGATTCATATTCATGATCATCATGGTCTTGTTACTCGCTGTAACAAGCATTGACAGTATTTTAAAATTTAAATACTCAAAGTGCAACCTACTGAGTGTGGCTGAGAGACGCGACAACAACAACAACAACAAAGAACCAAGTGCGTTTGGACCAAACATGTGACTGAGTTTGTTTGGAGGTGCTTCCCTCACTTGTGAGTACAGGTAGCAATGCAAACAAACAACCAAACACATATGTATGAGTACGAGTACGAATATGTGCATGCTTAAACCTCAAACAACGTCATTATATTGTCAATGTGAGACCATTGTTATCATTGTTGTTGTAGACCTGCAGCAACAAAAAAAAACAGATTTGCACAAGTCCCCCACCGGGCTTGTGAATTGTTGCAATATACGACACATTTACTTCAACTACCTTTTTTCATATCGGAATATTATCGCATAGGACAGCAGGCATGAGATGATGCTCTCATACACATGTTGAGTAGTCATGTACAGAGGGAAGAGCTATAAAGAGAGGGGTATGGACTATTTACGTAGCATTTTGAGTGAATGTCATATTATTGTTGCCGTCGCTCGGTAAGTGCAGTTAGGATTTTGTAATATCATCTGTTTGGCAACACCGTTTCTAAAATGTAATGATGATAATGAAGATGAGCATTTGACTAAGGCGTTCAATTTCCGGCAAAGCTCTGGAAAATTCAAGTCGGACTCTTTTTGGTATAAAGTAGAAGAATCTCTTCAAGAGTTCTTAACGCTTAGTTCATAACAACTTAACAAAGGCCTCGATTTAGTACGCGTATTTGAAAAAAGTAAAAAACGAGATAAATTCATTTGGGATGAAACTTAGATACCCATTATCATAGCTTTTAAGAAAGATATACACAATTTAGTTTACCTTAGACATGCTGTTATGTGGACTCTTTTGGCGGTTGGCTCTAATTGGGTCTCAATAAGTGATTGTTAATGTGGATGGCATAATATACAATAGGTACAAGATGTTAACAAAATTAAATTGGAGGCTTTAAGGGGTTACAGTAGTCTCATATACATATATAAGATATATATCGACTTTTCATATATACATACATATATAAAAGAGTTGTGTGACTGACTGACTGATCATCACCCAGCCCAAACGGCTAAAGCTAGAATCATGAAATTTTGCATGAATGCTGGTCTTGGGTCATAGGCACGGTATAATGCTGGATTTGGTGATATTCGCACGTTTATGTACTAAAGAGTACCAAATTGTACGAACGGAAAGAGCTACAATTATCTTCTTGGGCTCAAATTAAAGAGCGTTTCGAAAAAATTAGGTTTAATAAAAAAAATTTTGTAAAATCGAAAAAGAAGTGGGAGAAATAGTACGCAGTAGGTACTATTTCGTACTTTCTTTGTTATTTGAACTAGAGCTCTGAATTTTGAAACTTATGTACACTTTGGCAAACTTAATTGGGTTTTTATAAGAGTTTTTGCAAATTTGTACATTTAGGTACTAAAGAAAAGTACCAACAGGTAAGAGCGTGCTAAGTTCGGCCGAGCTGAATCTTATATACCCTCCACCGTAGATCGCATTTATCGAGTTCTTTGCGCGGTATCTCTTTTTAGGCAAAAAAAGAATAATGGATAAGAATTGTTATGCCGATTCGCACCATGAGTGAATTGAATGTTAAAGACCTTAGTAGAAGTCATTGGGTAATATTTCGGATAAGAATTGCGCCTTGTAGGGGCTCAAGAAGCATAATCGGGAGATCAGTTTATATGGAAGCTGTATCAGCCTATAGATCGATTAAGACCATATTGGAAATGTATGTTGAAGGTCATGGGAAAAGCGGTTGTAAAAAATTTGAGCAAAATAGGATAAGAAGTGCGGCCTTTAGAGGCTTAAGAAGTCAATCCAAGATCCGCAGCTATATCATGTTATGTACCGATTTGAACCACATTTAGCACAGCTTTTCGAAGTCATAAGACAAATATTTATGCAAAATTTCAGCCAAATCGTATAAGAAGTAGGCCCTCTAGTGGCTCCAGAAGTCAAGATCCAAGATGGGTTTATATGGCAAGCTATATAAGGTTATGAACCGATTTGAACCATACTTAGCACAGTTGTTGCAAGTGATACCAAAACATCACAGGCAAATTTTCAGCCAAATCGGATAGACCCAAGATCAGTTTATATGACAGCTATATCAAAATATGGCCGATTTGGTCCATTTACAATCCCAACCGACCTACACTATGAGATATATTTGTGCAAAATTTAAGGTGCCTTGCTTTACTTCTTCGAAAGTTAGCGTGCTTTCGGCAGGCGGACGGACGGACATGGCTAGATCGATTTAAAATGTCATGACGATCAAGAATATATATAATGTTTGGGATCATAGACGCATATTTCGAGGTGTTACAAACGGAATGACGAAATTAATATACCCCCAATTCCTATGGTGGAGGGTATAAAAATTACGAAATGTGTGAAATTTGTACAGGGCGGATGGATAGAGGTAGAATTTTGAAATTCGACTCAAAAGACATCTGGAACAATGGTTGAAAGTGAAAAGAAAAAATGGGAAAATAGTACTGGTAATGGTTGAAAACGTACGTTTAGTACCACAATTGGTACCATTTAGTACTTTCTTTACAAATGAAACTAGGGTCTGAAATTTGCCATGTAGGTACAACTAGGAACTATATGATGGATGACTAAATGATATATTCAAAATTTGTACATTTTGGTACCAAAATTGGTACCATTTGGTACTTTCTTTACAGATGAAGCTAGAGTTCTGAAATTTGTCATGTAGGTAAAACTTAGAAATATATGATGGAGGACTAAATGGGTTTTTCACAATTCGAACATTTTGGTACCAAAATTGGTACCATTTTCTACTTTCTGTTCAGTTGGAGCTTGAGGTCTGAAATTTGGAATGTAGGTAAAACTAGGAAATATATGATGGGTGGCCAAATGATCTATGGTACCATTTGGTACTTTCTTCGTCGACAGTGTTAGAGGTCTCCAATTTGGCATGTAGGTACAACTAAGAAAAACATGATTGGCGACTGAATGATTTATTAAAAATTTTACATTCTGGTACCAAAATTGGTACCATTGTATTATAAGTTTGTGCCTTTGTTCGCAACGCTAAAAAGGTGAAGAGCTAGACCCATCGATAAGTATACTGATCGATGCAGAATCACTTTCTGATTCGATTTAGCCATGTCAGTCTGTCCTTCCGTGAGTCAATGTATTCTTGTAATCAAAGTGCAGGTCGTGTTTGTTGTCCAATCATCACGAAATTTTACACATATCACTTTTTTGGCCCAAGGATGAACGCTATTGACTTTGGTAAAAATCGGTTCAAAATTTAGATATAATTCCCCTATATAGGTATCGCCCGATTTTTACTTATTAGGCCGTAGTAACAACAATTTTCAAACGATCTGTTTGAAAGGCGGTTCAGATTTAGATATAAATAGCTCTCATATACATACATATTTACATATTGCCCGAATTTAAAATTGTAGGGTAGGTGTAGGGTATTATGTAGTCGGCTCCACCCGACTTTTGCCTTTCCTTACTGGTTTATTCGTATATTTAGATACACAAACGTACAAAATACACAAACGTCAAAAGCAGTGACCCGACTAAAAAACAACAAGGCAGCAGGAGCCGATGGGTTACCCGCTGAACTATTTAAGATCGGAGGCGACACGCTGATAAGGCGTATACATCAGCTTATCTGCGCAATCTGGCTAGAAGAACGCATACGCGATGATTGGAACCTCAGCATATAATGTCCCGTACACAAGAAAGAAGACAAGACGGAATGTGCCAACTACAGAGGAATAAATCTCCTCCCCATCGCAAAAAGATACTCTCGAGCGTACTGTGTAAAAGATTAAAACCTAAAGTCAATAGATAATTGGGCCCTACCGATGCGGCTTTAGACCTGGTAAATCCACCCTAGACCAGAAATTCACACTGCGCCAAATCCTGGAAAAGACCCGAGACTTATTGATTTATATGGGATTTTATTTGCTTGTCAAACTGTGTGAGAGCATAGCAATTTCAAACAGCAATTTTCAACAAAATAAGGCAAAGTGAAAGTGACTTGAATATAAAAAAATTACATTTCTTTTTAATAATATCCAATAAGATTTGCTTTATATTCATTTTACTTTGTTATTTACAAAAAAAAAATTAAATATATATACCACCTATTATTAATGGGAGCAACACATGTTTAGCACATACACATCTTCTGATGTCATGATCACATGGCCGAAAATTATGACGCAGTTTTGAGTGCTGCTAAAAACTATGACGACAACGACAGCTTTATTGCAATATCCTAAGCTATTTTATAGAGGGTGTAATAAAATTGTAAATAGCTCAACTACTACAACTATGTTTCTGCTTTTATCACGGAAACTCTACAAAAATTGTGCTCTAATAATTTTGAACAAAACAATAAAAAAGAAGAAAAGAAATCTTTAGGCAGAATCCATTGTGGCGACTTCTCAAGACCATAACGCGTCTTTACTTGTTGTAACTGCAACATTTGGCTGTTGTACTGTTTTGCACTTTGCAAAACGTTTGGCCTTTTATGTCATAGCCAAGGAAGTTTTTATTAGCCCGGTGTGTAATTACTCTGAAAAGTTGCCAAGTGACCAAATGCTTGTAACGAAGAAAAAATTTGTTGCTCATGACCAAAAGAAACCGGCACTTTGTTGTTGAAAAGAAAAAATGTGCGTAGAGGAAGGTTATGCTATAGTGAGACTAATAAAAATTTTATTATAACAAAACTAATTGCGGACTGATAACAATGTTTGAACAACATTTTACGTCAAAAATTAATTGAGAGGAGAGATCTTAATAACAAAAAACAAAACGACATAAAAAAAATAAAAAAAGAATAAAAAAGAATACAAAAATTGAAAAAATTTATATAAAAACAAATAAAAAAAAATTAAAGGAAAAAATAATAAAAGAAATAAAAAATTAAAAATTAAAAATAAATAAACAAAAATTAATAAACAAAAAAATAAAATAAAATAAAAAACCGAAAAAAAATTAAAAAAAAATAAATTAAAAAAAAATAAAAAACTAAAAATTAAAAAAAAAAAAATAAAAAACGAAAAATTAAAAAAAAAATTAAAAATTAAACAAAAAATTGAAGTAAACAAAAAGAAAGTAGAACAAGCGACAAAAAATATTTATAAAAAAAGAACCAAAAAAACAAAAAAATATGAATAAAAAAACAAACAAAAAATAAATAAAATAACCCAAAAAAATAAAAAAGAAGGCGTTAAGTTTGGCCGGACCGAACTGGATACCCACCACCTCGGGTATATATGTAGACCACCTTTCGTCATAATCCGGTGAAAAATGCATAATTTATGCCCCCATAGAAGCTATATCGAAATATGTACCAAATACCGACACGAATATTGAGTGGTCTTATAGCTACAAGTCATTGTTAAATTTTGTGGAACAAAATATTGGTCGTTTTGATAGCCATATCCAAATATAAACAAATATCTGAACCATATACGACACGGCTGTCGATAAGTCACTGTGTCAAATTTCAGCGAAATCGGATAATAAATGTGCCTTTTATGAGGCCAAACGACACATCGGTCTATATGACAGCTATACCCAAATTTGGATCGATCTGGACCAAATTGAAGAAGTTGACATCCTTCTAACACAACTCACTGTCCCAAATTTTACGGACCAAAAACCTCAAATCGAGAGGTCGGTCTATATGTCAGCTATATCCAAATCTGGACCTATCTGGGCCAAATTTAAGAGGGATGTCGAAGGGCCTAACACAACGCACTGTCCCAAATTCTGGCAAATTCGGATAATAAATGCGCCATTTATGGGCCCAAAACCTCAAATCGAGAGATCAGTCTATATGGCAGCTATATACGAATCTGTACCGATCTGGGCAAAGCTTAAGAAGGATGCCGAATGGTCTAACACAACTCATTGTCCCAAATTTCGGCGAAATCGGATAGGGACCCAAAACCTCAAATCGCGCGTTCGGTCTATATGACAATAAATTCGCCTTTAATGGGCCCAAGACCTTAAATCGAGAGATCGGTCTGTATAGCAGCTATATCCATATCTGGACCGATCTGGACCAAATTGAAGAAGGATGTCAAAGAGCCTAACACAACTGACTGTCCCAAATTTCAGCAAAATCGGATAATAAATGTGGCTTTTACGGGCCTAAGACCCTACATCGGAGGATCGGTCTATATGGGGGCTATAGACCGATCCGCAAAAAAAAATCTGTGCAAAATTTCAGCTCAATATCTCTATGTTTAAAGACTGTAGCGTGATTTCAACAGACAGACGGAAGGACGGACGGACATGGCTAGATCGTCTTAGATTTTTACGTTGATCAAGAATATATAAAATTTATAGGGTCGGAAATGGATATTTCGATGTGTTGCAAACGGAATCCTTCCTGCCAAATTTCGAGAGAATCGGGTAACAAATGACCAGTATTACTGCAAATCGAACGAACATATATATGCGAGCTATATCCAAATCTGAACTGATTTTTATGAAATTCACCTGTAATGTCGAGAGTCATAAGAAAATCCTTCCTGCCAAATTTCAAGGAAATCGGTTAACAAATGAACATTTTATTGCAGTTTTACTGCAAATCGAACGAACATATATAGGGGAGCTATATACAAATCTGAACCCATTTCTTCCAATTTCAATAGGCTTCGTCTCTAGGCCGAAAAACACCCCCATACCAAATTTGAAGACGATCGGATAAAAATTGCGACCTGTAGTTTGTACACAAATTAACATGGACAGACGGACAGACAGACAGACGGACGGACATAGCTAAATCGAATCAGAAAGTGATTCTGAGTCGATCGGTCTACTTGTCAATGGGTCTATCTCTCTTCCTTTTGGGTGTTACAAACTAATTCACTAAGTTGTAATACCCTGTACCACAGTAGTGGTGTAGGGTATAAAAATTATTAACGAATAACACAAACCCAAATAACTTCAAATGATTTATCTGCACCTTACAACTGTCATAACATGTTGTAAACGTGAAACTCTCCGTATGATTTTAATACTCCATATTGTCAGTATTTCTTTTGTAATTTTTTAAAGAAACTTTTTTTTTTTTGTGTTGGAAAAAAATATGTTTATTTACACTTTATAACGATGACATTTTCAAAATTTTATGCTCCTCCCGATGCCCGCAAGCAATCGCTGCTGTGGCGTCAACAATAAATGCGCCACTTTTCAACGCAAATTGCAGACACAGCAGACCCACCGCATGGAGGTTGTCTGTGAAACAAGTGAATGGCTGCTTGCACAGCGACAAATTGTGAGCAGCATACTCGCAGTATGTTGCCGCCATGATGCAGTCGCGCTCGTTCTACTTTGCTGGCTGACTAAAAGTGGAAAAGTGGCACAACGCAACACAACATAGTTTTCCAACATATCTCATATCTAAAACATTTTTTAATGCAGCAGCCAAGTGCAGAAGAGTGAAGACTGTATTGCAAAATATGCAATTATGCTTTTGCAGTACCCTGTCGTTGTTGTTGTTGTTGATGTTGCTAATGTTGCCACAAATGCGGTTTTACATCATTCCGTATATCCAGTAAAAAATAAAAAAAGGCCCCAAAGTTTGAGGCTGATGATGATGATGATGTACCACCACCATCAGTTCAAATCTAAAATCCTTCACTATGCGACTTCTTCAAAAACAAAACGGGCTCACTTTCACTGGAATTGAAACAAGTTAGCCGCCTGCGGCTCAATGAAAGGATGGATAACTAACAATTAAGCAATAGCCAGCACTTACAAAATGTGGTTGTTATCCTTTTCATGTTATCACAAGATTGGCATGTGGTTTTAATGAACAAGTTCATACACCATAGTTTCGGCATGACGAAAACAAATTGTAATTAAAACAGATCACTATAGCAGTGGATATTTTGCATCAAATTTGGAGAGAGTGACACAGGAAATGTTCAACATATCCAAAATTTGAAGTCCACTGAGGAATGCATGGAGGCCGCCTAAGGAACGAATGATGTAATGCACTTTTAGAGTGAGGTTCCTTTAGACTCAAATAACAAAACTTACCACAAATGCTTATGATTTGCATAGAGATCTTTCATCAAAGTCGCATTCACAAATTCGATTTTCAAATAACTTACCTGAAAATAACAAAAGGAAATATTTAAATTATTTTAAGATGTTAATTTTTTTTTTTAACAAAACATAACCAAACAATATGAATTACACAAAAAAAAAAAAGAAATCTTACAAATTTTTAGTATTACTGGCATCTAAAGGGCTGCAAAGACAGAATTGAATTAAGTGTGATTGTTTTGTGACACCAACACATTGAAATTTTTTACCACCGGAGTTTGAACCCAGGCATTCAGTGTCAAAAGCGGATATGCTAGCCTCTGATCTACGGCGGAAATAACATGCCCAGAGATTTAATGGCTGACATTCTTACTAAGCCACTCCACCACTCTACGCAAAGATCTTCACTTGTTCCACGCTACAATGGTAAGGAATCTTATCGCAGTGCCCTGCAGCCTAAATGGTCAAATAGTTTGGAACCATCCATTTACCTTTTATAGCCAGGGATAGTGTAGCTCTAATAAACTCTACCACATATAGTGGTGCATTTTATCAAGAAGAAGTAAAAGCGTGCTAAGTTCGGCCGGGCCGAATCTTATATACCCTCCACCATGGATCGCATTTGTCGAGTTCTTTTCCCGGCATCTCTTCCAAAGCAAAAAAAGGATATAAGAAAAGATTTGCTCTGCAATTAGAGCGATATCAAGATATGGTCCGGTTGGGACCACAATTAAATTATATGTTGGAGATCTGTGTAAAATGTCAGCCAATTCGAATAAGAATTGTGCCCTTTGGGGGCTCAAGAAATAAAATAGAGAGATCGATTTATATGGGAGCTGTATCGGGCTATAGACCAATTCAGACCATAATAAACACGTATGTTGATGGTCAAGAGAGGATCCGTCGTACAAAATTTCAGGCAAATAGGATAATAATTGGGACCTCTAGAGGCTCAAGAAGTCAAGATCCCAGATCGGTTTATATGGCAGCTATATCAGGTTATGAACCGATTTGAACCATACTTGGCACAGTTGTTGGATATCATAACAAAACACGTCGTGCGAAATATCATTCCAATCGGATAAGAATTGCGCACTCTAGAGGCTCAAGAAATCAAGCCCCAAGATCGGTTTATATGGCAGCTATATAAAAACATGCATCGATATGGCCCATTTACAATACCAACCGACCTACACTAATAAGAAGTATTTGTGCAAAATTTCATGCGGCTAGCTTTACTCCTTCGGAAGTAAGCGTCCTTTCGACAGACAGACGGACGGACATGGCTAGATCAACATAAAATGTCGCGACGATCAAGAATATATATACTTCATGGGATCTCAGACGAATATTTCGAGTAGTTACAAACAGAATGACGGAATTAGTATACCACCCATCCTATGGTGGAGGGTATAAAAACAGTGTCTGAGCAGCTGCTTTTGGAAAGAGAAAACTGCTTCAAATTCACGCTAGTGGTAGAAGCAATTTGTCTAGACAATTTATCTGTTATCATCTTTCTGTAACTGTGATTTACAGACAAGCCATTATTTGAACCCGCCTTCGCATTGAACAGCAGGAGGATATTTAAAGTGCAGTCCACCAGACCACAACACCATATGGCATTATAGTTCGGTGACAACTGCAGCATACAACCAATGATTGTGATTTACAGACAAGCCATTATTTGAACCCGCCTTCGCATTGAACAGCAGGAGGATATTTAAAGTGCAGTCCACCAGACCACAACACCATATGGCATTATAGTTCGGTGACAACTGCAGCATACAACCAATGATTGTGATTTACAAACAAGCCATTCTTTGAACCCGCCTTCGCATTGAACAGCAGGAGTATATTTAAAGTGCCGTCCACCAAACCACAACACCATATGGCATTAAAGATCGGTGACAACTGCAGCATACAGCCAGTGCATGATACGCTGTTCCCCAATCCCCAATTTTTGCCTATAGCCCTCTTACCGGTGTGTAGGGCAAGAATTGGTTTTGCAAATTTGCCCCTGAACATTGCATTAAGGAGCAGGGGCATACATTTAAATTCAGGCACGCTCACGAGAAAAAAAAATTCTCTCACACGCTCACCCACGACTATTTTAATGTCGACTCACGTTCATGCACGCTCCCGAGACGAACATTTTACTCACGCACGAGACACTCACGACTCACAAAACACTCACAAGTCACTCGAGAGAAAGTCGTGACTTACGAAACACTCACTCGAAAATCACCACTCACGATGCACTCGCGACTCACGAAAAACTCAGGAGTTACGGTTAAACAAATATTTGTCCATGAAGCAAAGAATGATTTTTTTCATGCGTCTCAAATCATATAGCATTTGCATCTGTAAACAGATTCGTACGTTAAAATACCGTAAGATTTGAGAGCATGCAAAGAAAATTTTTCGTTATTTTTTTAAACTTTAAGCCTTCTACTGACTCGACTTTTCACACAAACAGCTGTCAAGACTATAAAAAAATTTGTGACGAAGATAATGCGAACATATTCCGTTCGCAAATGTAATTCGTGAGCATTTACGAAATGGGCCGAATCAACTCTGCTTCAGTACTGTTGTCTTTGTTGTGTGTCGCTGTAAATGAAGTCAGTACTATGCTGCAGTCGCGATTTTCTCGTGAGCCGTGAGCGTCTCGTGAATGTCTCATGAGTCGTGAGTGTCGCGTGAACGTCTCATGAGACGTGTGTGCCGCATGAGAAGTGAGTGGCATGTGAGACGTGAGAGTCTCATGAGTGTCTAGTGAGTCATGATTTGCTCGTGATTAGTGTCGTGAACATGATTTCACTCACGATCACACACGAAGAATTTTAATTCAATCACGGTCACGCACGATCGCGTGATTGGTTTTAGATCTCACTCACGAATCACGTGACTCACGCGTGACACAACAACTCACGTGCACACTTCCATAGCCGAGTCCGAACGATGTGCCACCTCTTTGGGGAAACGTTTTTACATAGCATAGTACCTCACAAACGTCGCCAGCATTAGTAGGGGTAGGTTAGGTTGAAAAGAGGGTGCAGATATTAATCCGCCCCATGCCACTATGGACATACACCTAAGCCAGTAATCGGCTGGCTGTGCGCTCTAAAAGTAACCTGGAAAAAGAAAATGTAAGTTAGGCATTCCGTGCTAATTACAAAATCCTTAATTGTTTTCAATGCCACTCCCCTGAGTCGGTTCATGTCTGATATTGTGTCTCCACCTAAGTACCGGTATATGTTGGAAGCGAAGGCCGAGCAATGATAAAGGAAATGCTCCAACGTCTCATCATCTTCCCCGCATGCCCTACTATCACTTGCCGCACCGATTTTACACAAGTGAGCCCGTAGTCCTATGTGCCCTGTTACGATACCAATAGCTATACTGACCTCCTTCTTGCTTCCTTTCAGCAATAGCTTCGTCTTCTCACGATCTGGATCCTCCCATAGAATTTTCGCCATCCTACCGACCATTTCGCTGTTCCACAATGTTGCATGCGCATTCGTCGCCCACTAGTAGGGGTAACTACCGCTGAAAATTGTTTTCATGTTTCCGCCAGGATTTGAACCCAGGCGTTCAGCGTCATAGGCGAACATGCTAACGGTGGTCAAAAGCCCCCATATGCAGCAAAAACCTACGCATTTTTTTGCTTTTAGCAAATGGAAGATTGGAGGCCTCCGTGACACAGGGGTAACCATGTCCGCCCATGATGCCAGACACTTGGGTTCAAACCCTGGCGTTAAAATCAGAAAAATTGTCAGTAGTGGTTATCCCCTTATTAATGCTGGCTACATTTTTGAGGTTTCTTGCCATGTTAAAACTTACCTACGAAGTGGTGTCGCCACGAGGCATGTCGATCGGACCCGGCTTAAAAAAGAGGACCTTTATCATTGAGCTTAAACGTATATCAGACGCCACTTATATCAGACCATTTACATCCTGAGGATGTCTCTTAGAGTGCCGGAAATCTTTGAGAATGCATTACCATGATAACCTCTTCAGCGGCCACTTTCTCTGTTAGAACCTGGGGAGCGGAAAATGTGTATCCAGGAAAAGTTCTTATATACCCTCTGACTCCTGAATCTTTCTACTGTAAAGATTGTGGAGAAAAAGATCCACAGTAGCCTAGAGGCCTCGGATGTACCTTCCATAGGTCTTGCCTACGTGCCATTTGTCGAGCTACTGAACACAGTAAAGGGGATGACCAGGGCGGCGTCGGTGGCGAGGTGGGACTCGCAGGATGGTGACCGTACTGCAAAGACGCTACGACCGGTCATCGACCGAAGGAGGACGAGGGAGTTGCTGGCGTTCGATAAGTACCTTGACAGGGGTCATAATCGGACTCTGTGTCATATGCCGCATGGCGGCGCACATGGGGATACCGCACAATGACTTCTGTAGGAGTTACCTCGATGAGTATGAGGAGGAGACTATTCAACACCTGCTGTGTTCTTGTCCGGGTCTGCAGGCTTTCCTGTCTGGAGAGCCATTTCTTCTGTGATCTGGGTGAACTTGCCAACGATCCTCTGGTATGTCTCCTGAGATTTGTTGAAGGAACAGGCCGGTTGCGACGTGGGGAGCCATAAGCTGCGGCATAGGTACATCCGTGCTTGCGTGAGGACGGACGAGCGATTCTTCACCTCCCGCTCGGGTTCTCCACACCTCTGGTCTTTCTTTTATTCGTGTATAACCACTAGTCCGAGGTCTCATATCTTCTCTCTCATTCCTTTTTCTCTAGGGCACTACAATGGGCCAAACTGGCCTCCGAGTGAACTCATCTTTGGTGGGCAACCCATTCAACCTAACCTAACCTATCTTCCACGAAGCTTAAAAGTTCCATCCATTCGCTCTGAGCCTTTTTCAGGTCGCTCTTTTACCTTCGTAACTCAGATCTATAGATGTCCCAGTAGATTCTTCCATTTTTTCTGCAACCCTTCCTTAGACCAACCATCTGTACGAATTCCCATAGCGGTCGTTGTTTGCCCTTTGCTTTGGTTCTAGCATAGCAAGTCATACAGGGCGTTCCCGATCTGCTTGACCAAAAATTGCAAATTTCGCCCATGAACATTCCACTAAGAACAGGGGCCAACTTCTCACATATAAATGAGTGCTGTCCGATTCAAGTTTAAGCTCAAAGATAAGGGGCCTCCTTTCTATAGCCGAGTCCGAACGGCGTGCCGCTGTGCGACACCTCTTTAGAGAGAAGTTTTATATGGCATAGTACCTCACAAATGTTGCCAGCATTAGGAGGGGAAAACCACCGCTGAAAATTCAGCGTTCAGCGTTATAGGCGGATATGCTAACCTCTGCGCTACGGTGGCGTCCTGATTTACTTGACCATTATATCAATTTCCTCCACAGCCTTCTAGGCTTGAGAGGAAAATTGTCCCTCCGCCTTCCTTCTGTTGAGCGAAAGCACCAAGTCTGGGTATTTTCACCACGACTGAACTTGAAGTAATGATGATCAAAGAACCTCTCATTATCCAAGACTTCGCAGTTATCCATTCTTCCGCTAATATTCTCTAATACAGATGTAAAATCTAGTCAGTTCCTGCCACGTGGTCCGCGAAAACTCATTGTCGGGTATGGTCTTTTAGCCTTCTTCTCCTGCTGAGCCTAATTAAACAAAATGGCTCAATCACAAAAGGCCTGTCGGGTTTCGTCTCGGAGAGAAGGGCCTCTTTTAATCGAGGGTAGGGATATTTCCTGTCTCAAGCAATTCACTACACTCTAGCGATGTGTTCTTCAAGTCTTCAGCAAGAACTGCTGAGTTACCTCTTTTACACACCTTTAGCTTCAACTTGTTGAGACCGTTGCATACAACTCCTTTGGACTTGTTGAGGTCTGCGAGGTAGCCGAATGCCTTTACCCTCATTCAATATCCCAATCTTCCAGTCGGTAGTTGAAAGTTTGGGATTGCAGTCTCTTAGCCTCCCAAGCATGAATTCAATATCTGGAAGACTCCTTGGTATCCATGCATGTGACATTGGTCAAGATGATATGTCTTCCCTTTTGACCAAATCAACTGTTGCGCCTGGCCGGATCTAACCAATCTTTTATAGGACGCAATGGTGCAAGTAGGATAAGCGCTGTTGCCCAAGATTTTTTAGTATGAACTGGTTTACACCAGCCAGGATCTCTTCAATATAGATGATTACCTGGCAGTTCTGCAAGGACGTCGGTTATACAGATGACAGTCCATCGACTATTACATGCCACATGTTCCTAGGTATGCATCCCCCTTCATTTTCCTGCCACAGCAGTTTTAGGCCAAGTCCTCTCCCTGGTATTAGATCTGCTGCTCCACAGAAGATACATTTTTTCTGTTGCTATACTAAACTATCAGAAAAAAAGTGAAAGCAGCCAAACTGGTCGTCCTCATTTTTTTCTTAATACTTTAGAATTTTAATCCAGTTTTGGGATCTTGGAAAGGATTTCTCTGAAATACTTGTCCTGTTTTTTTTTTTTTTTTTTTTTTTTTAATTTAAAAGGTAACCTTTACTTCTAAATCAACAGCAGGTCAGAAACCAAACTACACTTCAAAGCTACTTTGAACATTTTAAATAAATAATAAAATTACTTCGCTTTGTGTCAGTTTTTAAATGGAAAATCAATAAAGGTCTTTCCATGTAATGTTACATTACAACATATATACATCGCATATGTACTGGCCGTTTGTCTGTTGGTTGGTCGGTTGGTCGGTCGGTCGGTCATACATATGTATATAACGCCTATTCGGAATAGGAAACCATACCTGTAACTACAACATGTGTTCATGAAGGAAAGAACGAAAGGGTCGATTGCATTGACACAAGAGCCATCACCATCACTATCACCAACAATATGCTGCAGGACATGATGTGAGTATCCATTCAAGCGTATTCGCATGTGGATAATTCAAAGTGATGGTAGTAGTGATGATGAAGGTTTTGTAGTTACATATTTTATAACACATGCTATGAACAACTAGCAATGGACTTCAGAAACTCATAACCACAGTGGTGGACAAAAACTTTATCCACAATTGGTTGGAAAACAATCCAACCTCTGATACAACTCATATGCTAAGGATATCGAGAGTACGTTATCCAAAGTGGCTAGTATTCAATAGTAGCGTTAACCAGGTAAAGCATTTGCCTTCAAGGCATGCCACTATCGTTTAAAAAGTTTAACGGGCAACCCATCGGCTCCTGCTGCTACATTTCATTTTAGCAAAGTTAAGGGCATTTGTACCTCACTTTGGCTATCTGCTTAATACTAGAGATGTGCAGGTTGTCGTGTCACGCGTGAGTCAAGTGATACCTTAGTGAGCGCCAAATCCAATCATGTGATCGTGCGTGACTGTGATTGAATAAAAAAATTATTTGTGCATGAGCGAGAGTGAGTGATCACGACACTAATCGCGTCTAATGAGATACTCACGAGACGCTCACGAAACGCTCATGACCCATGATACTAATCGCGACTCACGAGACATTCACGACATACGAGACACTCACGAGACGCTCAAGAGACGCTTACGAGACGCTCATGACTCACAACACACAACACGGCACACTCACGAGAGACATACGATATAAATTTAAATAAATAAAATAATGAAAAACAAATTTTTTTGCATGCTCTCAAATCATGCGGTATTTGAATGTACGAATATGTTTACAGATGCATAGAAATGAAAAGATCAAAAAACTGGTTATGTAGGGCTGACACATTTTATACCTTCGTACGTTCAACTGTTGTATGATTTAAGACCGATAAAAAAATTATTATTCGCTTCATGGAACAAATATTTGTTTAACAGTGACTCGTGAGTGTTTCGTGAGTCGTGAGTGCCTCGTGAGTGTTTCGAGAGTTGTGAGTGTCTCGTGAGTCGTGATTTATTCGTGAGTCGTGAGTGCCTCATGAGTCGTGAGTGTTTCGAGAGTTGTGCGTAGCGCGTTAGCGTGCGTGAGTAAAATTTTCGTCCCGTGGCCGTGCGTAAACATAAGTCGACATAAAAAAGTCGTGCATGAGCAAAATTTTCTTTCCGTGAGCGTGCGTGACAAATCACTCACGCGCAATTCTCTACTTAATACTGTCGTTAGGGAGTGGGTAAGTTCTCCGACCCACTCCCTAACAACAGTATTAAGCACATAGCCAAAGTGAGGTCAAAATGGCAATAACATTGCTAAAGTGAAATAAAGCAGCAGGAGCCGATGGGATGCCCGCTGAGCTATTTAATCGTTGTTGCTATGCTTAGAAAGCTAATTCATTAGCTGGCTTGTACAATTTGATTGGGAATACGAAAAACTGATGTTTGGAAACTCATGCGACAGAGGGGTGATACGTACCTATAGAGTGCTCTGTATAAGATATGGTTTTTTATTTTAATAGAAGTTTTTATCCATATTTGATTTCTTTAGAAACTTTTGTCGCAATTTTTAGTCCCATAGAAAATTGCTGAGAAATTTTATTTTTATAGGAAACTTTATCGGGCGACTTGAGGATGTTGGAAACCAAGCAACGATTCTGGCTGAATTTGACTTGGCAAATTCCAAAACTTATCTTGGTCTGCCTTCATCTCAAATGTGGACATAAACCTCGCCACGGTGTCACCTGGTTAGCTACCTTTAACAACCGTTGAAGGTACTAAGCCCAAAAGTGCCACGAGTTCAGTGTATAACACACTGCTACAACAACAACGAGTTCACCTGCAGAACGTTAAAAAGAGGACTGGGCGTCCACGGCATGCGATAGCTGTGAGCGCCACACAGGCTGAAACATTGAGGTCCGATTTGTGTGGTGTTAATGGCTGTCACGAGAAGCTTGGCTGCGAACTACCGGGCGGATAGTCGAATGCTCCATACGGAGAGTAGCAGTAATCGACAGTCGTGGTCAATCAGCGGCAACGAGCGGAGAGTCTCAGTGAGAGTCCGGGCGGCAACGGCTCTTGCACAAAACTGAGTGCCTATGACGCTCGATATGACAAGGCGAGTTACTGGCGCCTTTAAATAACCGGCGATTGGCACTTTGGATCGGAAGGAGCTTGCTCACCTACAGGAGCTTGAAGAGGATCGCCACCTACATATGAAAATGTGGCTATAACAACAACAACAACAGGGTTGGGCGTCGGGTTAGTAGTCCATCACCCGGAAAACTAGAAGAAATTACTATGCAAAAACGAAGAGTATTTAAAAAGGATGCCACCTATGTCGACACCAGCAAACGTTTTAAGGACCATGATTTGCGTATCTGCACATGGAATGGCCGCACTGTTTATAGAGAGGGCGCAGTTATTGGAGAAATACAGAGCAGACAACAATAACCTCCACAATAACACCGAGAGGTGGCGCCATAAATTATAGTTGCCACGGAACGAGGCATGAAGTTGACTGTGGAGATGTACAATCGATCTTAGGGGCGAACATCGATTCGGATCGTGACCATGATGCAGCAAAGGTTCGCACTCGTTCAAGTATGACAATACGGCTAACCCAATTGCTTGAAGAAAGCACCCCCTGTCCCGGTAATATTGCAGCGCAATGGCACACCATTGCCCACTTCTTGGAGAGAGCCGCAACATCCTTCCCAGCTGCTGGTATCAGATGATAGTTACCATGAGCATATAGAAATTATTTCAAAAATTTAATTTAAACAAATCTCAAAATTTGTAAAAATTTTGTTTTATAGAAAATTTTGTAAAAATTTTACTTCCTCCCTCTCTCTCTCAATTTTGCCCACCACTGTACGTATAAATGACAACATTGCGGTTATGGCAGAACCATACAGCTAACTACTCGTTGCAGTGCTGGAAATGCTGGTGGCAATATCATGTAACATTTTAAAGTGCATCTTCTTGCCCTGATCACACTCTCGTTGCAAGTTAAAGTAAACCCTTACCCCAACATTGAAGAAGAACAAACAAACACACGTAGGGAAAAGGAGAACGACATGGCATCGAGGCCGAGTGTGTTGTCCATGTAACTCAAAACTGCCAAGGAGGTGCTAGCATGTGTAATAGGAGATTCCATTTACTAACACACACACACACACATAGGCAACAAGCACTTATACACGGACCTGTCCTGCCGTTAAGAACTATGGTGAACCTTGCATTATATTGTGCGGGTTGGACATACGTATCTTGTAATTTTCTCATGTCTTTCCACATACAATTGCGTTGCATCCTAGCACTGAATGTTGCTGTTGCTGCTTCTGATGATGAAGATGACGGTGCCCAGGCACAGACACAGGCAGCTTATTTAAGGTCTTAAGTACTCTCATAAACACATTTGGAACACACATTGCATAAAATCGCACGTCACCACCAACCACATGAAGAAGGAGTAGGCAACCCAACCAGACAGATGTCGAGTCAGCAATGGGCATCTAACCATGGACTGTCATTAGCAAATGATGTGAAGCAAGCAACGAAAAGGATCTTTGTTTGCCACAGAAGCTGTAGCGTAGCATTGTTTTGCGAAAATGCCATTAAGGGCAGCATTCATTTCAAGAGCAATGAGACCAAGCTGAGATACCCAGAACTCAATGCAATGGATTTCAATTAAGTTTTAGAGGGAGTGGTGCAATGAAAGCTTGCGGTCAAGGCGATGTTGCAGGGCGAGGACAGGATGAAAAATCATGTCAATAACAAATAAATATATTTATATAAGGACAACATCTAAAGATCTTTCTAATAAATCGAATAGTTGAATGGTAATATGCCTAGCAAAGCATATAAGAAGAAGTAGACACCTGAAGGTTAAAAACACAAAAGAGCAGGCTAATCATTTTCAGTGGCAAGTCAAAATTTAGGTTGTTGTAGTTAAACGTTGAAATATCTAGACATAAGACTTAAGTCATACTTAACTAAAGTCTTATGACATTGAGTCTTAGATTTAGAATATTTCCTCAAGCTACAAAATCATCAAAATTTATTCATTACTAGCCGAAACGGGCCCGCTCCGCTGCGCCTTCTTTAACTCTCTAATATCTTTTTAGGGTGGGGACACTTCGCCCTGAATGCGGATATCGAATTCGTGCCATTGTAGCCTATGACGCTGAACGCGTTCGAATCCTGGCGAGAACATCGGACAAAGCGGTGTTAATCCCCTCTCAATGTTGGCGACATTTGCGAGGTACAATGCATGCATGGTCATTTAAAGAATTTTCCCCAAAGAGGTGTCGCCCTGCGGGACGCCGTTCGGACCCGGCTATAAAAAAAAGTCCCTTATCATTGAGTTGGTAATGTTCTTCCTAAGGGCAATGTTCTCATTAGGGGAGGGATGGCACCTCAGACATTTTGACTCAAATATGGATATCAAATTCGTTCTTTATTCCCAACGGAAATAAAGTTTAGTTTAGGGGTGCTTTAAGGAGTACCCCAAAACACTTGGCCTCAAAATTGGATATCAAATTCGTTTTCTACTCTCAAACACCTTTCATTTGAGTCCCATTTTGTCATAATGGGTAAAATAACCCATTTGACGTATCTTTAGCAAGAAAAGCGCCACCTAGACTTGAACGCAAATTTTAATGCCATATTCGTAATCTACTCTCTAATACCTTTCATTTGAGTCCCATATAGCCTTGATCGGCTAATATGCCCATTTGGGGGTATTTTCATTTGAGTCCCATATTGACATGAACTTCGAATATATCTGCTTAGAGGAGTTTTGGAGATGGGGGACCCGCTGGGTACTTGGACCCAAATTTTAATACGATATTCGTTTTCTGGTCTCCAATACCTTTCATTTTATATCCTTATTGTGCCCATCGGACCACTTTCGGATATGGGTGGTGTTTTTGGGGTTAGGGGGAGGGTCCGCCTCCACCCGATATCTAAAAATTATATAGCCTATGTTTCGTTCCAGACAAACGAACATAATCTATGAAAATTTTAAGAAAATCGGTTCAGCCAAGTATCATATAGTCATAATGGGTCTAATGGCGTTTTTGTGGGTTGGCGTGACCCCCTATACTTAGATCTGACTTTGTATGCCAGATTCGAAATCTACTCCCGAATACCTTTAATTTGAGCCCCATAATGAAATGAACGTCCCATATGTCTGTTTGGGGGAGTTTTGGGGTTGGGGCGGCCCGATGGGTACTGAGACTCAAATTTTAATACCATATTCGTATTCTACTCTCCAACTCCTTTCATATGGTAACTATATTGTCCCGATCGGTCCACTTTTTGGGTTGGGTTTTTGGCATAAGGGGGAGGGTCCGTCCCCCTTCCGATACCAGCCTATGTTTTATTCCAGACCAACCTACACAATAAGCAAAAATTACGAAAAAAATCAGTTCTGCCGCTTTTCAGTCTATACGGAACAAACAAAGCGAGTGCCATATATCCGTGATTGGCTAATGTGCCCGTTTTGGGTGTTTTTGTGGGGGTGGGGTGACCCCCTATACTTCGACATGAATTTGTATGCCAGGTTCGTTATCTACTGTAGCATACTTTTCATTTGATACCCATATTGTTCTTATAGATCCACTTTAGATTTTGGGTGGTGTTTTTAGGGTAACGGTGGAGGGTCCGCCCCCTTCCGTTGTCAATAAATTATAAAGCCTATTTGTTCCTACCGACCATATTCGTAATCTACTTCCGAATACCTTTCATTTGAGTCCCATATTACCATGATCATCAAATAAACCTTTTTAAGGGGTTTTGGGACTGGGGCGGTCCCCCAGGCACTTGGACCCAACTTTTTTTTATGAAATTCATACTCTACTCTTGAATACCTTTAATTTGAATCCCATATTGTCACGATCGATCCACTTTTGTTTTTGGGTAGTACTTTTGGGGTAAGGGGGAGGGTCCGCCCTCCTCCCGATATCACAAATAATATACCCTTCCGGACCAACCTACACAATCTGTGAAAATTTCAAGGTAATCGGTTCAGCCGTTTTTGAGTCTATACGGAACAAACAAACAAACACAATTTGAATTTTTTATAAGACCAGATATTAAGTTTTATACCCACCACCGAAGGATGGGGGTATATTAATTTTGTCATTCCGTTTGCAACACATCGAAATATCCATTTCCGACCCTATAAAGTATATATAATCTTGATCAGCGTAAAAATCTAAGACGATCTAGAAATGCGCGTCCGTCCGTCTGTTGAAATCACGCTACAGTCTTTCAAAATAGAGATATTGGGCTGAAACTTTGCACAGATTCCTTTTTTGTCCATAAGCAGGTTAAGTTCGAAGATGGGCTATATCGGACTATATCTTGATATAGCCCCATATAGACCGATCGACCGATCGACCGATTTAGGGTCTTAGGCCCATAAAAGCAACATTTACTATCCGATTTTGCTGAAATTTGGGACAGTGAGTTCTGTTAGGCCCTTCGACATCCTTCGTCAACTTGACCCAGATCAGTCCAGATTTGGATATAGCTGCCATATAAACCGATCCTCCGATTTAGGGTCTTAGGCCCATAAAAGCCACATTTATTATCCAATATTGCTGAAATTTGGGACAGTGAGTTGTGTTGGGCCCTTCGACATCTTTCTTCAATTTGGCCCTGATTGGTCCAGATTTGGATATAGCTGCCATTAGACCGATCCATCGATTTAAGGTTTTGGGCCCATAAAAGCCGTATTTATTGTCCGATGTCGAGATTTGGACTGGTGATCCATATATCCAGATTTGGATATAGCTGCCATATAGACCGATATCATGATTTAAAGTCTTGGCCCCATAAAAGGCGCATATAAAATCCGATTTCGTTGTAATTTGACACAGTGACTTATGTTAGGCTTTTCGATATCCGTGTCGTATATGGTTCAGATCGGTTTATTTTTAGATAAAGCTACTTAAAAGACCAATATGTTGGTTATACACTATTGGACAATGACTTGTAGTTGTAAGTATTTGGTCCAAATCGGAACATATTTCGATATAGCTGCTTTTTCACCGGATTATGACGACAGATGGTTTACATATATACCTGAGGTGGTGGGTATCCAAAGTTCGACCCGGCCGAACTTAACGCCTTTTTACTTGTTTGCTTTATATTCTCCTCTACATTGTTGCACAATCTTAACAGGAGTTAGTTTTTCAACTCCCTGCAAGAGATTTATATTTTCTAAATTTGATCAGAAATCCAGTTCAACAAACTTCAAATACATGCACCACCATTTTTTGTCCATATCAGCATAACTCTTCAATCGCCATTGTCTTGCTCATGATCTTATTTAACGGACTGGATTTTTTTTCTTTTGGGATGGATGGTCTGTCTCTTCAGCAAAGCGCAAAACTCATATCGTGTTATACACCCCTTACCAAAGCAGGAAAAAAACCAACAGAAGCAACGAAAAACTCCAAAAGTGTTTGGCAGCTGTTGTCTGTCGATTACTCGTATTCGGGCAGAAAGCAACCTCATATCCTGTTTTCAGGATATATGAACTCACTTTCATATCTCATGTATCGCCGCCATAGGGTTATGTGTGCCGCCAAACACATCCTTAGAAAAAGTTGAAACTAAACCTTTTTCCCCGTATGGAAGGCCGGAAAACTTTCGCACACATGTGATGATGTGATGTATGATTGGCATGCAACTCTATTTTCCACTCTTTTGTTGTTTTTTTTTTCCTCTGCGGTCGTTTAAACCTCCACTAGATGTTCACGGAGTCATGTAACGGAATTGTATGGCTAACAATCACAGCTTTATGGGGGTGATGATTAAATGATTGAATGAACGTTTATGCAACAATTCTATTGCACCAATTATCACCGCCAGTCATTCAGTCATGTCCAGATGTCAATTTAGGCTTTTCCTCCTTAGCCGTTGTGCAAATGTGCCACAAATGTCAAACATGTTTAAGGAAGAGCTTTGTTTCACTGAAAGGAGAGCACAATGCATCTCGTAAAAGCTATTGGGTTGGCCAAAAAGTAATTGCGGCGTTGACAAATTTTTTCACAGCTTGTGACTCTGAAATTGCATTCTTTCTTCTGTCAGTTATCAGCTGTTTCTTTTAGCTTGCTTTAGAAAAAAAAATGCAAAAAAAGTATATTTGATTAAAGTTCATTCTAAGTTTTATTAAAAATTCATTTACTTTCTTTTAAAAAATCCGCAATTACTTTTTGGGCAACCAATATATAGGAAAAGATATTTAAGTTTTATCAAGTGATTGTACAAAAAAAAAATATAAAAAAAATATTAAAACGTATTAGAAAAAAAATTAACCAATAAAAAAAGAAAACTGATTAAAAAAAAATTAAAACAAAATTTATTAAATAACAAAAATAAAAAATACAAAAAAAAATTTAAATAAAATAAATAGTAAAAGTAAAAGTAAAAAAACCAAAACAAAAGTAAATAAATTATAAAATAAATAACAAAAAAATTAATACTTATGGCAAAAACTCAAAATCTCTGGCTTTACTTTTCCACTTGCAAAGAAAATCTCCGGGAAAAATGCCGGGATTGAAAAGAACCCCGGAGATCCTGGTTCTATTCAGTTTGCCAGAACCGCCTCCATCATCGGTCGGTGTCGGTGAAGTGTAACCGGTGCATGGAGTGGGCACATTTCCAATCTAGCTCTGGCCTCACTTCGCTACGGGAGTATAGTCATACTGGATATGTTGCAAGCTGCTGTGCGAACATAGCCAGCAATGGTTCACAAGCGTCGTCGTCGTCGCCTTATGCGACCTCGTCGTCGGACCATGTGACCCCCCCGACCTCTCCCGTGGGGCGATATATGCAACGACAGCATCCCAGCCCAAATATTGCCAGGCCAGTGCCGGGAAGTATATCATTTTTGCAACTAAACTGCAACGGTCTCCGTGGCAAGATCGATGAGATTGTGGATTTTATGAGTCGGAGGGTTATATTGGTCGCAGCGATCCAGGAGACAAAGCTGACCAACACCTACAGCTTGCACATCTGTCACGGATACAATGTGCCACGTAAGGATCGCTCAAGGAATGGAGGTGGGGGATTGGCCTTCGTGATACACCATTCCGTGCAAAATAGACCCATCTCGCCTGCGCCTGGCGCTAGGGACTCCTACATGGAGTGCGTGGGGATAGCAGTCAGGTCCGATAGCTTTACAATGTGTACATACCGCCGGTTGGTAGCTGTGTCCCAATTAATGGGCAAGCTTACAACACCGACATAAGTGGGTTACTATCTGGCCATAATCGTCTGGTTCTAGGGGTCTTTAATGCGCATCGAACTTCATGGCGTTCTCCCCTAGGCATAGTTTTGGCAGAGCAGATTAAAGGCTCCACGTTTTGCACGGTGAATGAGAATGCCCCCGCTAGGATTACGAGGAGGAGCAGCAGCTCATCAGACATTTCAATTTCATCCTCTGATCTCCTGAGTGAAGTATTCTGGCAAGCCGTCATCTCTTTGGGGTCAGACCATCTGCCCATAATTCTCACCATCGACCGACCACCCAACTTCATAACATCTGAGCGACGTAAGTTTATCAATCAGAAGAAGGCCGATTGGGCTGGCTTCAGAGAGTATACCAATCGCCGCTTAAGTGAACTAACACCCCCGTCCGATGTGCTAGTTGCCGAGAGGAAATTCCGAGTCATTATTAACGCAGCAGCCGCTCGTTTTATACCAGCCGGTCGAATACCCAAAGTGCGGCCCAATTTCCTGACGCAGGCAGTGGTGCTCACAGACGAGCCTGATGGGATTTGTGCAATGGACCCCGCTAACCCCAGAATCAGCGAGCTGAATCTGGAAATAAACAGGGAAGTCAACGAACATAGGCGCAATTTGTGGCTTGAACATTTGGAGCAATGTAACTTAGGCACCGGTTTGGGCAAGCTTTGGTCTACTGTTAAGTCACCTCGAAGGCCGGTAGACGGGATTGCAAAATCTCAGTCACTTTTGGCGAGATAACCGTGACTGATCCTAAGAGATGTGCGAGGTTGTTCAACCGTCAATTTTCTGTGCACCCCGAGAGTGACAGGGCAAGGAGGAGAGCTATTCGTGGTCTCCGAGCCGATGAACAGCTATCACAAGTTACCCTGGGAGAAGTTACAAAAGTCATCCGTGGCGCCAAATCATCCAAGGCGTTGGGCCCTGACGAGATCTCTACATTGATGTTGAAGAATCTCGATTCATCAGAACCATATAAAAATAATTTTGAAAAACAACAACTTTGGTCGAAAAAACAACTACGAAAGTTGTTATTTTTCCTGCAACAATTTATTTTGAATCTCAACGACCCAAAGTACAAATTTGTTGTTGAAAGGCGCTCTTTGCAAACCAACATATAACAACAACAATATATCCATAAGCAAGGCAAAAAACCATCTAACCAGCCAACACATACGCTTTGCTTCGGGTGGTGGTGTTTTTATTCTTTGTTCGTCTCGTACGCTACTTTGTCTCGTCCGTTTCACTGCTGCTCTCGGACTTTTCTCTGTCACTCTCCCTAGTATTACCCTTGAAAAAAAAATTAATAATGTCCTCCTCTTTATCATGGTGTCCACATGCCGTTCCACAGTTTTGAGTAGAAAGGACGTAGGACCAATAAGCCTTGCGTCCGTTCTTCTCAAAACCATGGAACGTATTGTGGACACCATGATAAAAATTAGAACATCTAGCGAACTGCTCAAATACAAACAGCATGCATATGTTAAGGGAAAGTCGGTGGAGACTGCCCTACACAAGGTTGTGCATAAATAGAACAATCCTTCCATGCCAAAACGTACACCCTGTCGGTATGCATTGACATCGAGGGGTCTTTTAACAATGGGCGGACCCACACACCAATCCAATCCTTAGACCAGTACCGGGTGGATCCGGTTCTTAGAAACTGGATAAACCATATGCTAAGGAACAGGTGAATAAATTGTGTGTCCCATGGCATAAATATTTGGGAGAAAGTGTCACAAGGCACGCCACAGGAGGGCATTTTATCGCCACTCCTATGGGTGACCACCATAAATGACCTATTATGGATGCTGACTAAGGAGGGATTTGAATACGTCTGCTACGCAGACGATGTTATAATACTTCTAAAGGGTAAGGATCCGAACGAGCTATGCAGAAGGGCTGAAAGGGTCTTGCATATGGCATATGAGACCCAGAGGTCTCAATGTTAACCCAGAGAAGTTTGAAATATGCCTGTTCACGAGGAAGACGAAGGTGGGCCAATTTAACGCACCATGTTTCCTCAATAAGAAGATTTCGATATCTGACAAGGTCAAATACTTAGGTGTGATCTTGGACAGGAAACTGAATTGGAAGTGTCATACTCAGGAGCGCACTGAGAAGGCTCACAGATGTTGGGCCCCATGTGGATGGGCCGTAGGCTCGAAATGGAGTCTGAATCCGAGGACAGTCCACTGGCTCTACAGGAGCGTGATTAGACCAATACTATCCTACGCCTCAGTAGTTTGGTGGATTGCTTTGGAGAAAAAGTGCAACATAAGGACCATACAACAGGTTCAGAGAACATGTTGTCTTGGCATAGGCAGAACGATGAGGACCACGCCCACTAGGGCACTGGAGACTATTCTAGATATCCGACCCATTGACATACAAATTAAGTGTGAGACAGCGATGGGAGAAAGGATTGAGGATGGGAGCACCTCATACCATCGCGGTATAATCGAGGCGACGATAGAAAATCTAGAAGGAAGGGAAGAGATTTCCGATCGCATACCTACGATGAACCTTGAAGTGGAGTGCGAGGCACTGCTGGAGATCCCGGCGATCACAGAATGCGTGAAGTGCTGTGGTGCCAACGCCAGGACGTCGAGTGTGAACATTTTTACCAACAGTAAAATTGCCATAAGGGCCATAACAACCAGGACGGTAAGAAGGAGATTAACGCCTTCTCAGAGGATGGTAAAATCCGCATCGTTTGGGTGCCGGGCCATAACGGATTAAGGGGAAATGAAAGGGCAGACGATTCGGCGGTGAAGACAAGAGGACTGCCGTCAATGAACTTGGTAAAGTCGAGAGCGAGGCACTGCTGCCATCGGCACAGTCTTGGATTGACGGAACCCTAGTATTACCATCTGGAACATCATGTTACACGGATGTATTAAAGCTAGAGGACAGATTGGGCCTGGGGGTTTACATTGAGAACCCAGGGACTGAGATCTTTTTTAGACTGCCTGACCATAATACAGTCCTGCAGGCGGAGATTCGGGCGATCACGGAATGCGTGAAGTGGTAAGAATTTAACTGACAGTAAAATTGCCATAAGGGCAATAATAAACAGGACGGTAAGGTCACGAACAGACTTGCAGTGTAAGAAGCAGATTAACGTCTTCTCTGAGGATGGCAAAATCCGCATCGTTTGAGTGCCGGGCCATAACGGAGTAAGGGGAAAGAAAGGGCAGACGATTTGGAGGTGAAGGCCATAGGACTGTCCTTAATAAACTTGGTTAGTTCGAAGCCCTTCGGATCGACGCAGTCCGAGTTAAGGCAGTGGGCGACGAAACGGTCGGTAGGACGGCGAAAATCCTATGGGGGATCCAGATCGTGAGAAGACAAGGCTATTACTGAAAGGCAGTAGGAAGGAGGTCAGTATAGCTATTGGTATCATAACGGGACACATAGGACTACGAGCTCACTTATGTAAAATCGGTGCGGCAAGTAATAGGATATGTGGGGCATGTGCAGAAGATGATAAGACGTTGGAGCATTTCCTGTGTCATTGCCCGGCTTTCGCGTCTAACAGATACCGGCACTTAGAAATGGGCACACGGAGCAACAGCGAGAGCCGTTGCCGTTGTCTTAGCGTTCGAAGCCATCAATACAACTTCCAACAGATGCACAAAATCATGTGTAGTACGGAAGAAGTGTAATTTGTCACAGAAAGAATGTCAATATGTATAGCCAGGGTTGTCGAGCGTGGTTCATGGGGTAAGTGTAACATAGATGCGTTTTTGCAAATAATACGATTCAAATACAACATAGCAACGCACGGCCCTTGAAGCCATCACACTTAATATGGTTGAAAAGTCTTCAACACACACCAACCACTATGGGACGCGTTTCGTCTTTGGTTAGAAGACTTTTCAACCATATTAGGTGTGATGGCTTCAAGGGCCTTGCGTTGGTCTGTTGTATTGGAATCGTATTAAAGCGAAAACGCATCTATGATACAATTACCACATTAGCCGCACTCGACAACCCTGTTTTAGCTTTACTTTTCTTCGGCAAAGCCCGGCCAAGATTCGAACCTGGGCACACGGAGCAACAGCGAGAGCCATTGCCGTTGTCTTAGCGTTCGAAGCCATCAATACAACTTCCAACAGATGCACAAAATCATGTGTAGTACGGAAGAAGTGTAATTTGTCACAGAAAGAATGTCAGTCTTTACACAAAAATACATGCATTGGGAATAGTACAGCTAATAACGTGGTTCATGGGGTAATTTTATCATAGAGCCGTTTTTGCAAATAATACGATTCAAATACAACATGGCAACGCACGGCCCTTGAATCCATCGCACCTAATATGGTTGAAAAGTCTTCTAACCAAAGACGAAACGCGTCCCAAAGTGGTTGGTGTGTGTTGCTATCTTTGAGCTCGTCTCGAAAGAGAAACAAACAAAAATTGTAAAATTTAATGATCTCGCCCTAACAGGCAAAAAACTTGAAAAAAAAAAATAACATTTTTTTTGTCCGATCGGAGGACTCGAACCGAATGGCATGGGAGTTTTAATTTTGTCTGTCAAGTCTCTTAAAGAGACTCACTTACATATTTCAACAAATAATGTTCTGGAGTCAATGCTAAAATTCGTTGAGAATTTAAAGTTTCACATACAAATCTGATAGTTGATTTTTTCTTAGAGTTATTTTTTCGGTGTACATATTGTAAAGGGTAAAATTAAAAACAAATTTGAACTGACTTCTAGACCTGAGCAATCAACAACATTGGGAAGTTACAAAGCAACGTTATAACAATAAATTTGATTAAAAAACAGACTACTGGCATTGAGCTGTGACTCATTGCCTATTATAGTCTACGTTTTTTAGTTTTTTTCAATTTTTGACATTTTTTTTGTTTTTCAATTTGTACTTCTGAGACTGCTGCATATGAATCCATGTAATGGCTAGCAAAACAGTCACCCCTGTTAAGAGTTTTATGATGCATGACCCGTTAAACTACTCTCTACGGCTTTACCCAAATAGAAATGTTCGTTACAACATGCCTGAGTCTATGAAAGGAACTTCTATGGAATAAATTATGCACTATCCCCATCAAACGTTTGGGGATGAACGCTGTAATTTGTTTAATATTTCATTCAAAATTCTTCACATGACTTGTAACAGCTGCATAAGTTCGTTTTCTGGGAAGTGTCATTTAAAGGGTGATTTTTTTGAGGTTAGGATTTTCATGCATTAGTATTTGACAGATCACGTGGGATTTCAGACATGGTGTCAAAGAGAAAGATGCTCAGTATGCTTTGACATTTCATCATGAATAGACTAACTAACGAGCAACGCTTGCAAATCATTGAATTTTATTACCAAAATCAGTGTTCGGTTCGAAATGTGTTAAAATTTTGACAAATTTTGTTCAGCGATGAGGCTCATTTCTGGTTGAATGGCTACGTAAATAAGCAAAATTGCCGCATTTGGAGTGAAGAGCAACCAGAAGCCGTTCAAGAACTGCCCATGCATCCCGAAAAATGCACTGTTTGGTGTGGTTTGTACGCTGGTGGAATCATTGGACCGTATTTTTTCAAAGATGCTGTTGGACGCAACGTTACGGTGAATGAACACATTTCGAACCGAACACTGATTTTGGTAATAAAATTCAATGATTTGCAAGCGTTGCTCGTTAGTAAGTCTATTCATGATGAAATGTCAAAGCATACTGAGCATCTTTCTCTTTGACACCATGTCTGAAATCCCACGTGATCTGTCAAATACTAATGCATGAAAATCCTAACCTCAAAAAAATCACCCTTTATTAAGGGCCATTGGATCATTGAATTTCTAACGGGCAAAGAAGCTTTTAGTTTATGGAGAAAAAAGGGTAGATTAGGCCAGATAAAAAAATTGACAAATATTTTCAATTTTCAGACCCACCACTATAGAATGGGGGTTATACTAACCTAGAGAGAAATTTTCATAAAGAGAATTATTTTTGGGAAAATTTTCATTGAAATTTTGTCTTAAGTGTTTAGAGAATATTTCATAGAATGAATGTCTTTAGAGACAGTTTCGCCGAAATGTTTGTCTTTACAGAAAATTTCATCAACATTTTGTCTTTAGAAAACATTGCATAGAAATGTTCCTCAGCCACTACAGTAATAACCGCCTGTGACCCCATTTCGGGCCATTACCACCATTGCAAAGTTAATAAATTCTTTAAAAGTAACATCCACCATATTTGCCCAACAAGCTACATGTACTTCATTGCGCGTACTAGCTTCTACTAAAAGGTTGAAGCCTCTTATGTGTCTCCCTTTTCTTTTGGCTGCGACAATTGGGGTCGTTAATAGCTTAGATGGGCCACTGCATGGGAGAATGTGTTGTACCACCCATGGCTTATTACTACCTCGACAATTTACTAAGTACGTATAAAATTCCATCTAAGCATGAGACATTTGCATGTTCTAACACAAGTAAGTCGCCAACAGGCGGCAGCAAGCAACGTTATTTAATGACAACACACAACCCGGCATTCATTTCACGCTAGCCATTGGGAATTTTCTTGACAACTACTCTCTGGCGCTAATAAGAACTCAATTCCAAGAACTAACAATTAACTCAATAGTGTTCGATTTACAATAGCTATTGAGTTTGTGTTCATTCCCATATTGGTTTGAGGCCATATGGTTGCTATTAGGCGCAAGAGATAGCACTCGGGGAATGTTAAGAGTTCATGACCTAAGTAAGTTGAGATGAGCAGACGAATGTAGGCAACTCAACTAAGAATATTATTTATGGAAGAGAAAAGCATACTGAAGTTACCATTTTCCTCAATAATAATGTTTTTTTTTTTAATTAAAGGAAAGGAAAATGCTTCATTAGTGTGTTTTCATTAATTCAATGAAAATTTTCATTAATACGAAGATAATTTTCATTAATGCAATGAAAATTTTCAATAATATGAAGATAATTTTCATTAATGCAATGAAAAGTTTCATTACTGTTAATCTTGTCATTTCATGGATTCATTAAATAAATGAAACGAAATTCATTGATGGAATGAAAATATTTTTTTCTAAAATAAAAGTCATTTATGTGAATATTGAATTAATGATACATACAACTATGCATCCTAAAGCAGTATAGAATAAACTAACAAAAACAAGTAAAAAGGCGTTAAGTTCGACCGGGCCAAACTTTGGATACTCACCACCTCAGGTATATATGTAAACTACCTTTCATCAAAATCCGGTGAAATATGCATACCTAATGCTCCATAGCAGCTATATCGAAATATGTTCCGATTTCAAGTCATTGTTCAATTGTGCATAACAAAGTATTGGTCTTTTTAGTAGCTATTTCTAAAAATAAACCGTTTTGGAAACATATACGACACGGATGTCGAAAAGCCCAACATAAGTCACTGTGTCAAATTCAGTGAAATCGGCCTTTCATGGGGCCAAGACTTTAAATCGAGATATCGGTCTATATGGCAGCTATATCCAAATCTGGACCGATTTGGGCTAAGTTGCAGAAAAATGTCGAAGAACCTAACACAACTCACTGTCCTAAATTTCGGCGAAATCGGACAATAAATGCCACTTTTATGGCCCCAAAACCTTAAGTCGAGAGATCGGTCTATATGGCAGCTATATCCAAATCTGGACCGATCTGAGCCAAATTGAAGAAGAATGTCGAGGGGCTTAACTTAACTCACTGTCCCGAATTTCGGCGACATCGGACAGTAAATGCGCCTTTTATGGGCCCAAAGTTTTAATTCGAGAGATCGGTCTATTTGACAGCTATATCCAAATTTAGACCGATCGGGGCCAAATTGCAGAGAGATGTCGAAGGGCCTAACACAACTCACTGTTCCAAATATCGGCGACATCGGACAGTAAATGCGCCTTTATGGGCCCAAAACCTTAAATCGAGAGATCGGTCTATATGACAGCTATATTCAAATCTAGACCGATCTGTGCCATATTGTAGAAGTATGTCGAAGGGCTTAACTTAACTCACTTTCCCGAATTTCGGCGACACCGGACAATAAATGCGACTTTTATGTGCCCAAAATCTTAAATCGAGAGATCGATCCATATGGCAGCTATATCCAAATCTGGACCGATCTGTGCCATATTGCAGAAGTATGTCGAGGCGCTTAACTTAACTCACTGCCCCAAATTTCGGCGAAATCAAACAAAAAATGCGACTTTTATGGTCCCAAAACCTTAAGTCGAGAGATCGGACTATATGACAGCTATATCCAAATCTGGACCGATCTGAGCCAAATTGAAGAAGAATGTCGAAGGGCCTAACACAACTCACTGATTGCAGCAAAATCGGATAATAAATGCGCCTCTTATGCGCCCAAAACCTTAAATCGAGAAATCGATCCATATGGCAGCTATATCCAAATCTGCACCGATCTGGGCCAAATTGCAGAGAGAGAGATGTCTAAGGGCCTAAGACAACTCACTGTCCCAAGTTTCAGCAAAATCGGATAACAAATATGGTTTTTTATGTGCCCAAAACCTTAAATCGAGAGATCGATCCACATGGCAGCTATATCCAAATCTGTACTGATCTGGGCCAAATTGCAGAGAGATGCCGAAGGGTCTAACACAACTCACTGTCCCAAGTTTCAGCTAAATCGGATAACAAATATGGCTTTTATGGGCCTAAGACCCCAAATCGGCGGCTCGGTCTATATGGCAGCTATATCCAAATCTGGACCGATCTGGGCCAAATTGGAGTGGGATGTCGACTGGCCTAACACAACTCACTGTCCCAAATTTCAGCAAAATAGAATAATACATGTGGCTTTTATGGGTTAAGACCCTAAATCGGCTGATCGGTCTGCATGGGGGCTATATCAAGATATAGTCCGATAACACGATTTCGATACCCGACAAGGTCAAATACTTAAGTGTGATCTGGGACAGGAAACTGAATTGGAAGTGTCACAATCAGGAGCGTACTATGAAGGCTTACAGATGTTGGGCACTATATAGACGGGTCGCAGGCTCGAAATGGGACCTGAATCAGAGGATAGTCCATTGGCACTACAGGAGCGTGATAAGACCAATACTTACTTACGCCTCAGTAGTTTGGTTGGCTGTTATGGAGAAAAAGTGCAACATAAGGACCATACAACAGGTTCAGAGAACATGTTGTCTTGGCATAGGCGGAGCGATGAGGACTACACCCACTAGGGCACTGGAAACTATTCTAGATATCCGACCCTTTGACATACAGTACGGCGGCTATGAGACTTAAGGAGATGGGAGAATGGATTGAGGATGGGGGCAGCTCATACCATCGCGGTATAATCGAGGCAACGATAGGAAACCTCCTAATGCTGGCGACATTTGTGAGGTACTATGTCTTGTAAAAACTTCTTCTCAAATAGAGATGTCGAACTACGGCATGCCATTCGGACTCGGCTATATAAAGGAGGTCGCTTATCAATGAACTTAAAACTTGAATCGGACTGTACTCATTGATATGTGAGAAGTTTGCCTGTGTTACTTAATGGGATGTTCATGAGCAAATTTGTATTTTGTTAGGAAACCCGGAAGGAAGGGAAGATGTATCGGATCGGATACCTGAGATAAACCGTGAGGTAGGGTGTGAGGAACTGCTGCCAGCGGCACACTCGTGGATTGACGGAAACTAGAATTGTCATCTGGACGATCATGCTACATGGATGGATCAACGCTAGAGGACAGAGAGGGCCTGGGGGTTTACATTGAGAACCCAGGAACTGAGATCTGTTTTAGACTGCCTGACCATAATACGTTCCTACAGGCGGAGATTTGGGCGATCATGGAATGCGTGAAGTGGTGTGGTGCTAACGCGAGGATGTCGAGTGTGAATATCTTTACGAACAGTAAAATTGCCATAAACGCAATAACAACCACGACGGTAAGGTCACGAACAGTCTTGCAGTGTAAGGAGATTAACGCCTTCTCCTAGGATGGCAAAATCCGCATCGTTTGGATGCTGGGCCATAACGGAGTAAGGGGGAATGAAAGGGCAGACGATTTGGCATTAAAGGCCAGATAACTGCCGCAATAAATTTGGTGAATCCGTAGGCTTTCGGGTCGTCGCAGTCCGAGCTAAGGGCGTGGGCGACGAAAACACATGAAACCAAGTGGAACAGCAAAACGGTCGGTAGGTAGTGACGGGAGATCCAGATCGTGAGAGGCTATCACTGAAAGGAAGTAAGAAGGAGGTCAGTATAGTTATTGGTATCATAACGGGACACATAGGACTACGAGCTCACATATGCATGTGGGAATAATGATGCGACGTTTGAGCATTTCCTATGTCATTTGCCGGCTGTTGCGGCTAAAAGATACCGGTACTTAGATGGGGACACGATACCAGACATAAATCAACTTAGGGGCGTGGCATGGAAAACAATTAGGGATTTTGTAAGTAGCACCGAATTCGTAACTAAGATTTTCTTTTTCAAGGTAACTGTTCGTTATAAGCATTTAGAGCGCACAACAAGCCTATTACTGGCCTAGGTGTATGTCCATTGTGGCATGGGGCGGATTAACATTCGCACCTTCTTCTCAACCTAATCTAACCTAACAACTGAGATAAGTACTGCCCAAATCGGTCTATAACCTGATATAGCTACCATATAAATTGATCTCCCGATTTCACTTCTTCTGTTAAGACTTCCAACAACTGCGCCAAGTGCGCTCCGAATCGGTTGATAGCCAGATATATTGGTTGCCCAAAAAGTAATTGCGGATTTTTTAAAAGAAAGTAAATGCATATTTAATAAAACTTGAATGAACTTTAATCAAATATACTTTTTTTACACTTTTTTTCTAAAACAAGGTAAATTTAACAGCTGATAACTGACAGAAGAAAGAATGCAATTACAGAGTCACAAGCTGTGAAAAAATTTGTCAACGCCGCATTTACTTTTTGAGCAACCCAATAGATCCCATATAAACCAATCTACCGATTTGACTTCTTAAGCCTTAACAAGCCGCAATTTTTGACCGAAATTGAGCATGTCGTGTTTTGTTACGACTTCCAACATCTGTGCCGAATACGGTCCAAATCAGTCCATAACCTGATATAGCTCCTCTATAAACCGGTCTCTCGATCATCCTGGAATCTGTGAGTAAGCGTCTAGCGACATGTAAGCTAAGTTTTCAGTACCACACCCGAAGGACAACGAATGATAGATGGTCACAAAGAGGGGGTTGTGAAAACTGCAAAAATATTCGGCCTAATCTAGACTTGAAGGGCTCTACTGCTTTGCTGTCAATGGCTAGAACAGACGTCTCAGTCATTGTGCACGTCATGACAGTTCACTGTCTAATCGGAAAACATGCTGACAGACTGAAGGTTGCCATTAACGACTTTTGGTGAAGCTGTGAGGACATCGTAGAGGAAGAGACTATAGAACTCCTTCTGTGTATGTGTCCCGCACTGGCAGCCAGGAGGAGTTCCACTTTAGGTGCTAATTTCTTTGAGAACTTGGCTGATTTAGAGAAAGTGAGCGTTCGCAAGTTGTTGGGCTTCTTAAAGAGCTCTGAATAGTTCTACAGTAGCAACTAGAAGACATCTTCCTTCTTCTGTTCGTGTGGTATCTCAATAGACGAAAACGTCTAAGTGAGTCTGATGACAGACTGCCACTTAAACCTAACCTAACCTTACTTTTTTTAATTTTTTGTATAATATTTTTAAATTTTTTTTTTTTAATTTTTTTATATTCAAATTTTCGGACCTGTTTTTGCTTTGGAAAATAAAAAAGAAGTGTGAATTTTTTCTAATTTTGTTTAGTTTTTTATAATTTAAAAAATATGTTATTGCTTTTTTATAATTACTGTTTTAAGTTTCTTAAAATTTTTTATAATTTTTTTCATAATTTTTAGTTTATAATTTTTTTATAATTTTTTATAAATTTTTTAATTATTTTTTACTGTTATGTTTAACTGCATTCCATTTCAATTTCACTTTATTCTAGTTATTGTCTTTCTTGTTTTTTTTTTTTGGCTATGCATTTACGGCCCTCTAAGATGTCTTTGGCGTTTTTGTTGCATGTGCCATAAAAATAGCCTTTAATTGAGACCAACAAAGAGACCAACATGTGTGTCTTGGAATCAAGAAGAACAAAGAACTAATCTCCACGAATGAGTTGGACAACCAAAGACAATTTCATTTTATTTGATTTCAAACCACCAACAGACGGACAGACCGACTGACTGATGGACAGACTGGATGGATGGCCTGTACAAACTTATTCTTCTTTTTCTTCTACATCATCTTGTTTTACCTGCAGCAACTGGTTTTCTTACTCGAAAAGTTTTGTTTACTTTTTTATATGTCTCTGTTTCATTTCTTTAGCTCTTCTCCAGTTTGGCTTGGAACGAACGAATGAACGAACGAGATCTTCTTTTGTCGGCGCTGCCTCAGACATATTCATTTGAATGCTGGCTATAGCTGCGAACAACCAACCAAGGGTACCAAGTGGTTTGAGAGTTTTGCTGCATGTGCGCGCCTTGGTGTGCTTTGTTCCTTGTGGTTTCGGGTTTTAGATCGCTCACACCATCAAACAGAAATGCATTCGGTAACACTTGTGTCTACAAAATATCCCATGGCGAAGATAGCACAGTTGGAAGTTGGGCAAAACTTCTAAGACTTGGGCGTAAGCAGACTACGACGATGTATGTGCAAGAAAAAAAACACAACACATACTCACAGATAACATTTGAAGTGGATGGCTGGATCATCGAGGCGATAATTCTTTTATCGCTAATCAATTAATTCATGGAAAAACTAGAAATCCTACGTTTAAGACATTAAGACATAAAAATATGAACTGCAATGCTTAGACCCTTGAGCGCTAACCATACAAAGACTCCCCAGATAAATACTGCTCATTATGTAGTAAATATGTAGGAAAAGTGTCTTACAAGGGAAAAAGTGTGGGGGGGGGGAATCAATAACAAAATTGTTGTAATTGTTATAATTACAACATTTTCCAACACCTAATAATGCACAAAGAAACATGCAAATTTTCCAAAATTTCGATAAAATTTTCTCTCAAGGCAAAATTTCTATGAAATTTTCTCTCAAGACAAAATTTCTATGAAATTTTCTCTCAAGATAAAATTTCAATGAAATTTTCTCTCAAGATAAAATTTCAATGAAATTTTCTTTTAAGACAAAAGACTATGAATACTAAGAAAAAATTTCTATGAAATTTTCTCTAAAGACAACATTTTTATGAAATTTTCTCTAAGGACAACACTTCTGTGAAATTATCTCTAAAGACACAATTTCCATTACCAAAATTTACTAAATATTAGCAAATAGTACCTTATAATACTAAATAGTACCACATAGAACCAAATAATATCAAATAGTACCAATAGTACCAAAGTACACCAAATATAAGCAAAATAGTACCAAATTGTACCAAATATTGGGTTGCCCAAAAAGTAATTGCGGATTTTTCATATAGTCGGCGTTGACAAATTTTTTCACAGCTTGTAACTCTGTAATTGCATTCTTTCTTCTGCCACTTATCAGCTGTTACTTTTAGCTTGCTTTAGAAAAAAAGGAGTACTGCATATACATATTTTCCCATGAACATTCATTTAAGGAACAGGGGATACTTTTCTCATACCAATCAGAGCAGTCCTATCCAAATTTTAGCTCAATGATATGGCCCCTCCTTTATTATGCCGAGCACGAACGGCGTGCTACTAAGCGACACCAGTTATTAGGTAAGGTTTAAGTGGCAGTCTGCCATCAGACTCACTTAGACGTTTTCGTCCATAGTGATACCACAGGAACAGAAAACAGGAAGATGCCTTCTAGTTCCTACCGTTGAACCATCCAGATCGCTTTCAAAAGCCCAAAAACTTGCGAATATTCACATCCGCTAAATCGGACAGGTTCTCAAAGAAATGAGAACTTAAAGTGGAACTCCTTCTAACTGCTAGTGCGACACACACACACAGAAGTTGTTCTATAGTCTCTTATTCTTCGATGGCCTCACAGCTTCTGCAAAAGTTGTTGCCGGCAACCTTCAGTCTGTCAGCATGTTTTCCGATTAGACAGTGACCTGTCATAACGTACACAATGACTGAGACGTCTGTAGCGGTAGACCTCTTCAAGTCTACATTAGGCCACTTTGTTTTGAAATGCACAGCCCCCTCTTTTGACCATCATTCGTTCGTTGTTCTTCGGGCCTGGTCCTGAAAACTTAGCTTACATGTCGCTAGAGGCAAGCCCACAGATTCCAGTTTCACTGGACAGGTGAATTTTGAACTATTCAGACATCTCGTTAAGAGATCTGCGACAGTTGAGGGCGGTTTTTGTGTTCAGAAATACGTTCCCTAGAGATTAAATGGCTGCCTGAGAAGATATTTATGCCAATTGTCGTTATGACATACTTTAGCCATTCCACCACTTCCTTAAGTGCAAGGATCTACGCTTGATACACACTGCAGTGGTTGGGTAACCTTTTCGATATGACCAGTTCTAGATCTTTACACAACAAGTAAAAGCGGGCTAATTTTGGCCCAGCCGAATCTTAAATACCCTTCACCATGAATCGCATTTGTCAAGTTCTTTGAATGACTTTTTCAAAAAGAAAAACACCTGGCATAGGAAAACACAACCTGCTAAATTTCAGGCAAATCGAATAAGTGCGCCCTCCAGAGACTCAAAAAGTCTAACTGGGAGATGGGTTTAGATGGCAGCTATATCAGGTTATATACCGATTGAGACCACACATGGAACAGTTTTTGGAAGTCATACCAAAACGACAAATGAAGAATTTCAACCATATTGGATAAGAATTGCGCCCTCTAGAAACCCAATAAGTCTAATCGGGAGATCGGTTTATATGGCAGCTATATCAAGATATGGACTGATTCATACCATACTTGACACAGTTGTTGGTAGTTATACTAGAATACTTCATGCAAAAATTCGTCCAAATCGGATAAGAACTGCGCCCTCTAGAGGCTCAAGAAGTCAAGACCCAAGATCGGTTTATATGGCAGCTATATTAGGTTATAGACTGATTTGAACCTTCCTTAGCATAGTTGTTGGAAATCATAACAAAACATGTCATGCAAACTTTCAGCCAAATCGGATAGAAATTGCGCCCTCTAGAGGCTCAAGACGTCTAATCGGGAGATCGGTTTATATGGTGGCTGATTCATACCATACTTGACACAGTTGTAGGGAGTTATACCAGAACGCTTCATGCAAAATTTCAACCAAATCGGATAGGAATTGCGCCCTCTAGAGGTCAAGACCCAAGGTCGGTTTATATGGCAGCTATATCAGGTTATCAATCGATTTAAACCATACTTAGCACAGTTTGGGAAGTGAAGTGCAAAATTTCAGCCAAATGGGATTAGAATTGCGCCCTCTAGAAGCTTAAGAAGTCAAGTTAGTATGCCCCCCATCCTATGGTGGAGGGTATAAAAAAGCCCACCTGGTCGTTTAGTTTGGAACCATCCGTATAGAAGTTTATGTAACCTTTTATTACCAGGAATATCGTAGTTCCAATCGGTTCTATCAGGAATAGCGGTACAGTAATTTTTATCAAAAGGCGGCTTAGGCAGGCTGTAACCCGCACTGCCTGGAACATCGGACATTGTATCAAGGATAACACAGTGTCCGTAGCCGCCACATGACCAAAGAGAAATCTCCCTTAGCCTCACGGCAGTGGTCGCAGCAATTTGTCTAGCCACAATGTCCAGAGGCATTAGATGTAGCATTAAATTCAGATCATCAGATGATGTCGTCCTCAGTGCGGCTGTGATGCACAAACAAGCCAACATTTGGATCCGATTGACAATAGAACAGTAGGTGGACTTTTGAAGCGCCGTCCACCAAACCACAACACCATATAGCATTATAGATCTGACAACTGCAGTATATACCCAATGCATGACGCGCGGTCTAAATTCCCAACTTTTGCCAATGGCTCCATTGTAAGGGGAAATTTGAAAATGTGTGTCTGATGTTCAGGGAACTCAGGCGTTCGCCATAATAGGCGTACATGCAAACCTATACGCCATGGTGGCCTCCTGAATAAGGTAACGGTTGGCCAGTCGCTATCAGCAACAAAATCGTATTTCCAGATACGCCTAAGGGAATGGTTTCCGCGTAGCTATCAAAGCCGTAACCGTTGCTACCGATTACGGTACAATCCCTACTTCAGTTGGGTTTACAATTTGCTCCCCATTGCAAATCACCGGTTACAACAAAAACAGCCGATTATGGAATGACAGCAATCAACAGCAGGGTACAGCGAACGAATTTCGTCTCCTTACTGGTAACAGCGGCAAATAAGTTCCCATAAACTAGTATGAAGTAGCTCAGGACTTCCGTATACGATACAAGGAAGATCGCAAACGATGTTTCCGGGAGTGTGAAGCAAGCCACGTACAGGAGGCCACCGTAGCGCAGAAGTTAGCATGTCCGCCTATCACGCTGAGCGCATGGGTTCGTATCCTTGCGAGAATATCAGAAAAAATTTCCGGCGGTGGCTATCCCCTTCCAATACTAGCAACATATGTGAGGAACTATGCCATTTGAAAAAAATGGTATGGCAGCCATGTAAAAACTTCTCCCCAAAGAGGTGTTGAAATGCGGCACGCCGTTCGGACTCGGCTATAAAAAGACAACACTCATTGATATGTGAGAAGTTTGCCCCTGTTCCTTAATGGAATGTTTATGGGCAAATTTGCATTTGCACGTACAATGAGAATATAAGGAACCTGGCCGAAAGGGAATGGGAGAAAGTATATACATAATCAATCCCATCGTCATACACTGTGTATGCTGGGATACAGAAGGGCAAAGATCGCAATGACCAACTGTCGTATACCCAACGAGGAAGATTACAAAGTAATGTTTCCAGAGGTTTGTAGAAGACCAGGTACAATGGGAACGTGAGGAGCCTAACAGAAAGGGAATGGGAGAAATGAAGTCTATAGTCCCAATCGTAATACAGTGTGTACGCGCAAGCAGCTGAAAGCAATCACCGCACCCGAAAGGACTCTCAAAGCCGCAAGATGGCTCCTCTAGGGAATTCGACTATGGGGGACATAAAAGACGTTATTTATGTGGTAACTGGTGGCTTTTTATGAGTTAAGTTTTTCGAGGTGACATAATTGATAATTGTGTCCAAGCCTCATGTGTTAAAGTGAATGGTGTTCAGTTTACTCTGCCATTTCATCATGGAAGAGAAAAGACCTTATTTATGTAGTAACTGGTGATTTTTTTTTTGAGCTATGCTTTTTGGAGTGACAGCACTGGTTGATAATTGTATCCAAATGTCATCTATGAAAGTGAAAAGTGTTCAGTATACTCTGCCATTTCATCATGGTGAAACTCACAAACGAGCTGTAAATTGTTGAATTTTATTATTTAATTTGTATACTGTGACCAATGTCGCCTATCCACAAATTTTATCGAGCAATGAGTCTCATTTTTGGGCTAAATGGATAAGTAAACAAGCAAAACTGTCGCATCTGAGGCGAAGAACAGTCACGCGCCGTACACGAATTATCTATGCATTCCGAAAAAAACGACACTTTGATGTGGTTTATGGGCTGTTGGGGTCAATGGCCCATTTTTCTTCAAAGACTGTCGAGGAAGAAACCTTACAATCGAAATTTTTGGGTCCAATATGGCTGAGTTGGACTAGTAGGTTGGTGGTATGTGGTTGCCACAAGACGGTGAAACATGCCACATAGCCCATGAAACAATGGGCATAAAGAAGCATGCATTTGGTGAGCAGTTTATCCCTCGAAATGGCCCTGTGAGTTGATAGCGTATCAATTTGCTTAAATTAAAAAATTGCTTCCTGCAATGCCCTCAGTTTCTGGGAAAGTTTTACTTCTATGGAAAATTGTTGTATATATGTACTGTTTACAATTCCCAATTTTTCTTATTATTAACCGATGCAAAATGGAAATTCACCTACTGCGTGTTTTAAAATGCTATGGAAAATTCCAGTTTGCTCTTTTTTTTTTGTTAATTGTGGACCTGCAACCAACACGTTTTTGTTGTGGATTTTGTGTGTGTGGTTTTTTTTTTTTTTGGAAAAACTCATTGTCTTGCTGTTTAAGATGGTTCAATGGATTTTCAAATTGCTGTGTGTATTTTATACTCCTTCTTCTTTATCGCTTTCATAGTTATCAGGGGCATAGGACTTTGTTTTTTGTCAGGCATGGCAGATATGCCGCCGCTGCCACTTCTCGCTTTACTCACTCTACAGAAAGAACGCGAATCGTTGCATGGCTAGTATTAAGGTTTTCGGTTCTCTTTTTGTTTTTGTTTTTTTTTTATTTTGCTTTTCTCAGTTGCCTTAAGGCTTGGCAATACTTTGAGCATATTTTTCGTGTTATGGGGAAGAAGAGTTTGTTGGCTGGTATTCGGCGGCTGGCTGTTGTATGGCACAACAACCATGTTCCCTGGAATGGTTGCATGGCTGGTGTATGCAGACAACCAACATTTTTTTTTGTTTGGTACGGCCAAAGCAATAATAAGGCCTTATGCCTTTTGGCTTCTTGTTTGCCATCGACCAGCAGAAGTAGGAGGAGGTGGAGATAGAAGAAGCAAAGAAGCAGAAGAACAAGTAGAAGGGTCTTTAACACTCACTCACCAACACTCGGCAAGATTGGGGCGCGTGTGCGCCTCTATACGGATACGCTTCGAATCGCAGTGTATGCATTCAAGTTTTTATAACCATTGCTATGGGAAAGGGGCAAACTAACTTCGTCACTCCGTTTGTAACTTTGCGAGATATTCATTTTGCAACCCTACATGATATTGTAAGTGCATCTAGGGTAGTCCCTCCTTCCGTCTGTGTGTCTATCCATCAACCAAGAAACAGAGACAGACATGCAGAGGAACAGGTAAAAGAGAAGGACGGATAGACAAAGAGACGGATGGACGGACAAAGAACCAGACGGCAGATAGACAGACACACGGATAGACAGACAGGCTGACAGACAATTGAATGGACGTACAAGCCGATGGACGAACGGGCTGCTCGTCTGGGTCTTTGTCTCTTCGTCTGTCCTTTTTTTGCTCGTCTCTCTTTGTCCGTCCGCCAATCTCTTTTTCTGTCCGCCTTTTTTTGTCTGTCCGTCTATCGGTTTCTCTCTCTGTCTATTCATCTGTTTCTTTGTCTATTCGTCTGTCGCTCTTTCTTCCTTCTGTCTCTCTTTCTTACTTCTGTCTGTCCGCCTTTCCCTTTGTCTATCTATCTCTCTGTCTGTCCGTCCGTCTGTTTGTCTGTCTGTCTGTTCGCCTGTTTGTTTGCCTATATTTTTGTCTACCCGTCCGTTTCTTTGTCTGTCCCTCTGTCTTATTGTCTGTCCGTTCGTCTGTCGCTCTTTCGTACTTCTGTCTGTCCGCCTGTCCCTCTATCTAGCTATCAGTCTGTCTGTCCATCTATCTGTCCGTCCATCCATCTGACCGTCCATCCATCTGTCCGTCCATCTTCTTGTCTGTATGTCAGTCTGCCTGTTTATCTATCTATCGGTCTATATCTCTGTATATCCGTCTGTCTGTTTGTCCCTCTGTCAATCTGTCCGCCTGTCTGTTTTATTGTCGGTCTACCCGTGAGTCTGTCTATCCACCTAGGAATGTCCCTCCTTCCGTCTGTGTTTCTATCCATCTGCCAACAGACTGTCTGTCTGTATAGACATGTAGAGGAATAGACAAAGAGAAGGACGGATAGAGAAAGAGACGGATGGATAGATAGAACCAGACCGCAGATATATAGATAGACAGACAGGCGGAGAGACAAATGACAAATAGACGAACAGGCCGATGGACGAACGGACTGCCCGTCTGGGTTTTTGTTTGTTCGTCTGTTTCTGTCCGTCTTTCTTTGTCTGTCACTCCATCTCTTTTTCTTTTCGGCCTTTTTTGTCTGTCCGCCTATCTCGTTATCTGTCCCTCTGTCTATTTGTTCGTCTATCGGTCTATCTCTCTTTCTATTCGTCTGTCTCTTTGTTTGTTCGTCTGAAGCTCTTTCTCACTTCTGTCTGCCCGTCTGTCCGCCTGTCCCTCTGCCTATCTATCTCTATGTCCGTCTTTCAGTTTGTCCATCTGTCGGTCTATCTCCATCTGTCCGGTCGTCTGCCGCTCTTTCTTCCTTCTGTCTGTCCCCCTGTCACACTGTCTATCTATTTGTCTGTTTGTCTGTCCATCAGTCTGTCCATTCATATGTCTGTCCATCCATCTGCCCGTCCATCTGTTTCTCTGTATGTCCGTCCATCTGTCTGTCTATATGTCCGTCTGTCTCTTTGTCTGTCCTCTGTCCATCTTTCAGTCAGTACTCTGTCCGTCGTTCGGTCTGTCCGTCTATGGGCCTATCTATCTGTCTTTTTCTTTATCTGCCTGTTTCTCCGTCTATCTCAGTCTAACTGTTTGTCTTTTCGTCTGCCCGTCGGTCTGTCTGTCCGTCGTACTAACTATTGCTCAATCTCTCTGTCTATCGGCCTGTCTCTTTGTCTGTACATATTTCTGTCTGTCCGTCTATCGGTATATCTATTTATCTCTTCGTCTATCTCTTTGCTTGTCTGCCTGTCCCTCTATCTGTCTTATTGTCTGTCAGTCTGTTTCTCCGTCGGTCTGTCTCTCCGTCGGCCTGTCTATCTGTCTGTTGGTCTGTCTTACCGTCTATGGCTCAATTTCTCTGTCCGTCTCTTTGTCTGTACGTATGTCTGTCTGTCCGTCTATCGTCTGTCCGTCTCTCAGTCAATCAATATGTTTATCCGTCCGTCCTTTGTCTTTCCGTCTGTCTATCTGTCTATCTCTCTACCTATCTGTCTGACCGTCGGTCTGTTTGTACATCGTTCTAAGCTCGACCGTCGGTCTAACCTCAACCGTCGGCCTAACGTTAATGTTCCAATGACACCTTCAGAACGCAATTCATAAAAATATCCTTAAAAGAGCATATGACACATGCATCTCACGATGGAGGGTACATGCCATTCGATTTGGCCGATATTAACATGCTTTAACTTGTTGTATTTAGCGTAGCATAGTGTGCCAGAGGATTGTCGGATGGGATTTTGCCTTTGGATTTTTTTATGGGCCTGTTTATGCTTCTTTTTTGTTTTTCGTTTTTGGGTTCTTCTGCTGCTGGTCGATGCAATGAACGGTATTTGTTGGTCGTTGATTTTAGGCTGTGTGCGTTGTTTTTTTTTTTTTTTTGTTTATTTCAATTTTGTCTTCTTTGGTTTGGTTTTAGCCAGGCATTGCTGGCTTGCTGCCTGGTTGATGGACGGACAGACGGACAGAACAAAGTTTTCCCATTTGATTACATCCGGAAATGCCGTTCTTTTCTACACGTGAATGGAAATTTTGATGTACACACTTCGATATCAACTCGTTATGTTGTACTCGTAGTAGGTATGTGTGTAAGGCGGGCGACGTTCACATTTCATCATCATTAGTCATTAGGTGGTAAGAAGAACAGGCAAGTCTTTCACCTCATTGCCTGTTCTGGCTCGTAACTCGGTTTCTTGGGATTTTTCCTGCTCAAGAGAGCTGCATTTTGTTGTCAATATTATTAATGAGTTGGATTGCCGGGACCGTAAGTATCCATCCATCCATCTATGAAGTGAACAAATTACCCACATTGACAAAATAAATGAGAAAGGTGTTGCTGACAAACAAATGACTTAAACTTTTGCATATTTTTCCTCCTTTGGCTGTTTTCCATCATAAATTTTGGGCAATGCTTTCATAAATCTCTTCTCGTACGTCGGCTGTTTTGGCAATGATAAAAAACGAGCCTTTAACTTTGTGGAGATTTTGAAACAAAACACAGAAATGTTGGCCTCGTTGGTGTGATTGACCTTTCTTGGGGAATTTCTTTCTTCCTTGTATTGTCTTGCAATTGAATTGCAAGGAAATTTTTGAAATATGCCAAGTCACGAGGATTTTCTAATACCAACTTGAAGGAAAATGACATTCATTTCCGCATATCAGGTGTTTGCCTCGCTGATATTGCAAGAAACTCTTATATCTCTTAATTTTTGGGATATCCAACTCGATGGTATTTAAGAAACGAGAAGGCAGACGAATATACCAAGAAGGGCTTGACTACGACCAGCGAAACCGTCCCCAAATGGCATTTTTCGAACTACTGAACATTGTAGAGGGGATGGCCAATGCAGAGTTGGTGGAGAGGTGGAAATCTGTATATGGATGCCGCACTCCAGGACATTCTGGCCTAACATCGATCGAAGCAGGACGAGAGAGTTTCTTTTAATCGATTATAACCGGACACTGTGCGATAGACCATATGGCGGCGCACATGGGAATCCCATATGATGATTATTGAAAAACTTTCTGGGCGATGAACGTGCTTTGTTCGTTCCCAGGTCTATAGGGGATAGGCGTTGGCTCCCTTCTCTCGTCTCTAGGTCTGCTCTGGGGATTCAAGCACATTTCTCTCACATCTCTCGCCAGGGTGTCCAAATGGGCCCAGTGCTGGCCTTCATGTGAACTCACTTTTGCGGTGGGCTATCCATTCAACCTTAACATAAACCCAAGAAACAGTGCAGAACTGCCTCCTCACCCCAAAAGCTCGAATGGGTTGTTCTTTGACGTACTGCCATCTTTAACGCTCCTGCTATGGTTATAGTGTGTTGTATCTTCATCTAATCTTAATTGACCAACTTCTGTTAAATAGCCAGACCTGGGCACTCTGCAACTTGAATGAGGAGCGTCCAGTGAACTGGTTGTTAGTTGAGTGCGATGGGCTGTACGGTTAAAAAGAAAAGTGTGCTCGTGTATTGCCAGATAACAAGAGGAGACATACATCTTTAAGGTTGTCATAAATCCTAGGCCAATAAATATAGAAACTACTCAGGTGTATCGTGGAAGGTAGAGGTGTGCACGTAAGTCGTGAGTAGTCATATCACGCGTGAATCACGGGTGAGTAACGTTTTTCGTGAGCGAGATTCAAAAATAATCACGTGTTCGTGCTTGAACATGATTGAATTAAAATTCTTTGTGCGTGAATCACAACTCTAATCACGACTCACGAAAAAATCATGAACCACGTGATATTACGACTCATAAGAAAATTACGACTAAGGGTTCGTATTCTATTCCGCTTTCGTAAAAGTCGCTAACAATTTTTAATTGTTTGGCAGGCGAAATTTGACAGCAATCAAATGTTTTTTTGTTTCCATACCAAAACGCGTTTTTAAACCCACTACCAAAGGATGGGGGTAGTAGTATTCCTTTACGCCTATTTTTCTCCTACTTTTCGTCGACTTTCATATAAGAGAAGATAATGATTTGGGTGGTTTAAGTGAAAACAGCCCGGTAAATACTGCTTAGACAACATGTATAAGTGTCTTCGCACGGGAAGGATCCTTGTCTCCTGATGGAGGTGAGCCACTGGGGAACTTGAGACATTATGTCTCTTAAGTTCTTATTCCGACAGGTCTGTATCTTATTTCACTATTTGTAACTTCTTTGGCATTTCCAGGGGTTGCCGTTGGACGATTTCTGACAAAAATTCTTTGTTTTCCAGAGTGAGGACCCTTTTCAACTCTTTTGTCACAAATTAGTTGATGTAGAGCGTGCGGAGGACTTTAAAGTGTTGTCATGCTCAAGTTACAGCTATCTTTCGCATGTGATACGATCTCCAAGAAATCCGAAGAGTTGAATAGAGCAATAACTGATTTTATACAGCTCCAAAGCTATAACCTCACCCCAGGGAACTCACTGTTTCTCTCTATGGGGCTAAGATTTGTATTCCTTACTACCTGAATCGGTCCCGCACCGCTCAAAATTAATTTTTAAATATTTATTTTCGACAATCAAAGAGCTTTAAATGAAATACCATACTGCAAAAGTGGTATATGGATGTATATCGCTTGGCTGACAGTAAAACAATATAAATGCCTTTATTTGAATCCTAATGATCTTTATTAGTTTATGAAATCGCTCGAAGGGTTTTGGGTCGTTTGAGCCCCATATTTTTATGGGGATTTTGGAAGTGGGACGGCCTTGCAGACCTTTCGTTTCGAATGTGGGTAAAAAAATTAGTTTTCTACTCACAAATTCCTTTCATTTGATTCCTTATTGCCATAATTGGTAAATATGTCCAGTTTGGGGGATGTTTGGGAGGTAGAGCGGTCACTCAGACTCTAAGCCCTGAAAAAATATCTACATCGTGCTCTACTTTTAAATATCATTTATTTGAACCCCATATTGCCATTGGTTTAAGGGGAGTTTATGGGGTGAGGCGTACCACAAACACTTGGCCCCAAAATTGGATATCAAATTCGTTTTCTACTTTCAAATACCTTTCATTTGAGCCTCCTATTGCCATAGTCGGCAAATACATCCGGTTTAGGTGTGGGATCCCTGGCTCCACTGTCTTTTAGTCCAAAATTGTCATGGTCAGCAAATATCTCCTGTTTCGGAGTTGTTATGGCGGCCCCTAGATACTTGGTGCCAATTGTTGATATCAGATTCGTGCTCTACTCCGAAATATCTTTAATTTGAGCCCCATTTTCCCCATAGTCGGCAAATATGCCCATTTGGGGAGGAGGAGAATTTTTTGGGACGGCTGGAGGTGTTTGTGGAGGAGGCTCAGTGACTTGGCCCTGTAAATATATATGAGATATCTTTGATTTAAGCTCCATATTGCAATGCTCAGCAAATACGTCTTATTTGAGGGTTGCTATGGGGGCGGGGTGGCCCCATATATGCTTTGTCCCATATAGTGATGTCAGTTACGTACTCTACTCCCAAAGACCTTTCATTTGAGCCCCATATAGCCATGGTGGGCAAATATGTCCCATTAAGGGATGTTTAGGGGGGTTGACCATCCCACCCCCGATCCAAACACTTGCTCCCACAACTGGATATCAAATAAGTTTTTTAATCATAAAATACATTTCATTTGAATCCCATATTGTAGTGGTTGGTCCATAAATATTTAACGGGTATAGAGGATGGGGCGACCCACCTAGGTATCCCATCCGAAATTTGCATACCAAATTTTTGTTTTTAGGTAACTATAAGAGATCAAACAAAATTTCGCCTAAATCACACCATCTATCTTCGAGATCTCCCGTTCCTGAATCTTGAGGTAAGGGGGAGAGTCCGCCCCCCTTACCCATCTTACGCTATTTCGCTATTTTCACCACGGGACCATTCTGCATAATATGTGAAAAATTATAGAAAATCGGTTCAGCCGTTTTTGAGTTTATAAGGAACACACAAACAAACACAAATTGATTTTTCTGTTATATAAGATTCGTTTTTGGAACACTCTACCAACATGCCCGTGAAGATAAATTTGAATATAACTTAGCGAAGACACAAACCTGACATTTTAACAGAGCTATGTTAAGTGATTAACAGAGCACTGTTAACTAATTTTCTTTTGTATTTTAAATAAAAAAATCATTTTTAGCATTTTCTCACCAAATATTTTCTAAAATCATTTGCTAAAGAATTTATCTACAACTATAAAAAGCTTAATAATAACTAAACCCTCAAACCTCTATACCAAAAATATTTTTTGAAGACCCACATGACCTATATGACATGCTAACCTCTGCGCTAGCGTGGTCTCCTACAGTACACGATGACTATGAGCATGAAAAACCGGACGGCACCTGCTTTAATACTCAGTGCCCTTGGTACCTAATATGAGAATGCGAGTTATCGGCACCTGTAAATAACCGATGGTCATAACCTTTTCACGGCAATCGGTCTGATGAACCGCAACGGGCTTTTGAGCTTGACGATGATAGCTGTCTCCACATTCAATTTAGGAAAAAGCGCCATTATGCGCCTGCAGCAGCTATATCGACATTTGGGCAAAATTGGACCCAACTCGCCACAAATCACTGTTGTAAATTTCAATAAAATCGGGTAATAAAGGGGTCTTATGTGAGTTCAAACCCTTAAATCGAGAGATCGATATATATGGCAGCTATATCCATATGTGATCCGATCAGCATCATATTCGAGGAGGATATTTAACTGTGTTAAACCCCTTAACCGGTATAACTGTCATATAGACCGATATGACGATTACCCGATTTCTTTGAAATTTTAAATAGTGAGTTGTTTTAAGCCTTCCGACATCCGACCCATATATGAGTCAGATCAGCCTATATAGATATAGCTGACATATAGAGCGATCTTCCAATTTAGGGTCTTAATCCCATAAAAAGCAGATTTATTGTCTAAAAATGTGACTTGTATATGAGTCCTCAGGACCTGAATAAAATATGATCGAGACCAGCCCCTATTAAGATATGCCCGTGCCGAATTTGAGTGCATAAATTATCCAGTTTTCACCGGATTGTAACGAAAGGGGGTTTACATATATACTCTAGGTGGTGGGTATTCAAAGTTCGGCCCGGCCGAACTTAATGCCTTTTTCCTTTTTTTTTCACTGCAATTATTTTCACTGCCTTAATATGGCGTCATTTTTAAGCACATATAGAATACGTTCAACATATATACCAATATTATTGCTTTTTTAGTTTTGTGCTGACGTACAACAAAGATAAATAAAGCAATCGGATTTTGAAGAAGTCCGCGTATTTAAATAAAATCAATAAGTATTAATATTTAGCAGCGCTTCTATTATTTTGACCGCAACTGTATGTGTGTCAAATTGCATCGAAATCGAGTGTTCGCCTATACAGATCACTTTTCTCAAAAAAACGCATTTGCCTATTTAATTAATTTTTTGATTGGATCAATTAAAAAATTAATGAAAAATGTCAACCAATTTTGTAATTGGATCAATTAAATAATTTGATGTGCAATTTATTTAATTGAGTGTGCAATTTATTTAATTGAATGTGCAATTTATTTAATTGAACATTTTTTCAATCACTTTTTCAAAGACTGTGATTCATATTATCATTTCAGTTTCAGCAGTTTCAATTAAAAAGTTAATTGGATCAATTGAATTCGTGATTGAAACCGATTTTAATTTTTTTTTCTGTGTAGTCTATATATAAAATTTTACCAAAAATTTTCATGTCTGATTTTTAAGTTGGAGCATTACCAAAATTTCCCATTCTGCATAGGATAACAGATATCTATTACAACAGAAAAAAGGGTTCCCAAATATTTTCCAGTTTGACATATGTGTACACCATTGTCTAAAGTTAAATGTTTAAAAAAGTATCTTTCTTTCTTGCTTTACTCACCATACTACTCCGAAAGCACCATAGCCAATGGGACGATCTGGTTGCACATCCTGCGGTACTGCCGGTGGCTGATAATAAGGTGCGGCAGCAGCAAGTATAGCTCCTTGTGGCGCACCGCCAGCAGCTCCACCTTGTACGAGAGACATCGAAACGCTCATTGAATTTTAACACGACAACAATGAATTGAATTTCTTCGCCTTTTGCCCGAGACGTTTGAATTGAAGCTGTTTCTGGCGGCGAAACAACACTTTCCGTTAGATTATTAGTTTGTTTGTTGCTAGGCCTGATTAATGGTATGTTATGTGATGGGATAGATGAGTGGATGGATATGAGTTTGCCAAAGCCACCATCAAAGTTTGTTTTGTTAACGCGAGGATACTAACGGACCCACGCAAGTACACACCTACACATCGAATCACTCAAATACACTCTTTTCACTTCGACATCAGTGAGAAGAGCATAAACAAAACTTGTGTTTTACACACTAAGCCCCACATATATTCACACAATTTCTATATATCCTTGTAAATACACACACACACAAGCACGCGTTACTGCAAACAATTGTTGTGCCGTCGTATGCCGGCCTTTATGGATTTGTGTACTCGTATATTCGCGCAGCTCACATTCAAACGCACACTCACACACACAACGTAAAGGTTGCGTGTTTGAGGATACTTGTTGTTGGGGAGTAGGCGGCAACGGCGACGGCGACGGCAGTGGCCTGAGAGCTCAAGGAAACATAGAATCAGGATAAATGCGAAACAAAAGCTGTTCAACGTGGAGATTTTTCACTTTAATTAAAATTTTTTATTTTGTTTCGAATTCACAATCTATTATGGTGGCCGCGTTTACAGATGAGTACAGCAATATTTATTTTTTCAAAGCCCTTACGTAAAAGCAATTTTGGGTTTTTTTTCCTTTTTTTTCATAGGTTTTTATGAATTTTATTTTGCGTTGCTCTTCTGATGATTGTGGATAGGGGATATAGGATAATATATATGGGTATATATGTGTGTTTTATATGTATGTAGGTATGTACGTCAAACAAATTTTTTCGGCTAATAGTATCTTAATTTCTATAAGCGCTGATAACTGCGGTAATATTTATCTGAAATGGATAACAAAGAAAATTAAAAACGTATTAATTAATATCGTCATAGACAATTTTATAAGAATGTCTGCACATATCATGTATATTACATAGGAATAAACTTTTTATTAAAATGGGTGTCAGTCAGTTCAAAACTAGCAGGTGAAGTAAAATTTTTGTGGACACAAAAAACCTTTTATATTGTTGTGAAGTTAAACAAACCGATTCGGCCGATTCGGACCGTACTTGTCGAGGCTGTTGGAAGTCATCAACATTTCATCCAAATCGGTTGGCAATTGCGCCATCTATAGGCTAAAGAAGCCAAATCGGATTAGCGGTTTATATGGGAGCTATGTGAAGTTATGAAATGATTTAGATCACACTTAGCGTAAATTTTAGAATTCGAAACAAAACTATAGGGGCATAATTTGAGCCAAATCGGACAATGATTGCTTTTTTTAGAGGCTCAACAAATCAAATCGTGTGATCGGTTTGTGTCCTACACATATATCAGGTTATGGAACTATTTAAATCACACTTGGCAGGGCTATTGGAAGTTGTAGCAAAAATGTTCGTGCAATAATCCAGCCAAATCAAGTGCTACATACACCTTCTAGAGGCTCAAGAAGTCAAATCTGAACATCGGTTTATAAAGCAGTTATATCAGGTCATGGAGGCCACCGTAGCGCAGAGGTCAGCATGTCCGCCCATGACGCTGAACGCCTGGGTTCGGATCCTGGCGAGACCATCAAAAAAAAAAATGTTCAGCGGTGGTTATCCCCTCCTAATGCTGGCGACATTTGTGAGGTACTTCGCCATGTAAAAACTTCTCCCCAAAGAGGTGTCGCTCTGCGGCACGCCGTTCGGACTCGGCTATAAAAAGGAGGTCCCTTATCGTTGAGCTTAAAATTGAATCCGACAGCACTCATTGATTTGTGAAAAGTTTGCCCCTGTTCCTTAATAGAATGTTCATGGGCAAGGAGGTCCCTTATCGTTAAGCTTAAAATTGAATCCGACAGCACTCATTGATTTGTGAAAAGTTTGCCCCTGTTCCTTAATAGAATGTTCATGGGCAAGTTTGCATTATATCAGGTTATAGAACAGTTGGGACCATACTTGGCACTGTTGTTAGACACGAAAACAAAACACCTCACGCAATACTTCACCCAAAATCAGATAAGAATTGTGCCCACTAGAGGCTTAAGAAGTCAAATCTGGCGATCGGGAACTATATCAGTTTATCTACCGATTTGGAACCATGCTTGGCAGTTGTTGAAAGTCATAACAAATACCTTATCAAAATTTTCAGACAAATCGAATAAGAATTGCTCCCTCAAGATGCTCAAGAAGTCAAGATGCGAGATCTCATTATAAGGCAGCTATATCAAAACATGGCATATCGGTCCATGTTTTGATATTTACAATGCCAACCGACTTACACAAATGGGAAGTTTTGTGCAAAAATTCAAGTTCCCAGCTTTATTCCTTCGAGAGTTTGCGAGCTTTCGCAAGACGGACGGAATGACATTTCTTAATCCACTAAGCATAAGAAGACGATCAAGAATTTAACTACTTTGTTGGGTCTGAGATCAATATATCAATGTGTAACCAACGGAATGGAGAAATTAGTAAACCCCCATCCTACACCCAGAAAAATTACTCTGCTGGTATCAGCACAAACTGTCTGCTGATATCACACTGTCTGCTGATATTTAATTAAAAATTTTAAACTTTTGAATAAATCCATTTAAAATTGATGAACTTTTAAACAAAAAATGAGGTATTTGCTATTTATTAAAAAAAAAAAAAACTTTGCTAATTTTACCTGTAGTTTTTTTGTTTTAAAGCCTAAGTATAATAGTAGTAGTAATTTTGCCTGCCGTTATTAAAATTCGATAAAAAATAAGCAATTTGTACAAAAGTTTAAAAAAATTCAAGTTGTATGATTGTAAAGTTGAAAAACAAGGAGGTATATAAAATTTGTTGAAATATTTACGACATTTTTAAGCTTTTTTTAACTTTTTCAAAATTTGAAAACAGCAGAAAATGTTTGCTGTGTTTGCAACAAATTACTGCTGTCCCATTTTCAACAGACTTTCTGCTTTTCAGCAAAATTTTTTTGCTGTTTCTACTAACAAATTTCTATGAGTGTATGGTGAAGTTTAAAATAAGATTATGATCTTTTGCCATACCATTCAAATTTGGTTATACCTGGAAAGATTTGTGAAAATGATTTTCCTATTTTTATACCCATCACCATAAGATGGGGGTATACTATTCCAGTTAACACTATTAGTAACACCTCGAAATATTGATCTGTGACCCCGTAAAGTATAAATATTCTGGATCCTCTCGACATTCTGAGTCGATCTAGCCTTGTCCGTCCGTCCATCCCTCTGTCGAAATCACGACAGCGGTGGAATGCGTAAAGCTAGCCGGCTGAAATTTTGTACAGATACTTCTTGTTAATGTAGGTCGTTGGGGATTAGAAATGGGTCACATCGGTTCAGATTTTGATATAGCCCCCATATAAACCGATCCCGGGATTTGACTTCTTGAGCCCCTAGAAGCCTTAATTTTCATCTGATTTGGCTGAACTTTAGAACAAAGACTTCTGATTAACTTCCAGCATCCATGCCAAGTATTATCCGAATCGGTCTATAAACAGACATAGCACCCATATAAACTAATCACCGGTTTTTGACCTCTTGAGCTCCTAAAAGCCTCAATTTTCATACGATTTGGCAGAAATTTGAAACAAAGAGTTGTGTTATAACTTCCACGAGCCATGCCAAATATGATTCGAATTGGTCCTAAAAAAGATATAGCTTCCATATAAACCGATCACCGGATTTGACTTCTTGAGCCCCTAAAAGCCTCAGTTTTCATCAGATTTGGCTGAAATTTTGAACAAACACTTGAGTTATGACTTCCAACATCCATGCCAAGTATGACCCAAATCATTTTATAAACTGATATAGCCCCCATATAAACTGATCCCCAGATTTAACTTCTTGAGCACTTAGATGCCCAATATTAATCCGATTTGGCTGAAACTTGTAACAATGGCTTGTGTTATGACCTTCAACATTCATGCCAAGTATGATCCGAATAACCCCCATATAAACCGATCCCCGGATTTGACTTCTTGAGCCCCCAGAAGCCTTAATTTTCATCTGATTTGGCTGAACTTTAGAACAAAGACTTTTGATTAACTTCCAGCATCCATGCCAAGTATTATCCGAATCGGTCTATAAACAGACATAGCCCCCATATAAACTAATCACCGGTTTTTGACCTCTTGAGCTCCTAAAAGCCTCAATTTTCATACGATTTGGCAGAAATTTGGAACAAAGAGTTGTGTTATAACTTTCACGAGCCATGCCAAGTATGATTCGAATTGGTCCTAAAAAAGATATAGCTTCCATATAAACCGATCACCGGATTTGACTTCTTGAGCCCCTAAAAGCCTCAGTTTTCATCAGATTTGGCTGAAATTTTGAACAAACACTTGAGTTATGACTTCCAACATCCATGCCAAGTATGACCCAAATCATTTTATAAACTGATATAGCCCCCATATAAACTGATCCCCAGATTTAACTTCTTGAGCACTTAGATGCCCAATATTAATCCGATTTGGCTGAAATTTGTAACAATGACTTCTGTTATGACCTTCAACATTCATGCCAAGTATGATCCGAATAACCCCCATATAAACCGATCCTCGGATTTTACTTCTTGAGCCCTAAGAAGCCTTAATTTTCATCCAATTTGGCAAAAATTTGGAACAAAAAATTGGCAAAAATTTGTGTTTTGACTTTCAACATGCATGCCAAATACGATTCTAGTCGGTATATAAACTGATAAAACCCCCATATATACCGATCCCCGGATTTGACTTCTTGAGCTTTTAGATACCTTAATTTTCAATCGATTTTGCTTAACTGTGAAGCAAAGACTTGTGTTATGACTTCCAACATCTATGCCAAGTATGATCCGAATCGATTTGTATACAGATATAGCCCCCATATAAATTGATCCCCGTATTTGGCGTCTTGAGCCTTTAGAAGCCTCAATTTTTATTCGATTTGGCTGAAATTTGGAACAATGACTTGTGTTATGACTTTCAATATCCATGACAAGTACGATCCTAGTCCTAAAAACCGTCTAAGACAATCAGGCAGCCATTAAATCTTTGGATAACATATTCCTGAATTCAAAAATCGCACTCGAATGTCGCAGATCATTGCTGAACAGTTCAAAATTTTATTGTTCAGGGTGGCGGGCCATAGAGATATCCTAGGGAGCTGTAGAGCAGACGAGCTTGCGAGACTAGGTAATACTTTACATATTCCAGAGTAACTGGAATCTTTGGGTATGCCTCTAACAATACCTTCAAGCTTAGGCCCAAAGGGCAGTTATTGATAGATGGTCACAGAAGGGGGTTGTAAACATTTCAAAGTTTGTGGCCTAATCTAGACTTAAAGATGTATACCGCTTTGCTGATGCTGGCTAGAACAGACGGCTCAGTCATTGTCAGCCCAATTCTGAAACCAACTACCTGGAAATAAACTCCCAGGGAATTAATTGTTCCCTCGAATTAAATCCTCCGTTTCCGAATTAATAGGGAGACCGAATATTTGAGAGAAGAAATTTCGAGTTTTCCAAAACAGATATTTTGCTTCAATTTTTTGGAATATAAAACATAAAATGGAAAAATAAATAGAAAGAATTTATTAAAGTTGTTAAAAAATTTATCGAACTTGTTTAGAGTTGTTTTTTTAATGTTTGCTCTACAGTTGTTGCCTACAGTTGTCACGCGATTTCTGTGTTGTGACAACAACTTTCTGTCTTCATCGAACAATCGTTGGCTAAAATCATATGCTTCCAAAGTGATTTGGTTGACACTTGAATATGTTGTCACTGTTTGTATGCGGGAGACACATCCTGCACGTTGGAGTATTTATTTACCAAAAAGAGTTCAGGTGGCTGAACCTAGCCATTTCTAGCAATTTCGGTCCGTCTGTCTCTTGAAATCACGCTGCGCTCTTTAAAAATGAAGATATTGAGCTGAAACTTTGCGCAAGTTCTTTCTATCTCCATAGGCAGGTTAAGTTTGAATATGGGCTATATCGGATATAAACCCCATAAAGACCGATTTGCCGATTTTAGGTATTAAGCCCACAAAAGCCATATTCATTATTCGATTTTGCTGAAATTTGAGACAGTGAGTAGTGTAAGGCCGGTCGGTATACTTTTTCAATTTTGCCCAGATTTGCATATGGCTGCTGTATAGACCGATCTCTCGATTTAAGGTCTTAGGCCCATTAAAGACGCATTCATTGTCCGATTTCGTAGAAAGATCGGTCCAAATTTGGATACAGCTGCCAATATGGGCTATATCCGATTATATCTTGATATAAACCCCAAAAAGATCGATCTGCCGATTTTATTTAACGTCTTCGGCCATTAAAGACGCATTTATTGTCCGATTTCGCTGAAGTTTAGGACAGTGAGTTGTGTTGAGCCCTTTTACATCTTTTTTTCAATTTGGCCCAGATCGATCCAGATTTGGATATAGCTGCCATATAGACCGATCTCTCGATTTATTTATTATCCGATTTCGCTGAAATTTGACACAGTGACTTCTGTTAGGCTTTTCGACATCCGTGTCCTATATGGTTCAGATCGGTCTATATTTGGATATAGCTGCCAAAAAAAAAAAAAACAATATTGAACTTATTTTTATTAGACAACTCAATGTCCGTGCCGAATTTAGTCCAAATCGGACCATATTTCGATATAGCTGCTTTAGGGCCCGGCCCAACTTATTGCCGTTTCACTTCTTTCTTTTCAACACACTTCCATTTGTTTGGGGAATTTTTCCCAAATGTTATCATCTCATTCTCCCTTTAATTTGGATTCAAAATAACTACTTTCTTCTCTGGGATATGTTTCCCTTTTTCGAAGTTCGTTGAGAATAAAGGAAAGGGAGTAGAGAAAAACTCCCAAGGAATTGTTATCCAGAAAAGGGCTGTGTGTCAGTCATGACAGACCACTGTCTGATTGGAAAATATACTGACAGACGTAAGGTTGCAACAACAACAAGTCCGAAGAAGAGAGACTAAGTTAAGTTTATGACTATAATTCATTATCGTAATAACATAGAAAATTAATTCAACTCCTTGCTTTAGTATAAATGGTTAAGTGTAGATGGATACATGACATGCGTTATCGGCGTCTCTGCTCCCAAGGCTACTACATTTAATAGAAAATTCTTAATCTAGGGTTTGAACTGAAAACTAAGATAATAAAATAATATAACAAATAACTAAAAGGTTAGGTTAGGTTGAAAAGAGGGTGTAGATATTAATCCGCCCCATGCCAGTGTGGACATACACCTAAGCCAATAATCGACTTGTTGTGCGCTCTATATACTAAAAAATAACCTCAAAAAAGAAAATCGAAGTTAAGAATTCCGTGCTACTTACAAAATTCATAATTGTTTTCCATGTCACTCCCATAAGTTGGTTCATTTCTCCTAAGTGCCGGTATATGGTAGACGCAAAAGCCGGGCAATGACAAAGGAAATGCTCCAACGTCTCATCATCTTCTCCGCATGCCCTACACATGCCATCACTTGCCGCACCGATTTTACATAAGTGAGCTCGTAGTCCCATGTATCCCTTCATGATACCAATAGCTATACTGACCTTCTTATTACTTCCTTTCAGTAATAGCCTCGTCTTCTCACGATCTTGATCCCCCCATAGGATTTTCGCTGTCCTACCGACCGTTGCGCTGTTCCACAATGTTGCATGCGCATTCGTCGCCCACCCCCCTAACTCGGACTGCGTCGACCCGAAAGGTTTCGGGTTAACCAAGTTTATTGACGGCAGTCCTCTGGCCTTCACCGCCAAATCGTCCGCCCTTTCATTCCCCCTTACTCTGTTATGACCTGGCACCCAAACGAGGCGGATTTTGCCATCCTCAGAGAAGGCATTAATCACCTTCTTACACTGCAAGACTGTTCGTGACTTTACCGTCCTGGTTGTTATTGCCCTTATGGCAATTTTACTGTCGGTAAATATGCTCACACTCGACGTCCTCGCGTAAAACCACACCATTTCACGCATTCCGTAATCGCCCGGATCAGGCAGTCTAAAACAAAACTCAGTATCTGGGTTCTCAATGTAGACCCTCATATGCCTACTCTGTCCCCTAGCTTTGATCCATCCGTGTAAAATGATTTTCCAGATGGCAATACTAAGGTTCGGTCAATCCAAGACTGTGCCGATGGCAGCAATGCCTCGTACTCGACTTCATGGTTCATCTCAGGTATCCGATCGGAAACCTCTTCCTTTCCTTCCAGGTTTCCTATCGTCGCCTCGATTATACCGCGATGGTATGAGCTGCTCCCATCCTCAATCCATTCTCCCATCGCCTTAAGTCTCATAGCCGCAATGGCTGCCTCACACTTAGTCTGTATGTCAATGAGTCGGATATCCAGAATAGTCCCCAGTGACCTAGTGGGCGTGATCCTCATCGCTCTGATGTTGGGCGCCGGCTAGTGCCTTCTCGTAAAAAGCGATAATACCCGACTCAGGCTCGTTAATAAATCCCAAGGGTATTAGACCAACTTCAATCATATGAGAATTCTCATGAAGCCTTAATCTTAAATTGAATTTTTTCCAAAATATCGCAGACTTGGAAGAAAGCTGCTTCACCTTGGAATTAAAATAAATAAAATTATGCGAATATCTTCTGTTCTTGCGTTTAAAATTCTTTCCAATGCAAGGTCTCAAAATTTTCCGCTCAAAAATCTCAAGCTCCTCCATGACATGATTTGTTACAAAAATTTTTTTGAAAAGATGCGAAAATTCCCTGGGCCTTATTTCGGACCTTTCTTGCGTGTACAATAAATTTAAAAAAGTTTGTTAAACCATATACCCAAATATTTAACTATATCTCTTAATGGAATTCCAATGCCCTTTAAAACTAGCTTCAAGGATTTACTCTCGGGTACAACAAAACGCTTGCATTTTCCCGATGCATGTCTAATGCAAATGGCTAGGCATTTTAAGAAGAGAGGCTATTGAACATCTGTTATGTTTGTATGACCCGCTCTGGCAGTCAGAAGGAGTTCCAATTTAGGTTTTCATTTCATTGAGAATTGGTCTGATTCAGCGGATGTGAACCTTCGCAAGTTGTGGGGCTTTTTAAAGCGATCTGAATGGTTCAACAAAAGGAACTAGAAGGCTATCATTTACAATTATTTTTAAAATTTCGACATAGCATTTATGGACCATTACTCCATTTATTATTTCCTGAAACAGCCAAACATTTCCAAACCATTAAACCATCTCCGCCATGTTTACCGTAGCCACTATGTTTCGTTCTTCATGTTCTGTTTTGGATTTTCTGTACACAATGACTTTTCCATTACAAAACAAAAGCGTTCGGCCGGGCAGCATCTTGGGAACCCACCACCATGGATTCTGCTAAAAGTTTACACAAAGGATTTGAACAGTACGTGACACAGTTGTTAGAAGTCGTAACAGCACAAAAATGGAGGCTTTCAGGGGCTTGATATGTCAGGAGATCGTGTTATATATAGGAGATGTATCAGATTATACACCAATTTAGACAATACTTGTGACGGTTGTTGGAAGTCTTAACAGAACCCTACGTGCAAAATGTCATCTCAACCGGATAACAACTGCTGCTTTTAAAAGCTGAAGATGTCAAATTGGAAGATCGGTTTGTATGGGAGCTATATCAGGTTATAGGATGATACAAACCATATTTGGCACGATTGTTGGAAGTCGCTACGAAAAGCCAATCAGACCAATCGGTTAATAATTGCAGTTTCTAAGAGCTCAAAAATTCAAGGACCACTTTTTATGGGACCTATATCCAAATCTGAACCAATGTGGCCCATTTGCAATCCCCAGTGACCTATATCAGTAAACAGTATATCCGCAAAATTTTGTGCAACTAGCTCTACGCGTTCGAATGCTATTGTGATTTCCACAGACGGGCGGACGGACATGTCAAGACGACCCATCTTATGGTGATATAAAAAAGATTAAACTTGCTCTTGTCTGCAAAAATGACTTTTTTCAGAAGGATTCTAGTTGTTTAACTTATGTTTTGGCGAAGTTTAGCGTTTTTATATGGTATATTTTAAATGTGTGAGCGAATTGAGATGTACAGGAGTCAGAATGAAGTCCGGAAATTCTACCAAAGAATTAAATATCAAACGGATAGTTTTGGTGCAGGCACATCCTTCTGCAGAGACAAAGAAGGAAATCTGATAACTAACACAGATAGCATGCTGAAGATATGAAAAGAACACTTTACCCATCTGCTAGTGTCCGACGATGGCGGCGAAGAGGATATCGCAGAACCCATCAATGATGAAGGTATAGAATGTTGACCGACTGAAGATCAACAAGACAGCAGGAGCCGTCGGGTTACCCGCTGAACTATTTAAGACCGGAGGCGACACGCTGATAAGGCATATGCATTAGCTCATCTGCGCAAACTGGCTAGAAGAACGCATACCCGATGATTGGAACCTCAGCATACCATGTCCCGTACACAAAAAAGAAGACAAGACGGAATGTGCCAACTACAGAGGAATAATTCTCCTACCCATCGCATACAAGATACTCTCGAGCGTACTGTGTGAAAGATTAAAACCTAAAGTCAGTGAGATAATTGGGCGCTATCAATGCGGCTTTAGACCTGGTAAATCCAGCCTAGACCAGATATTTACACTGCGCCAAATCCTGGATAAGACCCGAGAAGGACAAATCTACACCTACCATCTCTTTGTTGACTGCAAAGTCGCTTTCGATACCCCTTTACGTTTAAAGGTATTTCAAGCCATGTCTGAGTTTGGTATCCCTGCAAAATTAATAAGACTCTGCAGGATGGTAATTGCTGATACGCGTTCCTCAGTAAGAATAGGAGAGAATCTCTCAGTACCATTTAATACCAAACGAGGTTTCAGACAAGGAGACAGCCTATCGTGTGATCTCTTTAATATCCTTTATTCAAATATGGTCCGGTCTGGACAATATTCAACAAACAAGTGTAGAGGTCTACCAAATCGCAATGTTTCAAATTTCATAAAAATCGGATGAAAAATGCTCCTTTTATGGGCTCAATACTCTATTTAGGGAGATCGGTCTATATGGCAGCTACATCCAAATATGGTCCGATCTGGACGATATTCGACAAAACGGTTTAGAGGGGTACCGGAACTCGCTGTGCCGAATTTCATCGAAATCGGATAAAAAATTACGAATTTATTGCCTCAAGACTTTAAGTCGGGAGATCGGTCTATATAGCGGCTAGATATAAATAAAATCCGATTTTATGAAATCAAAAATCAGATTAATATACAAAGAATACGAAATCATGAGGATAGTGGAATGCTCCAATGTGGCTACAACAACAACCAAAAGCCCGATAGAAAGATGAAGTGGTGGGAGGCACCTCGAAACTTGGTTAGAGATTTTAGAATGAGCGCAGAAGATCGAGGCGCTTGGATAGCTATTCTACGGTCGGCTTGTGGAACAAATGTTCTGCCATAGCCAAAGTAAAGTAAAATTGTATTTATGTGGGTCTTCTTCCTTGCAATTCTTCTTCTATAACCATAACTAATGAGCGAATTTCGAATATTTCGCAGTGTTATTACAGAGAAGTTTAGAAAAGTGCGAAAACGAATGGCCCTATCGTTTTCGGACTTTTTAAACTTGCCGCACAAGCCAACGCTTACCTGCGTAAGAAGTGCTGTGGGTCGACCAGTTCTCTGTTCATTATCGACAGTTTTCGTTTGTTTCCACTTTCTTATAATGGATTGTATAGTACTTCGTGGTCTATTTACTATTTTTCCAATTCTTAGAGATTGGTTTCTACCGGGTAAATATCCAACGCTTTGGTATTTATAATTTTGCAGATATCTTGGGTATAAAAACATGTTTTGATGATTTCGTAATCTTTGTATATAAACCTGATCTTCTGATCTCATAAAATCGGATTTTAGATATATATATAGCCGCTATATAAACCGATCTCCAGAATTAGAAAGTCTTGAGGCATTAAATTGGTCATTTTTCATCCGATTTAGATGAGTTCGTGTAGACCCCTTATCATTTCTGTGAAGTGCGGGTCAGATCGGACTATACTGCCCTTAAACCGACCACCCGATCTCCCGATAAAGGGTATTTAAGCCATAAAAGATCCATTTATTACCCGAATTCGATGGCACAGTGTGTTCTGGTAGACCCCTACTTATTACAGTCAAATGTGGTACAGATCGGACTATATTTCGATATAGCTGCCATATATACCGATCTCCCGACATTGTGTAAAGAGCCTACAAAAGCAGCATTTTTCGTCCTATTTCAATGAAATTTGGCACAGAGTTCCGGTACCCCTCTAAACCTTTTTGTTGAATATCGTCCAGATCGGACCATATATGGATTTAGATGACATTTAGACCGATCTCCCTATATAGAGTATTGAACCCTTAAAAGGAGCATTTTTCAATTTTTTCTCAAAGAAATGAGAACCTAAAGTGGAACTCCTTCTGACTGCTAGTGCGGGACCAACACACAGAAGGTGTTCTATAGCCTCTTTTTCTTCGATGTCCTCACAACTTCTGCAAAAGTCGTTGCTGGCAACCTTCAGTCTGTCAGCATGTTTCCGTTTAGACAGTGACCTGTCATGACGGACCCAATGACTGGGACGTCTGTTCTAGCCAACAAAGTAGTAGACCTATTCAAGTCTAGATTAGACGACATAGTTTTGGAATGCTCACAGACCCCTCTTTTCATTAGACATACAGTAAAATCTTTTTTTACGCGATTTTGAATACTGTTTCGTCAAGAAAGTATTAACTTTTTTACGTTTTTGTTTTTTTTTTTTATTTAAATTTTTTATGATTTTTACAGTGTCTTACTGCATATAACTGCTTAAAGCTTAATTACTTGTTTTGTTGAAGTTTTCGCCATTTACCTAATATTATTAAAATTGTTGATAGTCAGTTTAGTGATGAATACTTTTTTTGACCACTGTATTTAATCTGGAGTTTTTAAGAATCAAAAACTTCAAACACTCAAAACGTTAATAAAAAAAATAGTAAGAACGTTTGTTTTGGCTAATGCCTTCTCAGCTAAGGCTCAACAAACCCTTTTCGAATACGATTTTTTTTTGACTGCGCCAGAGAAGTTAATAAATTAAATTCTAAAAATGTTATTCAATGTCTACACAAATTTTGTTACACGCGCGCATACACATGGGACAATTGCAGGCCATTTTCATGATAGTAACCCGCACTCGCACACGCACACACACACACACTTGCAAATTAAGTATAGAGAAAGAGATAGACAGACAGAACTAAGCAGCCAGATGAGAACTAGTCATCATCAATGCAATGGCTGGTGATAACTGCTACTGCTGCTTCGGGGCTGGCTGGTCAATGGAAAAAAGGGTAGAAATCACTTGAGGCAAACGATGACAGACAACAATAACATCATATAAAGTCGATTCAAGTCTAGATGTATTCGGTCTGATTGTCTGCCACCGTATTCACTCCATTCGTCTAATGACCATTTATTAGCCTTTGTCCACATTGTAGAGTCTACAATAAGCAAATGTTAATTAATATTACTAACCTTTATTGTGATTCGCTTTGTTGATTGCCTGCTTTCTGCTGCTAATATTTACTTGTTTATTAGCAATTTGTATTTATTTAACACACATTTCCTTTATTTATTCACTTAAAGCAGACGTTTTGTATTTTAATTGATTTTGTTTAAAAATTTTTACATTGCCTCTTTTGGTTGTTGATTGATGTTGTTTTAACTATATTTTTTTTTTTATTATTGTTGTTGTTGTTGCTAACAATCAATTTTTTATGTTAAAACGCCGGTTGGAAAAAAAGCACAAAGCAAACGCACCAACTATCTCACTACTAAGCAGAGCCAATGAACAAAGGCAAACCACCGATAAACGGCACAAACAAATGCACTCACTCATTAACGTGTGTGTGTGTGTCTGCCTGGTTCAGCAGCTGAGAGCAAATGGTAATCTTCTCTCTGGGTTGTTCTGGCTCCTCTTTCTCAATTATGTACACTTATATTTTGTTGTTTTCTTAACATATACTGCTGCCAACTAAAAACAACACTGGTGACCGGTGAGAGCATGTGAGTGATAGAGAGCAACGAAGAGAGCAATGGGATGGGAGTTAGAGATTTGTTAAACGTCAAATCTACACGGGACGCACTTACACAAAATGTTGCTGTTGTTGTTAATATTTCTTCTCTTGTCTCATACACTTTCGTCTTTTCACTTTAATACTGTAAAAGGTAGGAGGGGGAGATAGTAACAGTATATTTTTTCACATTTTATTTTATTCACACACTATTATATATTTAATAAAATTTCAGCAGGGCTGACAAATATGTATGTAATAGATTCTTCTTTAACTTAAAAAACACAATGTAGTTGACTTTTATTTTGCGCTAACAATTTATTTTGTTTCTTTTGCACACAAATTCATAGGCTTATTCAGAGGAGTACTGAAGACAGACGCATGCACATACACTTAAATTTATGGAGAACAACTAATTTAGTTTTTTTACTTTTATTTTTTGTTAAAACAAAGACACACTATCTCACACACTAAACATATATAGAGACGACGATAAACACGACACATACATATACATGTGCATGAAGTATGTAACTAATTTTCGTTGCTTTTTTCCATTTGTTTCTTGCGAGCCATGCACCTCACTTTAAATTGGTGACCGAGATCTAAGTAGTTCCATTATTTCACTAGCTTTCTTTATTTTTCTGTTTTCCCGGATTTAGTTATTTCATTTAAAACACTTATTTCTATTTGCATGGAACGAATAAACGGAATAAAACAAGAACAACACATTGACCGACCCGAGACAGAGAAACGGCTCATGTACTGTATTGTTCGAGTGTGGTTTCTCTACACAATGAAATGCATGCTATCATATGGAAGGTTTGCTCACAACAAAAAGTATTCTTGGCAGCGTGACCTGACGCAGTTAAAAACATTTTTCCAACTTTGAGATTACATTGGTGCAAATTCCAATCAAAAACGCTGACAGCCAAGTTGCACATGAACGCGTTTGCTTGTCTTTTTTTTTAACAAATCTAACAATTAAATTAACTTTTTTATATGGGACAATACTATCGTTGTTTAAAAAAATGGTGATAAACACTATAGCACTTTTTTTAAATCTTATTGGAAATAAAGTACTGTTATGATTAAACTACTGTTAAGTTTGAAGGGTCGTTTTCACGTTCGGAAAATTCGTACATGATTTTAACAAATAACCGCAAACGACTGGCTGAATTCGATCAATTGCTTTCACAAATATTAATTTAAGGGTTAGTACTCTGTTCGTCTTCTAGCCTAGTACTGAGTTCTACGAATTAGGGATGGTAATATATTCGGCTTTTCACGTAAACAACCGTCAAACTCCATATAAAAAAAAGTATAAACTTAAAACATGTGAAATAAATAAATGGGGTTTTTATCCTTATGGCTTAAAAGGAGCATTCAAAAAAAAATAATCCTAGTGCAATATGAATGTAAGATTAAGTTAGTATAAGCAATTTCATGTGAAGATGGCTAAAAAAATTATTATATTTTGTTAAAGTTTCCAAAAGCTGAACAGATTACTCTGCTTTATTAGAGTTTTAATTGCCAATGTAATTAAATGTTCACAAATTGGCTCACAAACAACTCTGCTTCAATGTAGTTGCGTTCATTGTGTGTGTCGTTATATAACTTGTTTGCGTTATGTTGTTCAGCAGAATGCGGCATATATCCCAATCAATTAATAGACAAGCTTCGTGTGAATGAACTTGGTACTAGCTTTTCACATGAAAAATTAAATGGAAAAGGAGTGAAACATAAAGTGGATAGGCCCCATGAACGTCATTAGGGATGTCAAATCCGCCGATTGAAAATGTTATCAAGTAGGAGAAAACATAAACAAAAAATTAATGTAAAATGAGAACACGTTGACATCCTCAATGCCAAGTACTGCTAAAAATTAAAAACATTTTCAGTCCGTATAAATAACTGAAATGCTTATAAGCCATGGTTACTTCCGGTAATACCGGTAAACGATGCGCAAAAGCTCTTCTAGCACGTGCATTTATGAGGTATAGGAAGTTGCATATGATGTAAAGCACACCTCTTCCACTGCGAACATTTGGTTGAGAGACGCAGTAAATTGGAAATAGTAGGAATGTTTTCTTTACCCATTAAACGAATTTTCTCACTTAATTTGTGTGGAGAAAACTGCTATCCCCCTTTAGTAAATGGCTAATCTTATCGCCGCATACCATCGCCCCTTATTAAAAGATATGGTGTTATCATTCAATCTGAATGACAAAAGTAAAAGAGGAAGAACATATTTATTCACTGATTCACTAAAGTGGCAAAATTGCTTAGGTTTTTAATAAAAACATAATCACGAACTCCAAGAAACGTTTATATAAAAATAAAATGACTTATTTTGCTTGTTTGGTTGATATTTGATTATTTCGAATGCAAAGAGGATTGAAATAACAGAGATATTTTTGTGCTCTCAAAATTTTACAGCAAATGTCACGCTTTTAGGTGTCGGTAATTACTTTTTTTTATTTTTCTTCAAATCAAGCAGCTCCGCCGAAAAATTAAAAAAAATCAAATTTACAACAAAAAGAAAAGAAAGAAAGATACACATGTTGGAAGTTACGGCTGCCGAATCCCTATATACGTGCATTACGCCATAGTTTTCTTCACGGGAAAAGAAATAACGCATATTTAGATAATGCAAACGAGGCAAACTGCATGCCATTAAGAACAGAATTCTGCTTGCGGCATGTTCTTAGATAATTCTCTTTTATCTATATTTATTTTTATTATTTTTTATTTTATTATTTTATTTATATTCACAAGCGCCACCAACCAGTCTGTGTGCTAAGTGCAAATTCTTTATCTATATAAATTTAATTTATCTATGCGGATGCGATGTCAGTGCTGCCAACGTTAAAGTATAAAGCATTTAGCGGGAAGGGCGTTTTATTTATCCATAAGCTAGAGAATCCGCTAGACTAATAAATAAAACACAGCAAGCGATTTAAAACATTTCGCTTGAAACAATAGTCGGCTGAAGTGCAGTTTACGGCAAAATGCCAAAAAATCCATATTTTTGCACACCCCTCTAAAATTATCCCAGGAACACAAATATGAAGTCCGTTTCTGGGGCTCGGGCCTGAAGGCACCCAAACGGGCCTTTCCCCTCATCAAGCGAAATAAATCCGAATATAGGCAATATGGTATTCAAATTAAAGGAAAATTTGGGTAAAATACGAATATGAAGAATGAAAGTTTAAAAAATTGCTCCCCTCGTGTGTTTGAAAAATTTTTTTGCAGAACACGAATATGACAACAAAAAGCAAAAAAATGCCCCTGGTGTTGGGGAAGGGGGCTTTTTTTAATTTAGAGCCATATTTTTACAATGTTACTAAACAATTTTTCGCCTGCAGCGCTATATTAAAAAAATTCGCAGGCGCCCCGCCTTGTCATATCGAGCATCAAAGACACTCAGCAATTGTGTAAGAGCCTGTGCCGCACGGCCTCACATTGAGCTCCGCATGAAGTATCCACTATCCGCAACCTGTGGACGCGGTAGTTCGCATATTTAACAAAATACGGATTTCTGAAGAAATACAAGGCGCAAAACGTGGATCCTTTCGACGAATTTTGCTCAATAGCCAGCAAATTATATGACCCCTTTAACCCGCGTCCACCAGTTGAACAACAATCAGATTCAGATTGTTTGGAGGATTCTAATTTGGAAAATATTTATACCCTGAAGATAACCCAGGGTTAATTTTCCAAATTTGAGTCCTTCCAACCTATGAGGTTAATGTTCTCTGAGATTAAAAGTTACTCACGATAATAAAAGTCCAAAAGGGGATTAATATCTGACTCTCACATCCACGCGGTAATACCTGGTCAACGCCAACGATAGCAGTAAATTTTCGTGTTCTACGTACTTTTTGGCCAATATTCCCTAAACTTTCATTCGATGAGGGGGAAGGCCTGTTTTGGAACCCACGGGCCCATTGGTCCAGAGGATGTTGGAGAACGAAAAAACTGGAAGGCGGTGATGAGATACGCAAAAAGAAGATGGACCTGGGCGCACTGAAGTTGAGTATGAATACGGGTGACTGGTTGTTGTTGGTGTAGCAGTGTGTTGTGTTCTATCTTTCGTCTGATTGATTTTGTTGAGTGTCCAGATCCAGGAACTCTGCGACTCAGATGGGGGCGTTCAGAGGGATCGATGACGTGTGCCGTGTGGTCCCTGGTCACAATCGGGACATACATCCCGCACGTTGGCATCAATCCTTACTCTGTAAGAATTGAGATGGCTGCATCTACTCTGTTTTGGCGGAGGAGGTCAATTTCTTGAGGTCCAATGGGAGGCGGTCGTTCTCCAAGGACGGTAGCTATTCACCGCATCTTCTAGCTACCGTGTCTGCATGAATGTTGTCTAGGCCAGCTTGATCTAGATGTTCTATCTTGTAGCACTGGACCTCAAGCTCTAGGTCATGTAGATCTAAGGCTTCTGGGAGGTGAATACCTATCGCAGAAAAATGGATAAACACCAGACAAGGTGTAAGTAATGCGAAAGCTTTTTCGGATTGGGACTAATAGCCTAAGGTGACACTTGGTAAATTTTTAGCCGGAAATATTGATACAACCTGTCGTATCTCCTTGGATCAGTCACTGTTACATCACCAAAAGTGCATTCATTCTCTCGAGAATGATTGAATCAAAGCTAATATCACATACACAGGAGAAAATTAGAAGGTGTTTAACCCTGCGAGTTCCACAACCAAACATGCTTGGCCCATTCTATCGTTGACCCAAAACTACTATGGTTTGTTGCTGGAGATTAACTTTTGATGCTATGGGAGGCGAATGTCATGCATTGCAGCTGGATGAAATAAAGGATTTGGCACTGACATTTATGCAACCTTTTAAAATACGCTTACTAGTCTAGAGGATCCCTTCCTTACCGCAGGACCTTTCGCTCTAGGTCATGTAGGTTCTGCTTGAGGTTTCTTGAAGTTGTTTACCAGTCTAATGGATGCTGATTGGGATACCCGTTTCATAAATTGTGCCTCTATACAGAAAGGTAGATGTCGCGTTTGAATGCATAAATTTTAAGACATAAAATGTAATTTTTATAATAGGATTTATTCATTCATTGTATCGATTAATATGTATTTTGTAAATAATTACAAACTAAAAATGTTTTGTTTTTTTTTTTATATAGTATTTAAACCCTCAACACATTTACACATGCAATCTAAAAGCAATACAAGGACCAATCTCAGGTGACACATTTTGTTTTGATTTATTGTCCCTGCACTTACAAAAAACAGAAAAAAGATATTCAAAGGATCTCATACATAAAAGTTTTTGACAATTCATTAAGATGGTTTTCCATAACGATTAAAGGACTAAATAACCAAAAGAGGAAGGGCTAACATTTAAAAAAAAGTATTTTCAAACTCAAAAACACTGGGTATTACAAAAGAAATTGGAATTATTGTTGTTGGGTAGAGTTACCATTCCATGTGGCATTCTCATCGTCGGAGTCCTTGCGATTATCAGCCAGACGATGTACATTGGAACCAGAGACATAACGACGATAGGCTTGTGTTGATCCCATTGAAGTACCTGGTGAAGGGTTGTCTGCATTACTACTATTATCAGAGACAGTATTTCCTCCGCCTATAAAACGATCCATGTTGCGACGTTTTGCGCTAAAAAAAGCAACAATATAGAAGAAAAAAAACAAAATATTTATATAAAAAATAATGTAATGTATTGGGTTGCCCAAAAAGTAATTGCGGATTTTTTAAAGAAAGTAAATGCATTAGAAGAATGAACTTTAATCAAATATACTTTTTTTACACTTTTTTTCTAAAGCAAGCTAAAAGTAACAGCTGATAACCGACAGAAGAAAGAATGCAATTACAGAGTCACAAGCTGTGAAAAAATTTGTCAACGCCGACTATATGAAAAATCCGCAATTACTTTTTGGGCAACCATAGTTTTTATTTTACAAGTATACCAGAAACACAATCCCATGGCAGCCGGTTGTACACACAGGATTGACCCGATGGAGTTTTTCATCGGCAAGGGCTGGCGCCTCAGTGTATAGCGCACTGCTACAGAAACAACAGAAACAGCTCATGGAAATATTTATTTGCAACCCCATCAAGTTTTGATACCCTCCACCATAAGATAGGCGTATGCTTACGTCGTGATTAAGTTATATATATCTCCTTTATTTGAACAATTGGAGTATATTAAACATATTACTATAAGATATGACCAATAGTAAACTGGCCTATGTTCAGAGTAAACATAGGGCATCAACAAGCCTGGCCTTGATTCCATGATATATGGGTTAATTCCAACTTTCCGTACAGCGGATCCATGTGTTTTTCGGGCGTCCCCTCCCTCACTGTCCCTCACTTGTTCCAGTCTAGGACATTTCTCGCTATACCATCGCGCGGTCGGCGTAGGATATGGCCCAGCCAAGTCCATTTCCTCTTCTCGCTTTCTACATCGACAGGGGAAGTGATTGTTCTTATTTGCAATTCTTTATTTAAAATACGGTTAGGCTAGAAAATTCGAAGTATTTGTCGTAGGCAGTGATTTATGAAAACTTGGACTTTATGGATAGTCGCTTGTGTCAAGCTCCAAGTTGTACAACCTTATTACAAAAAAGATTTTACACTACTGTTGAAGACCCTGACAATCCCATGGTAGCCGGTTGTACGCACCGGATTGACCCGATGGAACCCTCATCGGCAAGGGCTGCCGCCTTAGTGTACATGTTCGTCTTTTTTCGTCACGGAAGAGTCACATCCCGGAGTGCCTTCTCCGCACGCTTCTGGTCCTTGCGGGATTGAAAATAACAGCGGACCCTGGTTCTGTCCGGTACTGCCGAGATAGAGCTATACAACGTGTACACACCGCCGGTTGGTACCTGTGTCCCGATTAATGGCCAAGCTTACAACCTCGACATAAATGGATTACTATCTGGCCATAATCGTCTGGTATTAGGGGACTTCAATGCGCATCACACTTAATGGCATTCTCCCCTAGGTAACAACCAGCGTGGCATAGCTTTGGCAGAGCAGATTGGAGGCTCCACGTTTTGCACGGTGAATTAGGATGCCACCACTAGCATTACGAGAAGATGCAGCAGCTCGCCAGACATTTCCGTTGCATCCCCTGAGTGACGTATCCTGGCAAGCCGTCATCTCTTTGGGGTCAGACCACCTCCCCATAATTTTCACCATCGACCGACCACCCGACTTCATAACCTCTGAGCGCTTCAAGTTTATCAATCAGAAGAAGGCCGATTGGACTGGCTTCAGAGAGTATACCAATTGCCGCTTCAGTGAACCCCCCTCTGATGTGCTTGTGGCCGAGAGGAAATTCCGAGACATCATTAACGCAGCAGCCGCTCGCTTTATACCAGCCGGTCGAATACCCCAAGTGCGGCCCAATTTCCCCGCGCAGACAGTGGTACTCGCAGGCGAGCTCGATGGAATTCGTTGTATGAACCCCACTAATCCCAGAATCAGCGAGCTGAATCTGTAAATAAACAGGGTAGGCAACGAACATAAGCGGCATTTGTGGCTGGAACACTTGAAGCAATGTAACTTAGGCACCGGTTTAGGCAAGCTGTGGTCTACTGTTAAGTCACTCTCGAACCCCGCTAATGACAGGACTTTAGTCACTTTTGGCGAAGTAACCGTGACTGATCCGAAGGGATGCGCCAGGTTGTTCAACTGTCAATTTATTGTGCATTCCGAGAGTGACAGGGCAAGGAGGAGAGCCATTCGCCGTATTCGTGGTTTCCGAGCCGATGGACAGCCATCACAATTTATCTTGGGCGAAGTTACGAATGTCATACGTGGCGCCAAATCATCCGCGACGTTGGGCCCCGACGGAATCTCTACGTTTATGTTGAAGAATTTTGATTTACCTGTAGTTGAGTACCTTATTACTGTCCTCGACCTCTCTTTGAACACTCTTATATTTCCCGATGTCTGGAAATGGGCAGAGTGATCATGCTACTGAAGCCTAGAAAGGACTCGAGTTTGGGGGACAGACCGATCTCCCTTCTCTCACCAGTAGCAAAGACGCCCGAGCCTCGTTGGAGATTTTCCATTCGCCGAACATCAACATGGATTTCGAAGACTGCATAGCACAACAACAGCTTTGCATGCCATCACCGCACACATTTGCCGTGGCTTCAATCAGCCTAGGCCATGTCCTCGTGGCACTGGATCTATCGAAGGCATTCGACAGGGTCAGCCATGCCAAACTATTTGAGGACATCGCCAATACGTCCCTCCAGCCAGGCCTGAAACGCTGGCTCGCGAACTATCTGTGTGGTCGCCAGTCATTTGTGGAATTTAGGGAAAAAAAAAGTCGAAAGACGGGCTGTGTCCTCGGATCATACTCGGCACTGGTGTTGGAAGTCAGCATGGAAGTCCTTATGCCAAATTTCAGCTAAATCGGATGAAAACTGAGGATTCTAGAGGCTCAAGAAGTAAAGTCTAGGGATTGGTTTGTATGGGAGCTATATCCAAATCTGAATCCCCAACGATCTTCATCGATGCCAGCACGGGATAGCTGTGAACACCTCACAGGCTGAAACGTTGGGATCCGATCTGTGTGGTGTTCTTTGCTGTCACGAGAAGCTTAGCTGCGAGCTACCTGCGAGCTACAATAGGTTGTGGTTAGTGGAATGCTCCATACGGAGTAGCTGCAACAGCACACGCGGACAATGAACGGAGAGTCTCAGTGAGAAGTCGGGTGGCATCGGCTCTTGCAAAAGTACTGAGTGCATATGATGCTCGATATGACAAGGCGAATTGTTGGCACCTTTAAATAACCAATGGCCACCCTGTTCCCGCGGGGATCGGTCTTTTGGACCGGAACGAGCTTGCTCATTAACAGGAGCTTGACGAGGATTACCACTTTCACATGAAAATCTGGCTACAACAACAACATTATCCTATGTTTAATAATCTAGCACAATTTTATCAAAGTTTACTTTGAAACAAAAAATATCAATTTAAGCAAAAATCTGTCTACTACTTCACCATTTCATAAAAAATGGAAACATATACTTTTTTATGCTTTGCATTGTGATGTAAAACATCTTTCAGATATACAAACATAGCATTTAGTACTTACACATCGTCCTGCACACCGCGCTCTTCATTTGCCCTCTTTTGGGCTCCAGTTTGGGCACCATTAGCTCCACCCTTATTTCCCGTATTTCCAGTTATCCAATTCTTTGCAGTTGAAAATATTGAAAAAATTGGATTTAGTATGGACATTACCACCATGGATAGTATATTGAATATGCCGCCTTGACGCGCTATCATGGCACTGGGACCAGTGGCTTCTTTGCCAATTATCAAAATAACTGCACTTGGTATCAGTTCGAGATCAATAAGGGTCTTGGTATAATGTTCTGTGGTGAATTCTCTCTTAGGATATGTTGTGGCCAAGGTGAATTCTTTTATGCCAGTGCCAGCCAAAAGTTCGGTTTTTACATAATCACGTATCTCCGACAAGGTGGTGGAACATTTAAAATTTTTTGTTTTGCAATCGCCACTGGCAAATCGAAACTGCAAACGAGTTTCATCGGTGGCTGCTGCTTGTTGCAAATTTGAGCTGCAAGCAGCAGCGGCTGCCTGTGATGTAGAGGCTTGATTACTGTTGTCCATACCACTGCCGAACTTCAAAGCTCTTTCGGCCTTATCAGCAGCTATCTGGGCCAGAATTCTTTCACGAGCTGCTTGTTCCTCGAGGCGGTCCCTTTTAATGCTATCCTTTAGTTCTTTAAGTTCCTGATCCTTTTGCCAGGCACGTAGATTTTGCATATCCTTGCCTAATTTACGACGCTCCAACTCGCGCTCCTTTTCCAAACGCTTCTCTTCTTCTATACGTTCGCGTCTTTTTTGCTCCAATATCTGTCTAGTCTCTGCCAATTTATCCTCATTTGTTTTATCTGTGGGTTTTGCAGTGTCTGCCGAAGCCTTCGTTTCCTCTTGTGGTGCAGTGACATTTACTTGTGGCTCTGGATTTTCTTTGGGTTTTTTATAACAAACATCACCTTCACATACAATTTCGGATGCTTCATTGCAGTTTTTCTCTTCTTCTTTAGACTCAGCTTTCTTTTGTTCAATGGTTGCCTTCTCCGTTGAAGCATCTGCTAGAGCAGCCTTGGTTTGACTAGTGCTGGCATTGGATTCTTGATTTATAAAAGCTTGACTCGAGGAACCCGCTTTGGAAGATGATGTCGATTTTCCCGCAAGCAACAAAACTTTTTCCACTTTTCCGTCCAATTCCTCAACACTCGCCACAACTGCAGTGCATATGTCTAGTGGAGTTCCAGATTTACCAATGAAAAACAAAGAAGGCACCGGTACTACTTGATAAATGCTTGCAAACTGCATATACGCCTCACTGTCCGACTTGATTTTAATGGCAACAAAGTCATTTGAACTTAGCTTCCCGGCTATTTGGGGCTCATCAATGAATTTTGTTAGCTTAACGGTGTTTTCATCATTGCCTGTGTTTAGTGAGAAAGGGGTTTGCAAAAGTAAGTCAGTGTATCATTCTCTTTAATGGATTTACATAAATGACGTGTTCCACTTTTGTCGATCATTGTTTTCTTGCACAAACTTACCTTCGACATAGACAACGAAGATTGCATTCTTCGATTTGGATTGAGCCACCGCTTCGGCTATATTTCCATTGTACCAGTTCATGGTCGTTGTTCTTTATTTATTTTTTTCTTTTAATTTTGTTTAACTCGCAGAAAATTTCGGAATTTGTATCAATTATTCACCAACAAAAACAGCTGATTAATAAAACCATAGCCTCTTCTTCTTGTAACAAATAAATGTTGTCATTCAAACGGTATATATATGAAAAGGGATTTGGGTGCGCGATTCGAAGTGAATATTTTGGGGAAATTTAAAGAAAGATGTGTTCGCGAAACTTAATATAAGTTGAAAGTTCTTTAAAGGAATTCTGTTAAATAAACCTATTTCAAAGCTACATTATGTTTTGTGAATGCCGGTGTGGATCTCGTTCATTTCTAATCCATTTCTATAAAAAAGGAAAAGAGGAGTAGACAATCCCAATGACAACCTGTGGTCTACTCAAACACTTCTGGTGATGGAACTGTGACTGATCCGTAACGATGCTGCCGGTTAGGTTAGGTAAGAGTGGCAGTCCTTTTACAGACTCACTTAGACAATTTTAGGTCCATTGTGATACCACAGTAACTGACCAACACCTGTAGCTTGCACAGTTGTCACATTATAGTCCTACGTATGGATCGCTCAAGGAATGGAGGTGGGGGATTGACCTTCGTGATACACTATTTCGTGCAATATAGACCCATCTCGCTTGCGCCTGGCGCTAGTGTCCCCTACAAGGAGTGCATGGGGATAGCAGTCAGGTCCGGTACTGCCGTGTACATACCGCCGGTTGGCTACTTTGTCCCGATTAAAGGCCAAGCTTACAACCCCGACATAAGTGTGTTACCATCGGCCATAATCGTCTGGTTCTAGGGGACTTTAATGCGCATCACACTTAATGGCATTCTCCCCTAGGTAACGACCAGCTTGGCATAGCTTTGGCAAGACAGATTGGAGGACGTTTTGCACGGTGAATGAGGATGCCCCTACTAGGATTACGAGGAGGTGCAGCAGCTCGCCAGACAGTTCCATTGCATCCCTTGATCCCCTGAGTGACGTATCGTGGCAAGCCGTCATCTCTTTGGGGTCAGACCACCTCCCCATCATTCTCACCATCGACCGCTACTGCCACTCCCCTCGGATGTGCTAGTAGCCGAGAGAAAATTCCGAGATATCATTAACGCTGCAGCCACTCGCTTTATACCAGCCGGTCGAATACCCCATGTGCGGCCCAATTTCCCCGCGCAAGCAGTGGTACATTACGCGACGAGCGTGATGGGATTCGTGGTATGGACCCCACTAACCCCAGAAACAGCGAGATGAATCTGGAAATAAACAGGGTAGTCAACGAACATAAGCGGAATTTGTGGCTGAAACACTTGGAGCAATGTAACTTAGGCACCGGTGTAGGTAAGCTGTGGTCTACTGTTAAGTCACTCTCGAACCCCGGTAGACGGGATGACAGGAACTCAGTCACTTTTAGCGAAATAACCGTGACTGATCCGAGGAGATGCGGCAGGTTATTCAACCGTCAATTTATTGTGCATCCCGAAAGTGACAGGGCATGGAGGAGAGCCATTAGCCGTATTCGTGGTCTGCGAGCCGATGAACAGCCATCACAATTTTCCGTGGACGACGTTACGAATGTCATCCGTGGCGCCAAATCATCTAAAGCGTTGGGCCTTGACGGAATCTCTACATTGATGTCTATGAATCTGGATTCACCTGGAGTTGAGTACCTTACTGCAGTTCCAACCAACTGGCACTAAATAGCGGCTATACCGTCAACAGCCTATTTAGCAAGACTAAAACCAGGATAAGTAAAGAGGAAAAATCGAACGTAGTATAAAAGATAAGCTGCGATGGGGACAAGTCCATTTGATGCCCAATGGCATATATTGGCACTACAAAAACGAAACAGGGGACAAGGGTTTCCGCTCATAAATCGGATCAAAAGGCAAAGAATAAGCCTTTAGAACAGAAGGCTACACTCACAGCCCATTGTGGAACTACAATCTTTTTAGTTATCCATTCCCTGATGAAGATTACCGGTGGTAATTGAAATATTGGAAAATTGATCAATAACACAATTCATAAAAAATACCGACATCGGTTTTTAATAGTAATACACGGCCTCAAGCCGAGCTATCCACGAAATTATAATCAAAAGAGGTCAACAATACACAATATAACACTACAAAAATCTCAATGATAACATAATACCTAATTTTATTTGCGCGTTAGGTCGTAGATTATTTGCAAAAAAATATTTATTTCTTTGGTTTCACATACAACAAGATTCTTTTATTAAATTGTTTCTTACTGAATGAAATCAGCAAGTTTTTTTGCTTCAAAATCTTTTATTTAAAAAAGGTTAAGAGTGGTACTGATTACTTTTTAATTAAATTATTTTGAAGCAAAAAACTTGCTGGTTTCATTCAGTAAGGTATTCCTCCATAACTTTTGAAACAAATTTAATAAAAGTATTATGTTGTCTTTGAAATTTTTGTAGTGTTTCAAAAACGTTATCTTGAAAAACATGTGTTTTAAAGTGCGAAAAACGAACATAATCACAAAAAATAATTCGAAAAGAAGGCAACATAGTACCACCCTTATTACAACAAATCAACAAACCGTTAATCATGTTGCTACTCAAAGGAGTAATAAATTTCCTTGTCAAAATCGGCAACTCTACCCCTAATGTAAATGCATGCATACCTACATTTCGTTCCCGTTTCTATGCATACATACAGACATATACACGCACCCGAAGAAAACATATGTACATATGTTCAAGCAAAAAAAAAAAAAAAATACATGTCTGCAAATGAAAATGAACTCTTGCATTGTTATATTTATACTTTTGCTACATTTCTATTCACATAGAGGAGTGCGAATCTATTGAAACAGTTCAATTAATATAAAATTGTATGGATAGCAATAACCTTTGTATGTATGAAAACATAATATTAAGCATAATTACTAGTGCATATTGTTTAATTACTACTACACACATAACTGCCTATGTGCATGAGTTTTGTTGATTGATACCACATTGCCACCACAGCTGGGAATTAATCTTTGGGCAGCCTTGAGTAACTATTTTGTTGTTGTTTACTACTTGTACTACTGGACAAGAATACCATAGTCAACCAGCCGTCTTACACGTACCACCATATTTCTAATATTTTTGGGTTTATTTATATCCTCTTTAAGGGGTGTCCTATCTATAATAGCTATAAATACAATACATTAAATAGATTTTCAAGTATAACATATTTACTTCAAAATACCTACCCATTTGGCGAAGTTCCTCATCATTATAACGTTGAAGACGCACTGTACACCTTTTCATTGATACTTGTTCACGAACCTTGAGACAAAAGTGAAATTTAGTAGCAGTGTAATCAAAATTCGTCCAAATATTGTGACCAACACATCACTTTCAGGGGGATTGGTTTGCTTCCGAGAAATGGCTGGCATATATTTACCTCGTCCAATGGTTCGTGGTATGTACGCTTTACTCTCACAGTAATATTCTTTAATTTCGGCGAATCCATGATTTTAAAAATGTTACTACTTTTGTTTTAACTGGATTATCTGGATTTGATAAAGCAATGCGTTTTAAAAACAAAATGGAACTGTGACGCTAATCAGTGTTTATATTTTTTGTTTGTTAATGAATATCGATTATCATATTAAAACTTATCGATGATTCCAAATAAAAACGATTATTAACTCACATTCTAATTTACTATAATCGGATACTCGATTCTCAACGGAAAGCAATACGCCCGATTTATTTAAAGGGAAAAGTTGAATTTGTCTTCATTTACAATATTCGTGGAGGTACTATACATTCGCTTTTAACGAAATTTTTAGATAATACATTTTGAAACAAAAAAAAAATTGCTGATTTCATTCAGTAGGACATTCCTTTCACCTGTGAAGAACGAATATAGTACCAGCCTTTACTTTCTTTGCTTTAAATGGCCGTGGCTGAACATTTGTCCCATTTGCCGAACGTATAATAGCGTTCCAAGCCCATCAATCTACTGCGCTCCTTCTATAATCTCTGACACCAAGTAACGAAGTGTCTTTTATCACTTGGCGGCCGGCTTTGCGTGTACCATCATAATAGGCTTCAAAAGACTTCTTCGCTGGAGGTTCTTCATTCATTCTCACAACCTGTGTTGCCACTCAAGAAAATTATTTCATACCAAAATTTAAAAAAAATCTACCAAATCTGTTCAAAATCTACCAAATGTCCTACTAGCCAAAAATGCTTTATATGTTTTTATAGCCGCTACCGAAGAGTTCGCCATTTTGCTATTCCATTCGCAACACATCAAAGTACTAGACCGTCGTTATATGGATGATGTAGGCATGTCCGTCCATCTGGTTGTTAAAATCACTATACAGCCCAAAGTTCAAAGATGGCCTCTATCTTAATATAGCACCTTTAATACCGATCTCCCGATAAGAAATTTCGATTTCATAATGTCCTATCTTTGCCCCGATTTCAATTAACAACCGTGTCGAGTGTTAACCGCAAGTCCGGCCCTGTTTGGTTTGGCTTCTGCTGTTACCCAAAAATTGCATGCAAATTATTGTTATTGCTTTTGTGCAACGTCTCAAATCTATTACCTGCCTACTTATCTAAATGCATACATGCACTTTCACACATACCCCTGCGCATTTCTGTCTGGTCGCTGTCTGTGTTAATAGATTGGGGGTGCACTTTTATGTATGTGTGAGTGTATGTAAATAAACCTTTTTTGTACATGAAGCCTTTTTCATATATGAATGCAGTAGCATTTTTGGTTGAAGTTACATTTTTTGTTTCGAATCAGGATTCACTAATAGAAGGTTAGGTCACATGCAAAACACAAAGTGGATAGGCCCCATAAACATCATTAAGGATGTCAAATCTGACGATTGAAAATGTCATCATATAGGAGAAAACGTAAACAAAGAATGAATGTAAAAAGAGAACAAGTTGACATCCTCAATGCCAAGTACTGCCAAATATTAAAAAAAAAGTATATCGGCTGATCGCTTGGCTTAACCTTATTCAGTGAATCCTGGTTTCGAATATAACATTAGTCTTTTTCGTTAGCAACAAGCTAGTCAAATAAAGTTGTTCAGTTCGGAACTAATTTTTTTTTAAGTTTGTTGTGTTTTATTTTCGGTTCGATCAGAATGCAAAAAATATTAAAGACTCAAACATCGAGTTTGGTTAAAGCGATCTTCCGATTTAAGTGTTGAGCCAAGAAACGCGAGAAATTTTCGCCGTTACAGTGAGTTGGTTGGACCCCTCAACATCTGAGTATAGACCAGATCTACCAAATTTGTATGCAGCTGCAACATAGCCCTGTGTTTCGATTGAATGCATGCAGCAAAAAAGTCGCATTTCTTACCCAAAATTTAGGAAATTTGAAAGAGATCCCTTAGCACCCGTACCAGTTACAGTCAATATCAGAATTCTTAAAACAGTATATTGCCCCTCGACATCCACGGTTTTATTCTGCATCCTTAACGAATATACAGAAACCACAAGAAGTAAATTAATTTTGAGTTATACCCCTCGATATTTTCAGTAATTAACTTTGTGTTTATATATTCGATGAACCTACCAAAAATTGAGGTCAGCCTATCAAGCTACCAAGAAAATAAAAACCTACCAATTTTGGTAGGAAACTACCAAGAACGGCAACACTGCTCACAACATGGCCTAGCCAACGCAACCGTTTTATTTTGATACGTTTAACGTCCTTTTGATACGTAACGTCCTCATACTGTTCGTGGTTCAGCGTTGCCACAGCAAAAAAGTTTTCCGACCAAAATTTTTCTAAAAAAAGCTACCAGATTCCATGCAAGCTGACCAAAATTGAAAACTAAATCAAAATAAACGCAATTTCTTGTAGAATTTATTACTTATTTAACGATATATGATTTAAAATAAAAATAACACAACACAAGTAAGAACGCATCAAGTTCGGCGGCGCCGAGCTTTGGATACCCAAATTTTATTAACATTTGTAAACAAAACCAGTAAAGAAGGGCAAAAGTCGGGCGGTACCCGACTCTATAATACCCTACACCTACCCTATAAATACAATATGGGAGCTACATCCAATTCTGAACCAATTTCGAGCAAACTTCTCAGATATTGTGGAAAGCGTTGTGCAAAATTTTGGCAAGATTGGTCACTAAATGCGCTTGCAGTGGCTTTAGAAGTGAAAATCGGGCAACATACATATATGGCAGCTATATCTAAATCTGAACCGTTTTCCATGAAATGCACCAGTAACATTAGGTGTCGTAAGAAAATCCTTCCCGTCAAATTTCGAGAGAATTGGTTAACAAATGAGCACTTTATTTCAATATTTCTCAAAATCGGTCGAACATATATATATGGGAGCTATATCTAAATCTGAACCGATTTCGAGCAAACTACTCAAATATTGTGATAGTTGACGAGGAAATCTTTGTAAAGATTTTTGGCAAGATCGGTCAATAAATGCGCTTGCAGTGGCTTTAGAAGTGAAAATCGGGCAACATATATATATGGCAGCTATATCTAAATCTAAACCGATTTCTATGAAATTCACCATTAATGTCGGAAGTGATAAGAAAATCCCTCCTTCATCATTACGAGAGAATCGGTTAACGAATGAGCACTTTATTGCAATTTTTCTCAAAATCGGACGAACATATATATGGGAGCTATATCTAAATCTGAACCGATTTTGAGCCAACTTCTCAGATATTGTGGTAGTCGTCACGGATAGCGTTTTGCAAATATTGGTCAATAAATGCGTTTGCTGTGACTCTAGAACTTAAAATCGAGTGATATGTATATATGAGAGCTATATCTAAATCTGAACCGATTTCCATGAAATTCACCAGAAATGTCAATAGTCAATAGAAAATCCTTCCTGCCAAAGTTCGTGAGAATCCGTTTACAAATAACCAATTTATTGCATTATAACTGCAAATCGGACGAAAATATATATATGAGCTATATCCAAATCTGAACCGATTTTTCCAATTTCAATTTCGATTTTTCCAAGAAAATGCTTGTGCCAAATTTGAAGACGATCAGATGAAAATTGCGACCTGCACTTTGTACACTAATTAACATGGACAGACAGTTTCAAACAACTGCCCTCAGTTATAATACCCTGTACCACAGTAGTGGAGTAGGGTTTACAATTTTTTCCGGTATATTGGTCTCTATCGTGCAATGATGTTGAGGGAGCCAAAACACACTATTTTAAATTTTGTCAATTTCGGGAAATAACAGAGACTCTTATTGGTTCATGGGCTTATTAGGGTCTAATACAACACACCATATAAATCCAAATACAATTCGATATTGACCATACTCGGCACAGGTATCGAGGGGCCTAATGCAACTCAAGGCCACCGAGGCGCAAAGGTACGCATATAACGCCGAGCGCCTGGGTTCAAATCCCGGTGTGAACATCAGAAAAACCTTACTAACGCTGGCTACATTTGTGAGGTACTTTGTCATGTAAAAACATTTCCCCAAAGAGGTGTCGTACTGCGGCACTCCGTTCGGCTCGGCTATAAAAAGAACGCCCTTTGAGCTTAAACCTGAATCAGGCAGCACTCATTGATATGTGAGAAGTTTGCCCCTGTCCCTTCATGGCGAAACAATTAAAAGTGGTGTCATTTGTACAACAACCACAAATCATATGCTGCAATCCGCTATGTTGTCATCAAGCTGGTCGACGTTTTGTCAACAGAGACAAAAAAATTTGTGTGCGTACATGAGCAGAGAATACACGAGAAAGAAGATAAGAACAAAGAGAATGCAAAAAAAAAATTGTCATCTTAATACCGTCAAACCTGGCCGGCTGTTAACAGCTGTTCGTGTGAGAACACCTTTTTAAATCCGCCTTGCTGTCCCATATTGGAATGTGCATGGGCTTATATTTGCAAGAAGGCCATCACATGATTTCAAATTGCGGTTATTGGGTGAATCCCTAATTTGTCTTTTGGTAACCCTACCAACTACTACTTCATAATAATTATTCGATAATTACTGCATTGCAATCACTATGCGATGTATGTTCAGTGTGGAGAATTCTGAGCGAATTAGATGAAGTAAAAGTCATTATCATCTTTAGTTTTGCAAATTTGTTGATATTTTCTAGAAAAGTAATTTTGCAATTCAAAAATTTGCACCTTCAACAAACAGACATGGGCGATGTTCAAGTTCTAATGGAAATGGGGTTTCCCAAAGACAGAGCGTAAGTAATATAGCCATAGAATTTCACAAGCCGGTTTCCGAATCATTTTTTTTCTACCTTTTTATTGTTCTATTACCAACAGTGTTTATGCTTTGAAAGTGACCAACCAGAAAGGAGTGGAACCAGCGATGGAGTGGCTGTTAGCTCATGTTGATGAAAGCATCCCACAAAACGTTGCTGCTGCTGATATTGAAGAGAATGAACCTGGTCCCAGCACTTCTACAAACTCACAAAAAGTCGATGTCGCGAAATCTCTCAAGTGTGATGACTGCGGAAAATTATGCAAGGATCAGGGGGAGGTGGAATTTCATGCAGCCAAAACAGGCCACAGTAATTTTTCAGAATCCACGGAGGAGAAAAAGCCTCTGACGGAAGAAGAAAAGAAACAGCAATTGGCATTGATTGAGGAGAAGCTCAAGCAAAAGCGATTAGAAAGGGAAGAGCGTGAGAAACAAGACGCATTGGAGCGCGAACGCAATCGAATTAAATCTGGCAAGGATATGTCGGAGGCACGTAGACGCAACGAGGAGTTGGAAATGAAGAAAATAATTGAACAACGCAAACGTGAAAAGGCAGACGAAAAGGCTGCCCGTGAACGAGTAAAAGCTCAAATTGAAGCCGACAAGGCCAGACGCAAAGCCGGCCAAACACTATCCTCACCCGAAACTCCAGTGGCATCGTCTTCAGTTTCTTCCACTACTACACCCACTGAGGCTACAGCAATCAAGTCCCCACCGAAAGATTATAAGGAGACACGCATACAAATTCGCTTGCAGGACGGTTCAACCCTTACCGAAACATTTAATGTTCAAGAACAGCTATCCGCTGTACGGGTATTCATTCAAATGAAAACAGGCAGTGAAACGCCTTTCGGTCTTATGACTTCGTTTCCTCGCAAAGTATTCAGTTGTGATGATTTTGAAAAACCTTTGAGTGCTCTAGGTCTAGTTCCCTCGGCTGTTCTCATTATGACCAAAGTAAATGTGTGAACACAAAATGGAATAATTATAACGAACTAATAATTTATTAGGTCCTCTTTTTTATATTGCTCGGCAAGTACATGTACATTTTATTTACTTTTACACATCAGAAAGAAAACTGTAAGCAAGGAATGCAGAATTGGCTTTTGTTTTCGAATAAAATACAGTGATTAAATTAAAGAAAAACAAGCGTCTGCATGGATTTTATTTATCTGTTTGTTCGAAACGCGAATTTTATAAAAACATCTCCATGTGACGTCAAGTGTCTGACGCTACAATGCTTCTTTTGTCCCAGCGACGTCCTGTTTCCCGATATTCTGTACCGGGGCCTTGCTACCCTGAAACCTATAGCGCGAGGACCCTATCATTGGCGTGGGCGTCGTAGAAAGCGTTCTATGTGCTGTTCCTGATCTGGGAATCTTACTCCTTCCTATCCAATTTTTATAGGAGTAGAACACATCTAGTCTGATTTTGACCCGTTCCATGCTATTACTTCTGCTCAGTCCCTAATCAATAATGACGGCTCTGCAGCCCCACACACCCTATTTAGAACAGGTCCATTGCAAACAGCCATCTTTCGCGTCTCGGTGAAAATAATCTATCTGGGTCTTTATTAAAGGGCTAAAAATTTCGCATTTTCTCTATTTATGTCATCTGTCGAGCATAGAGTCAGGATGATGCCCTCAGTCAGGAACTCGACTTCGGGCTCGTTTAAGTTCTTCTCCATTGGCTTTGAGATATCAGCGGGGCTAATCGCCTTGGTGTTGCGAATCACCTCTCTAACCTTATCCATTGTAATTTGTGATAGGTCTTCATTGGTTTGTTGTTGTTGTAGCCACATTTTCATGTGGAGGCGGCGATCCTCGTAATTTTCCTGTAGGTAAGCAAGCTCGTTCCGGCCCAAAAGACCGATCGACGCGGGAACAGAGTGGCCATTGGTTATTTAAAGGCGCCAATAACTCGCCATATTGTCATGTCGAGCATCATAGGCACTCAGCATTTGTGCAAGAGCCGGTGCTGACAGGCCTCTCACTGAGACTCTCTGCTCGATACCGCTGATTGTCCGCGACTGCCTTTGCAGCTACTCCCTATGGAGCATTCCACTATCCGCAACCTGTGAATTTGCCCGGTAGATCGCAGCTAAGCTTCTCATGACAGCAATCAATAATCAATGTTCCAGCTTGGGTTATGCTCACAGCTATCCCGTGGCGGGCCGGGTGCATTGGCTTGTAAGCTGCAGAAGCGATGATTGACCTTCCTCTTCACCCTATCACTTTGATGTTTCTTAATTGTTATGTTAGTTTAGTACTACAAAATTTCCCATGAACATTCCTTTAAGGAACAGGGGATTAAAGTGCGATTAAGGTTTAAACTCAATGATAAGGGGCCTCATTTTTTATACTAAGGCCGAACGGCGTGCCGCATAGCAACACCACTTGGTAGAAAAGATTTAACATGGCGGGATACCTCACAAATGTTGTCAGCATTAGCAAGGGTTTCCCCTTACCAACGCTGAAAATTTTTTCAAATGTTCACGCCCGAATTTGAACCGAGGCGTTCGGCGTCATAGGCGGACATGCTAACCTCTGCACCATGGTGGTTAGTTTAGTACTATACAGTGCAAATCAGGTTTAATTGTTTATTATTATTTGTTATCGCATTATATCTATAACTTGCCAGTTTTCTGATCTCTTCTTTCGGAATTTAAGAGTGATTTAACAGTAGATTACGGTTTACCAATGCCGTAGCTTTAGTTAGTCAGGAATTCATGAATTCCCATTATTTTCTTTACGTTTCCTGAGTCAGTAAGATCGGAGCTTCGAAATCTGTAATATAAAAAAGTAAAAAGTAAACCTAGGTGGACATATTCCAATATCATAATTTTTATACCCACCACCGAAGATGGGGGTATATTAATTTTTTCATTCCGTTTGCAACATATCGAAATATCAATTTCCGACCCTATAAAGTATATATTCTTGATCTAAATAAGACGATCTAGCCATGGCTGTCCGTCTGTCTGTTAAACTCACGCTACAGCCTTTAAAAATAGATACATTGAGCTGAAACTTTGAACAGATTCTTTTTTTGTCCATAAGCAGGTTAAGTTCGAAGATACCCCATCTTCGAACTTAACCCGGACTATATCTTGGTATAACCCCCATATAGACCGATCCGCCGATTTAGGGTCTTAGGCCCATAAAAGCCACATTTATTATCCGATTTTACTAAAGGACGCATTTATTGTCTGACTTTGCCTAGATTTAGGCCAGTCGACGTCCTCCTTCAATTTGGTCCAGATTTGGGTAAAGCTGCCATATAGACCGATCTCTCGATTTAAGGTTTTGGGCCCATAAAAGCTGCATTTATTGTCCGATGTCGCTGAAATTTGGGACAGTGAGTTGTGTTAGGCCAGTCGACATCCTCCTTTAATTTGGTCTCGATCAGTTCAGATTTGGATATAGCTGCCATATAGACCGATCTCTCGATTTAAGTTCTTGGGCATATAAAGGACGCATTTATAGTCCGATTTTGCCAAAATTTGGGACAGTGGGTTGTGTTAGGCCCTTCGATATCCTTCTTTAATTTGGTCCAGATCGGCCCAGATTTGGATATAGCTGTCATATAGATCGATCGCTCGATTTAAGGTTTTGGGTCCGCAAACGGTGCATTTATTGTCCGATGTCGCTGAAATTTGGGACAGTGAGTTAAATTAGGCCCCTCGACATCTTTTTGCAATATGGCCCAGATCGGTCTAGATTTGGATATAGCTGGCATATAGACCGATCTGCCGATTTAAGTCCAAGAACATAATTCTACCCAATTCCGTTCGCGCTGGGTAAACATGTACCATTTCGTACTTTTTAGTACCTAAACGTACGAGTATCACGAAATTCGGCCTTATAGCCACTGGTATAGCCAAAAACCAACATTCGCGTAAATTTTCATGATTCCAGCTTTAGCTGCATGGTACAATTGAGAGGTAGGGTCATTAGCACAACAACAAAATTCTACCCCCAACGAAACTACATTGAGAAACAAATGCCGTAAATTTAAATGTCAAACTGGTTTTAGAAATAAACTTTGTTTTACAACTTATCTTCTTCAAATGTGTCTTATAATTGTATTTTTATCATTTTAAACAAGATATTGGGTTGCCCAAAAAGTAATTGCGGATTTTTTAAAAGAAAGTAAATGCATTTTTAATAAAACTTAGATTGAACTTTAATCAAATATACGTTTTTTACACCTTTTTTCTAAAGCAAGCTAAAAGTAACAGCTGATAACTGACAGAAGAAAGTATGCAATTACAGAGTCACAAGCTGTGAAAAAATTTGTCAACGCCGACTATATGAAAAATCCGCAATTACTTTTTGGGCAACCCAATATATTCATTTACAGTAAGTGGCAGTTGCCCAACAACAAAATATTGAGTGCACTATCCGTCAAAATCAGTGATTAGTGCAACTCTGATTTTGTGTATGTTACCAGTTAGCGCCATTTTTTGTTACAGATAGTACATTTCGCGTAAAAAAATTGTACTCAGCTGTTTACGGTACGCTACCTGGTAATTATGTCATGGATTTAACACTATTTTGTTGCTTATATGTGGAATATCGGATCAAATAGAACATATTTTTAAGATTTTAGAAAAAAATCACAGCTGTGTTATCAAGCCTTTGACATTTAGATTTACTACAAAATCAAAACAAAAATAAAAAATTGTACTCAGCTATTCACATGACCTCACCTTATAAATGCATCCTGCTTTAACTGTTTGGGCTGGGCGATAATCAGTCAGTCAGTCACGCAACTATATAGATAAAGCGATCACCATGTTTTCAACAATTTTTATTCGGCCTAACTTAAATAAAACTTCTGAAGGCTTCTTTAAAATCGATTTATTAACAAAAAACAAAAAAAACACACAGCTGATGGCGTAATGCATTATCTGATACGTTATACGTTGCCTATTGATTAAGCTAAAAGAGCGAGAGAGGATTGGCTGGTACCCACTGTATTTGTTTTTGTTTGTAATTTATGCCGGTTTTTATTGAATTTTTGTCTAGAAGCACCGTCTAAATTGTTTATGTTAAATTGCAAAAATTAACACCGCATAAAATGCATTTCGAAGAATTGGAAGCGCTGGATCCACGGAATCCCACATTGACGCGAATCGAGATGCCTACTCCGCATAAGGTGTCTGTGCTGATTCTAGTTAAGCAGTATATAAAGGTGAGTGAGCCAATCCAATTTTCTTGTGGCATTTAAGACATGACACCTTATATTTTCTTTCACGACTAGGCCAAGAAAGCTGCCACGGATTCTGGTATTCTATATCCCACACAATATAGACGCAATTTTTGCATGTTACTCTTAAAGTTAATACAATATCCCGACATGACCTACAACGATTTGTATCAACTTCTATGCTCTCCGAAATTCAAAATTGATCCTTTACATTTGGAGCGATTCGAAAAGGTCATGGGGGATCTATTCTCTTTGGGCATAGAGACTTTGTTTGACTTTGCCGAAATGGACAACATTGAAAACATGTTGGCCGAACAATTGGGAGTGAGTCAGTTCAGTTTGGTTGGCCTATACATACGAAGAGTGGGAGTGATATTGGAACGTCTTTCATTTCCGGAAATGATGGCATTACATAAAAACATATGTTTGTATTATGAAAAAGGTACGTTAAGATATGCTTAATATACGTATTGCAAATGCAAATTTGCCCAGAACATTCCATTAGGGAACAGAGGCAAACTTCTCGCCTATCAATGAGAACCGTCCGATTCAAGTTTTAGGCTCAATGATAAGGGGCCTCCTTTTTATAGTGCGACACCTCTTTGTGCGTAAGTTTGTATTGCCCTTCTAATATTTACGTATTTCCAGGTGTACGCTCTCTGACAATTGGCCCACGCAAACCACATTGCGTGCCCTCTTCCAGCGAAGCTACCGCTAATATTACTGATGAAGAGCATACCATGGAGGAATCCGTTTTGGACACCGACACAGTCCATCAAGATCGCAATCCCCATAGTAAATGGTCTCCCAAACAGGCACAACTGTTCGTCAATCAACAGTGTAATCTATTGGAAAAGAATGAACTACGCGCCTTGTCGCCCATTGAGATGCAAACGAAATTGAATGAAATCATCCAGGATAATCCCTTGAATGCAAAGGCCTACTTTCTGGGCTATATGAATCAATTGCGTTTACGTGATGTCTTTGGGGCCTTAGATGCTTTGCATAGATCCTTTGACCGCAGTCCTACCCATATGATGGGGCAAAACGACCAAAAAGGCTTTCAATACTTTAGCGTGAACTTAGCCATACTGCATGCCAGTTTCAATCACAAAAAAGAGGCCTTAAATGCCCTCAAGGAATGCATGATGCTGGCGCAGGAGTGTGGCGATAAACGATGTCTCGATTTGGCCAATTCATGGTATTGCCTTTTGAACAGCAGCCGTATTGGTCCCTTTGAAAAGAGTTTGCCTGACATTCAAGATCCCGGCCTCATACAAAGTCTCTCATTGGCCATTGAGTTTGTGGTGGCATTTGGGGCCAAGTGTGGGTTTTTGCCCTTAGATCTCTTCGAATTGCTGCTAAAAAGTGATGAATTGAATAATAAAAATACCCTATTAGAACATATTTCCGATTCGTTAGCTTTACGCACCACACTGTGGGTCCTATATGGACGCTATGAAATGTCTGCCCTGTACTCACAATTGCTGCTGAATCTCAAGAAGACATGGGTATTTGGAGATGTCAGCAACTCGGAAAGCGTCAGCAAGGTGTTGGCCAATCTATCATTGTGGTTTAACACTCAAGGGGAACATCAGCTTAGTGCCGTACTACAACATCATGCACGCACCAGATTTCCTCGTTATCCATTTGCTGCCGATTGGATGACCAGTGAATGTCATATTGCTATACAACAATGCATTTATCGTGGGCGTTGGCAGGAAGCTTTGCGTTGGTGTTGTCAACTCTATTTGCTGGACAAACATGATGGCAATATACAAAGGGCAGCTGTATATATAGCAAAAAGCTATAACAACGCAGCTCGCAGAATCTTACAGAACTTGCTGCAAGAAAACGATTTGGATACTTTGAGACAGGTGCGTGTGCTAATGCTGTTGGCCTATAACAGCCTATCGGATAAGTGCATATCATCGGAAACCATAGATCTGCTAATGCAAGCCTCGGTGATTGCTGAAGGGGCTTACCTGCAGTATGAACATGCCATGATAGATACCATTTTGGCCCAAGTCCTTTTGCAAATGGGTTTGCATCAGAAGGCCTTGCAAGCTTTGCGAAATTCCATTGATACAATTTATACAAATGGTGGCATTTATGATCGAGCGAAAACTGATTTTATTTTCACCCGCTGTTTGGTAGCTGCTGGTCGAGATCGTGAACAACAACACAAACGTTTATTGAAATCTTTGCCTGTGCTGGAAAGAGCTATTGAGGCATTTCGCAAGCTGGAAGCCCATGCCAAGGTGTTGGACGTATTTGCTTACATATCGAAGACATTTAACGCTTTTGGTTTTGTGGCTGAAAGAAATAAGTATGCCTGTAAGTTTAAACAGTATTATACAGATAATCCAGTGCCGAGAGAATATTTGGGCATGGCTTATTAATGTTGGTTAAAAAAAAAATATTTAGAGGCAGATTTTCGGTAGTCAGTTTACTCACTTCAGAAGATGAGTTTCTGTTTTTCAGCTGATTATGGCTTCAGGTGATTATACACAGAAAAAAATTGCATTTAAAAAAAATTAATTGATTCAATAATTTTTTTATTGCATATGAATTTTTTCCGACTACAGTTGTGATTGAAATTTTTGCCATTTTCAAATAAAAAATTAATTCAATTAATTTAATCTAAAAATTTTTTCATTCAAAATCGTGAATCTTCAACAATTTTCAAGTACGGTGCTTAAATAAATTCAATTAAATGTAATTTGGCCCTTACAATATAAAGGGAAGGAGATTTCAAATTCCCAAACGTCCCACATTTCGACAAATCTATAGACATATCATGGCAGCCGGTTCTTTGTGCCGGATCAACCCGATGTAGTTTGAAATTTTGCACAGATACTTAATATAGATGTAGGGCTATGGAGATTGCAAAAGGGTCATATCGGTTCAGATTTGGATATAGCTCCCATATTAACCGATCTCCCGAATTGACTTCTTGAGTCCCTAGAAGCCGCAGATTTTGTTCGATTTGGCTGAAATTTTGCACATAGTGCTCTGTTATAACTTCCAACAACTGTGCCAAGTGGGGTCCGAATCGGTTTAAAACCTGATATAGCTCCTATAAAAACTGATCTTCCGATTTGACTGGAGCAGCTGGAACCCGAAATTTTTGTACGAAGTGGCTGAAATTTTGCACCTAGTATTCTGTTATGACTCTCAACAACTGTGCCAAGTACAGAAGCAGTTTCAATTAAAAAATTAATGGGATCCATTAATTTCGTGATTGAAACCGATCCGAAATCCCAAATAATAATTACTGCGGAAGCTGTCTCGATAAGAATGAGACGATCGAGCACATTCTCTGCTCATATCCGTGTTTGCAGGGACACAGGAGTTCCTTCTTAGGGAGGTGGGTTTTCTCCCAACATGGCAATCTTGTTCCTGGAAAGTCCTCAGATATGTGATAAGAAGGGCTGGTTTCGACATGGGACGCGATGAATTTCTACACTAGAGGAACTTCACAAGCAGGACTTCTGGTTATCAATGGGATTCTGAGGTCCTTAGAGAGAGGCGCTCGGATGACGTCGTCATCATGATGGGTGGCCGATTCCTTTTTATACCCACCATAGGACGGGGGTATACTAATCTAGTCATTCCGTTTGGCCAATTTGGCTGAAATTTTGCATGCGGTGTTTTGTTACGACTTCCAACAAACGTGCCAAATATGGTCCAAATCAGTCTATTACTTGATATAGCTCTCATGTAAACCGGTCTCTCGATTATCCTTGTTCGGTTTCTAGAAGTTTTAATTTTTGCTGGTTTGACTTAAATTTGGTATGTAGAATAAAATTATGCCCTTCAACTAAATTTATTTTGTATAAATTTGTAGCAGAATCCATGGTGGTGGGTTCTCAAGATTCGGCCCGGCCGAACTTAGCACGCTTTTACTTGTTCATACTATTATGTAACTCGTTATGGGGGCGTTGAGGAAGCTATTTGGTTATGCCTGGGTCCAATGGACTCGGCATAAACCCCCAGAAAGGCCTGGGTCCAATGGACTCGGCATAAACCCCCAGAAAGGCTGTTCAACAGGAGGAGAAAACTGGGTCGTTTGAAGGGACCTCTCCTGCTTGGAGTGAAGCTGCTGCCATGTTCCTAGGTTTGATTATTGATCTGGGCTAAGTAGGAGACAGAACACCAAGGAAAGATCAAAAAGGGGACTGAATGATCTCCACTCCTGTCGTAACTCGATATGAAAGCGATATGGGATCTTAGGCCAGGGATGGAACGCTGGATGATTATGGCGGTTGTTCGGTCGATTCTCACCTATGAATTTCTGGTGTGGAATCGGGCTCTGGACAACGGTGTACTCCGCACGGTAAGATGGTGGAACAAGTACAGGGTACCACGGTGGTGCTTATCTCTAGTCCTTCATCGGCAAGGGCTGCACCTCATTGTACAACACGCTGCTACAATAACAACAAGCGTTTTGGTAGGGTGGAGGTTTCAACGACAACCGCGTGAATGTGGAGAGGGCTGCAGGGTGGCAAAGTATTTCGTGAAACAAGACATTGCTTGTCCTGATTCATTCTGGTTCACTCCTTTTTCTCCTATTTTTTTTTTTTGGCTTATGCGTTGGTTTTCTGTTTTTTCGTTTCTTTCGTGTTGCACCTTACTGGGGTGTATCCTTATCTGCATTTATGCATCTTTTTCTCGTCAACCTTCCTCTGGGGCGAATATCATGGAATTGAGGAATTGAATGGAATTGGAATTGAACATGTGCTTACGGCAGTGGTCGATGAAAAAACTCTAGAAACCTTCTCTGTCTTCTCAGAAGGGGGTGACCTTCGTCTGAATACGTTCTGTTGTTGTTGTGGCAGTGTGTACATTGAGGCGGTAGCCCTTGCTGATGAAGAAATCCATCGCGTCAATCCAGTGCGTACAACCGGCTGCCATGGGATTGACGTTCTCTGTATTTCTCTGAAGCTCGATTACTGTCGATAAAACACTTTGATTATTAGAACGTGGTCTGAGACGAGCATGACAATCGCTCCGATAGTGATATTGCCAGAGTCAATGGTGAGTTTCCCCTGTTCCTTAATGTAATGTTGATGGGCAAATTTGCATTTGCAATGGTGAGCGTTATGTGGAGGTGCTAGGGAAATAAGTCGTGTTTGTCGAGTCAGCTGAGGTGGTGTGGCCGTAACGTTGATGTAGGGGGTGGGGGTGTTGGTGTGTGGGATATCGAGAACGAGGATGATGACGTATCTGACCCGTTGGCGTTACAGCCCACTGTTAGTCACCATAGCCGCCCTTGTTGAAGAGACAAGGGTTACCGGATTTGTGCAGCTAATGGCCTTACAGTCTTTTCTGTCGTTGTTAGTTTTCCTTATGCACCTAGGCAATGTTGAGTGAATTCGACCGTGGCAAACTGAGCCGATGGTATTGTTGTTTCGCACGGACATTAGCTAATGTCGTTACCAGGAAGGGGGTTGGGAAGGCTAATCCTGGCATAACAGTCTTAGGTTTGTTGTTGTAGCCAATTTTAAATGTGTAGGTAGGGATCCTCATCAAGCTCCATAGGTGAGCTAGCTAGTGCCGGTCCATGGAATCGATCGACGTGTTAACATCATGACCATCGTCAAATTGAGCTTCATGTTGCTGAGCCGGCAGCCTTTGCTGAAGAAAGACTCCTCCATCGGGTCAATCCGGTACGTATTACCGACTGCCATGGAATTGCTCCTTGAGCATCATTGGCACTCAATATTGAAGCAAGAGCTGCTGCTGGCCAATCTCTCACTGAGACTCTCCGCTGACTGTCCGCGGCTGCCGTTGCTGCTACTCCGTATGGAACTTTCCATTATCAGCAAACCGTGGACGCTACCGGTAGCTCGCAGCTAAGTTTTTCGTGACAGCGAGGAGCACCACACAGATCGGAAGCCAAAGTCCCAGCCTGTGTGGTGCTCACAACTATCCTACTATCCGAAACCTGTGGACGCGCCAGGTAACTGCGAGCCGAGCTTCTCGTGATGAAGTTGAATACCACACAAATCGTAGCTTAGAGTTGCAACCCGTGTGGTGCTCATGGTCATGTCGTTTTGGGGTCTTAGGTTTGTGTTGGCTATGAAGTGGAGGTTATCTTGACTCTAATGTGGATTGGTTTGTGCAATATACACCGATGAAACTCACACTCCTGTCTCTAGACTTAGGAAGACCCGAAAAATTGTTATTCCTGCTGAGTTGTATCCAGCCATTATATGTGGTACATTTGACCAATGATGACCGTATCTGCCAGCTGCATATAGTACCGGGATTGATCTCAATTCCGGTTCGAACAAGGTTCCAGTTACAATCGTTCCTTCTTTTTGTTTCATTTTCTTCTATGACATGTATGTATAAGGGCATTCACATCACACCACAAAATGACAAAACGGATTGCCCATTTGAATAAATAATTTTAAGGGCCCCATAAAATGTTTCTACTAAACCTGCTCTCTTCAAATTTTTCATATATCAAGAAAAAACATTTCTATTGGTAAGTAGTCTACTTAAAAATGACAGACATAAATCAAGATATCCACATCAAACTGGCTCAATCCACATAAACCGACATAATCGCACGTGGCTGAAGTTTTATACGTAAACGCTGCCGGGCTAATCTGACTTTAGAACTGCTACAGTTGTTTTATCATAATTTAATTTTGATTTACAAGGCAGTTGCAATCTATGAAACTCATCAATCAAATTTGAAATATCTTTGACATTTGCAATTTGTTTGTGTTGTAGTCATTTTGCTTTTCCATGCAAAATAAATACAAATGTTTATTTTCTTAATCCATAACAAAAAAAAATGAAGACTACTAGTCAATTGGTAGTCATACCATAGTACATGTGCTCCTTGTAGAGCCAGTAGTAGTTTCAATATTAGCCATTTTTTTACATAAAAAAGGTTTTTAATTTTCTTACTTACAAGCTACCAAGACTTATTAGCTAGAAATCAATTGTTTTTATTGCTGCAGTCTTAGTCCATTTTCTTGCGCTTGGATTGTGAGGGCTTATCGAAGACCTGTTTCATGCCACCACCTCTCTCGCTGTGAAATTTGAGATTATTGGCCGTCTCAGCATACCAAGGTGAGTCGAATTTCGTGGTATCTTGATCCACTAAATGTGTGTACTTGGTGCGACCACAACGTCCGAAATTTTTAACCTGCATTACCTTTGGCAATATGGTTTTGTCAAAGTGATCCTCTAGAGTGGCTTGGGCGAAATCGCGTTTCAGCACATCATTCTCCTCGTCCAAATAGAAGGCACCACGATGATAGTACTTTTGCAAGAACTTATATTTGCCCTTGACAGCTTTGTTGGTAACGATTTTGGGATTGATACGCATTTCTTGTCTTCTTTCGTCTTCGCCTAGATTACGCATACGCTCGATTTCGGATTTCTCGCGTTCGGTACTTAAAAAAAAAGACAAACAATAATTAAAAATTTAAGGCAATTTAAAATGCAAGAAAACGCTGGTGTGTATATAAAAAGCTAGCCTCAAGACCAAGATAAAAAAACGGGTTCTAAGCAGAGCCAAACCTTGATTTTGGTGATTACTTGGTCTTGAGGCTATATCTTAGGTATGTTGGGTGTACAAATGAATAGCAAACTCGGTTGCTAGCAACTTCACTTGGAGACCTACTGTGTTCACTTCAGAAACAGGTGGCGGGGAAAAATAATATGGAAAAACGTAAATAGAGATACAAAAAAGGAAACCAACGCGCAAGCGAAAAGTAGAAAACCAGGTGGACCAGGGAGAAATTTTCACCGTTAAGAGTATTCTCCAGCCAGTCAGTTCATGCAACTACATAACTCTAGAATGGTTAGAGTATTAAGTCCCTTGAGGGATCTTCGTGTTCACCTATTATTTTGGTTTTGCACCTTTCAATTGCGTGGCAGTGACAAATGTTGCTTGACTATTTAACTCCTCCTCTGCTGTGTTAAGGCTATGCCTTAATCAACTGGCTTTTAACTTTTTACCCAATTTTCATATTGTTTTACTTACTTTTCTCTTTCCTCACGGTCACGCTTCATGCGCTTAAGTTCACGCAATTTCCAAGCTTCATATTCTACTTCATCATTCTCATCATCTGTGCAGACATCTTCAATTTGTGGTTCGGCAGTGTCATTCTGAAAATACTCCTTATGTCAAAACTAAAATTGTAAATGCATACTTTGTCCCTTTCATACCTTGGTTTTCTCTAAATCCTTTTTAACACTCTCTTCGACAAGACGCAGAGTATTACGTCTTCTTTCTTTGGCCAAACGTTTTGCCTCAATTTCCAATTGCTTTTGTTTTTGGGCTTCGCGCTCTTTTTCCTGTATAGTGGCACGATCTTTTTTACGCACAAACAATGGCTTCAAACGTGGTTCATTGTCCTCCTCACTTTCAGTTTCCTCCTCGTACTCCGAGCTTTCTGTATCCGAAGATTCTGATTGTTTTTCCTCTTCCTTCTGTAGGATTTCCTCCTCCTTTTGTTGCTGCAACATGCGTTGGCGTAACTTTAAACGCCTATTTTCCAATTCAGACTCACTTATATCTGAATCTGAGTCGGACTCAGAAGCCAACGTAATTTTATTGGTAGCCTTTTGCATGGCGACTTGTTGTTCTTCATCATCCTCGGAGTCACTTTCCTCCAGAAATTCAGGTTCATGTATATGACGGTGACGTTCCATGCGCTCCTTGGCCAATTCATCCTGTTCAACGGGGCGTGCTCGCAGACGCCTTAAACGTGGATCATCCACATCTTCTTCCTCATCCTCTTTTGCCACGCCTCGATTTTCCTTTTTTTCATCCTCTTTGTCCTCGCGTTGAGGTTCTTCTTTGATTTCTCTGTGCTGGCGCCGTTCATGATGATGGTGAGCATATTGTCTGCGACGATGTTCCAAAAAATCTTCGTTATCTTCACCCTCAGAACTGGAATCATATTTGGCATAATCGGGTCTCTTTCCAGATATGTAACGTTGCACCTTTACCTTTTGCATAGAAATTTCACCTGAAAAAGAAAATAAATCCAATAAATTGGAACAGAGACAGACCATTGGAAACCAATAGAACTTACCCTTCTCATTTCGTACAGCAATGGCTCCAGCCGTACTCTGGATGCCCGCTGGTAATGTGGGATTATTCATTTTGAATTAAAATACTTATCTGAATTTAACTATAACTAAATATTTTATTTTTTTCCCCCTTTTTATTGTTTACTGTAAGTATTCCTTATGTCACGAAACGTTTTTGTTGAGGGTCGCACATATTGTATTCATTTGTCATTTGTGATAACATCAGGGTTACCAACTCTTATGAAATGGGAAATTTTTTCATTTGATAAAATTTATCGTTCAAATTAAAAATCGTTAATATAATATATTCGAATTTTGTCGTATTCAATTTTCAAAGTCGACATTTTCGAATTTCGGACTAGGCTATAAAGAGGAGACCCCTTATTACTGATGATGGGTGATATCTGAGAAGTTTGCCCCTGTTCCTTAATGGAATGCTCATGAGCAAATTTGCATTTGTCAGTAGTTAGTTATGCTGCTATATAAAATAAAATACAATAGAATATGGGTTGCCCAAAAAGTAATTGCGGATTTTTCATATAGTCGGCGTTGACAAATTTTTTCACAGCTTGTGACTCTGTAATTGCATTCTTTCTTCTGTCAGTTATCAGCTTTTACTTTTAGCTTGCTTTAGAAAAAAAGTGTAAAAAAGTATATTTGATTAAAGTTCATTCTAAGTTTTATTAAAAATGCATTTACTTTCTTTTAAAAAATCCGCAATTACTTTTTGGGCAACCCAATAATATGAAATTAATTAAAATAAAAAAAGTAAAAGCGTGCTAGGTTCAGCCGGGCTGAATCTCATATATCCTCCACCATGAATCGAATTTGTCAAAATTTTTGCCCGGTGTCTCTTTATAGGTAAACAGGATTCACTGAATAAAATCAGGATTCACTAATAGAAGGTTAGGTCACCTTCGAAAACATTAGGTGGATAAGCCCGATGAACATCATTAAAATCTTACCAATAGCAGACACGTAAACATCCTCAATGCCAAGTACTGTCAAAGAAAAATGTAAGTCTACTGATCGCTTGGCTTAACCTTAGACAGTGAATCCTGGAATAAGGTTAAAAGTACGTTTAAACCGCGTTTACACTGCTCATTAATTCCGGATTTAAGGCTGTCTTCAGCTGATTTTATAAAGGAAAACAGACGATCGAGCCATTAAATCCGGATTTAAAGAGCAGTGTTAATGGGGTTTTATATTGGTCATTAAATTGGCCTTTTCGAGATTTAAGTGGTAAATCCTGTGGTTTTCTGCAGGTTTTACCATACAAAAATAAATCAAATTTTTGCCGGATTTATTTTAAATCCCAAATAAACCCGATTTCATGGCTGAATAATCGATAAATGTACCAAAATATGCAACTGTTTTCATGAATTGTGTATGGTTTTGTGTGATATGCACATTCATGTATACGCATGTACTCTTGCGACATACACAAATTCCCAAAAACGCAGTGTAAACGGATAGGATTTGTTCTTGAATTTAGTTAAATCCAGATTTAAAAAAAATTCAATGTAAACGTGCTATAAGCCAAGCGACTTGGCATTGAGGACGTCAATTTGTTCCCTTTTTGCATGTTTTCTTTGTTAACGTTTTCTTCTGTATGATGACATTTTCAATCCGCAGATTTGACATCCTTAATGATGTTCATGGGTCCTATCCACTTTATGTTTTCGCATGTGACCCATGGCGAAACATGAAGTTGGTCTCATTTGTACAACGACCACAAATCATATGGTGTAATCCGCCATTTCTTAATACCGTCAAACCTGGCCGGCTGTTAACAGCTGTTTGCGTGAGACCACCTTTTTAAATCCGCCTTGCATGTGACCTTGTGTGCTCCCTAAAGGGGCTCAAGAATAAAATCAGGAGATCGGTCTATATGGGAGCTATATCAGGTTATAGACAGAGTCAGACCAGATTTTGCGCCCTTTAGAGGTTTAAAAGTCAAGATCCGAAATCGGTTTATATGAGAGCTTTATCAGGGGCAATATTACCGTATACGTGAACGAGTAAAATCGTTCGAAATCTCTCTATTGTGAATAATGTAACTCTTTATTGAAGGGGAATTTTTGAAATTTAAGAACTCGAATGTTTAAATCGAACATTATTTTTAAAAACTTGGACATCCAAATCTATATAGGTTAAATACGAGATAAAATTTCATTCGATGCGAAAGTGCACTCGAACACGTATGCAGTAATTCGGCCCCAAGTTATATACAACGAAATTCGTTATTCCAAAGAGCAAAAATGCTTGCGAAAACAACAGTTTTGGCCAGTTTAAAATGGGAAAGCAGACATTACTGCTGTTTTTGCAAGCAAAGAACTACTGTTTTAGCAAACACTAAACACAAAATTTATGCTACGAAAGCAAATGAATTGCACAGCACCGAGAGCGAGTAAACATTTGCATTAAATTTCGCAAATAGTATTTTATTGATTTTTATACCCACCACCGAAGGATGGGGGTATATTTATATTGTCATTCCGTTTGCAACAAATGTCGAAATATTCTTTTCCGACCCTGTAAAGAAAATACTTTTTTGATCGTCGTAAAAATCTAAGACGATCTAGCCATGTCCGTCCGTCTGTCTGTTGAATTCTTTTTTTATTCATAAGCTCGAAGACGGGCTATATCGGACTATATCTTGATATAGACCTCATATGGACCGATCCGCCGATTTAAGGTCTTAGGCCTACAAAAGCCACATTTATTATCTGATTTTGCTGAAATTTTGGACAGTGAGTTGTGATAGGCCACTCCACATCCTTCTTTTTTTGGCCCAGATCGGTCCAGATTTGAATATAGTTGCCATATAGACCAATCTCTCGATTTATGGTTTTGGGCCCATAAAAAGACCAATATATTGTTCTACAAAATTGTACTTATTAGACCACTCAATGTCCCCGACGAATTTGGTCCAAATCGAAACATATTTCGGTATAGCTGCAATGACGGCATAAATTGTGCATTTTTCACCACGTTATGACGAAAATTGGTTTACATATATACCCGAGGTGGTAGGTATCCAAAATTCGGCCCGGCCGAACTTAACGTCTTCTTACTTGTTTTATTTTATGTAATTTTATGTTTTATTTGATATTATTATACCCTCCACCATAGGATGGGGGTATACTAATTTCGTCATTCTGTTTGTAACTACTCGAAATATTCGTCTGAGGCCCCATAAAGTAGATATATTCTTGATCGTCGTGACATTTTATGTCGATCTAGCCATGTCCGTCCGTCCGTCCGTCTGTCTGTCGAAAGCACGCTAACTTTCGAAGGAGTAAAGCTAGCCGCTTGAAATTTTGCACAAATATCTTTTATTAGTGTAGGTCGGTTGGGATTGTAAAAGGACCATATCGGTCCATGTTTTGATATAGCTGCCATATAAACCGATCTTGGGTCTTGACTTCTTCAGCCTCTAGAGTTCGCAATTCTTATCCGATTGGAATGAAATTTTGCACAACGTGTTTTGTTATGATATCCAACAACTGTGCCAATAGCTTGATACAGCTCCCATATAAACCTATCTCCCGATTTTGCTTCTTGAGCCCCTACAAGGCGCAATTCTTATCCGAATGAACTGAAATATTACACAATGACTTCTACAATGTTTAGCATTCATTTATGGTCCGAATCGGACTTTAACTTGATATAACTCTAATAGCATAACAGTTCTTATTCAATATTCTCTGTTTGCCTTGTATAAGATGCAGCTCTCCGGAGCTGCATCAAATATGATCCAGACCAGCCCACATTTGCATATAACTATGATATGGTGGTGGAGTGGTTATAGAAGAGGATTCTTGATTTATCCATGGTGATGGATATCCAAAGTTCGGCACGGCCGAATTTAACACGTTTTTACTTGTTTTAGTTAAAAAAGCAGACGAAAATGTTTGCTAAAACAGCAGCCATGCCTGCTTTCCCATTTTCAGCAGGCTAAGACTGTTGTTTAAGCAAACATTCTTGCTGTTTTGAATATCAAATTCGTTGAGTATAGGAACCAACATGGTTGATTTGAAGAAATGGAACTAAAAGGAACGTTTCCTATGTTTCCAAATAACAAGACGAGTATTGAAAATTCAGACAAAATCTTAATTTTTTATTAAGTAAAATTTTCGCATTACAATGTTACCCAGTTGCTTGGGCTAGCAATTATAACTTAAACTATTAATTAATAGAAACATTTAAAACGCAAAACTATTATAAGCCCTTTCACACATGTGGCTCATTAGAACGACTGGGTCTAGCCCATTCATAAAGCGTGGCAAACAAAATATGCATAACGCCTAGAATGCGAGAGATGTCGATGTACTCGAATTGTCGCCATAATGTTCTTATATCAAATACCTATACCGAGTTGATGTAACAAGTTCTAACCGATCTGTGCCAGATAAAACTAATTTCACTACCCATGGTTTGGGATGAGGGAACGAATGCAATCCACTCCGCCAGAAAGGTGTACAGACAGTTGGGTTGTAATAATGCACACACGCAGTGGACAAATGATCATATAAAGTACGTATTGTTACAACAACAACCATATCTCCATAATAATAAAATTCACATACAAATTATAATACTAATTGAAAATTTATTAATTGAAAAACAAGTAAAAGCGCGCTAAGCTCGGCCGGGCCGAATCTTATATACCCTCCGCCATGGATTGCATTTATCAAGTTCTTTGAATGACTTTTTCAATATATATAAGAGCAACTTCAAGTTATTGAGCGATATGGACCGTACTTGTCATGGCTGTTAGAAGTCAAAGAAAACTTCCACCTTCAAAATTTCAGGCAAATCGAGAAAAATCACGCCCTCCAGTGGCTCAGAGTGTCAAATTGGGAGATCGGTTTATATGGCAGCTATATCAGGTTATCAACTGATTTAGACTATACTTAGCACTGTTGTTAGAAATCATACCAAAACGACCTATGCAAAATTTCAACCAAATTAGATGTAAATTACGCCCTCTAGAAGCTCAAGAAGTCTCCGGTTTATATGTCAGCTATATCATATTATGAATCGATTTGAACCATACCTAGCACAGTTGTTGAAAGTGATGCAATTTTGTAATTTATTTATTTACACCCGCACAACAAGAATATAAAATTCTTATAATTAAAGTGCGGGTAATATCTCCAACAATTGTACATAGTAAACACTTAAAACTAAGAATCTATAGCTATACAATACATCACAGATTTTGAATGAATAACTTACTAACGGAAAAAACTAACATTTGTGGCTTTGTATTGTAGATTTGAATTTAAAAGAAAAAAAAAACAAAAGTGAATTTAACAATTAAAGAGGAATTAATAGACTTAGTTGATCCGAAAAAAAGAAATTAAGGTAAGTATAGAAGAATAAAAATAAATATATAAATGAGTCTTAACATTCATCAACTTAATGCAGTAAAATGTTTCCAAAGTCTGGTTTTAAATGTTGGCGAGTTACTGAGTAATTGCAGATCGTGCTGACTCTTGACAGATCATGATTAAGCAGACGTATGTTTTTAGCAATCTCATCCCTCGGACTGCCGATATATATTTGTACATCGTCAGCGTACATATGTACCTCACAATAAGACAATTGACGCGCCAAGTCGTTACCGTACAATGAAAAGAGAAGAGGACCCAGAATTGAACCCTGAGGAACACCTTTTAAAACAAGCAGAGGTGCCGATAGAGAAGACTTATAGCTGACGGACTGAGTGCGGTGTGACAGGTACGACAAAATAAGACGAACGGACGTAGAAGAAAAATTGTAAAGATGTCTCATCTTATCACATAACAAGGAATGATCCACAGTGTCAAATGCCTTAGAATGATCAAGAAGAACAAGGAAATTTATCTTGTCATTCTCCAAATTGACCCGGATCCTCTAGGTGAGCTCTGCCAAGGCAGTGACGCAGCTGTGGTTAGGTCGAAACCCGGACTGTGTCACATATAACAAAGAGTTCTCGTTGACAAAAGACGACAGAATCGCAATTGGTCTATATTCCTTGGAATTTTTAGGCAGTGGGATGACTTTGGCATGTTTCCACGCTAATGGAAAGTAACTCGTGGTCAAAATCCTATTGAAAACATAGGTTACATGAGGAATAATAAGGGGGAGCAAGAGTCTTACAAATCTAGGATCAATGTCATCAGATTCGACAGCGTTAGACTTTACAGTCGCGACGCACTCAGGGACATCGGTGGGACCAATACAGCTGAAGCCAAAACCAGAGTCGTCATCGAGAGAGGGGGAGATATTAAAGCCATAGAAATTGGGATCAACTGGGATCTGTGGGACATTAACAAAGGCATCGTTAAGCCCATTGATGTCCAAGTTTGTTGAACATCTATTAGTATCTTTCCCAATTCCTATGTTTCGAATAACCTTCCACGTTCTCTTGGAGCCTATTGCAGAAGTAAAGCGTCTATAATAGTAGTCTTTCTTCGCTATCTTAATCAACTTATTGACGTGGTCTCTTGCTGAGCGAAAGGCATCATGTAACTCAGGCGTCCTGAAACGTCTCCACCTGCGATGCGACATATTCCTCACGTGAATAGCCGAACGAATATCCTGGGAGAACCACGGTTTCGATCTGGAGGACACTTCTCTAGTCTTGAGTGGAACCGTAAGTTCCTGTAGGTCATGGATATTCCTCTGTAGAAAGTCAGTTTGTTCATAGACAGTTTCCATACGAAATATCAGATCCCAGTCGATGAGCACAGCACTCGAAAGCTAAAAATCATGGTCGAGACGGGCAAAGTCTCTATATGAATAAGTTTCCCTAGTCCTGGTGAGCTCAAATTTATAACATTAAAAGATCAAGTCATGGTTCGAAAAACATGAGTCTGACAGTTGGTCGTATATGAGGACTTTAGAAGTGTCACTAACAAAGTACAGATCGAGAAGCGTGCTGGAGAATGCGCAAAAATGCGTGGGAATTGTTGAATTGACAAGCAAAAGCCCCAAGGAAGACATTTCAAACGTCAAGCCCGTGATGCCAAAACACCACGTGCAAAATTTCAGCCAAATCGGAGGCTTAAGAAGTCAAGACCCAAGATTGGTTTATATGGCAGCTACATCAAAACATGATCCGATTTGGCTCATTTACAATCCCCACCGACCTACACTTATAAGAAGTATTTCTGGAAAATTTCAAGCGCTTCACTTTACTCCATCGAAAATTAGTGTGCATTCGACGGACGGAAATGGCTAGATCGACTTAAAATGTCATGACAATCTAGAATATACATATTTAATGGGGTCTATGACTCATATTTCGAGGTGTTACAAACGGAATGATGAAATTAGTATATCCCCGTGGTGGAGAATATAAAAAAAAACGAGCTAAAATCGGCCGTAGAGAACCTTGGATACCCAGCACTATGGTAAAAATTTACACAACTTAATTCAGCATACAAAAATGAGTGCTTTCTAGGGATTTAAGCATTCAATCGCAAAAAACAAATACAAATTGAAGTGTATAATGGCTCAGGAAGTCAAATCAGGGTTCTGTAGGGTGTACCCACGCAACAAATTTCAATACAAAGTGAATACATTAATGCCTCCAGGGGCTCGGGGTTCATGAAATGAAATTGTAGGATCGGTTTATATTGCAGCTATATTCAAATATGAACCGATATGGCCCATTGGTAATCCTCAGCGGTCTGTATTGATAAGAAGTATCTGTGCCTATTTTCATTTGTACAACAACCACAAATCATGCGGCAATCCGTCATCTTGTCATCAAGATGCCATTTCAATAATGGTATTATTCTCAAGACAAGAAACTTGCGCTTGTGTGTGTACGTGTGCAGGTAAAATGAGAAAAAGAGAAACACAAACAAACAGAACGTGCACAAAAACGGGGTGCTTTGCTGTGAATGTTGGCACAGAACTGACATCTTAATACCGTCAAACTGGCCGGCTGTTTTCAGCTGTTCGCGTGATACCACTTTTATTAATCCACCTTGATTCAAACGTTAGAATAATTTAGAGAGACACAGGTTAGGTTAGGTTATGTTCAATGTGTTCACTTTGAGGACAGTTTTGCCCATTGTGTTACCCTAGAAGAAAAGAGAAGAGAAAGAAGATGTGAGACCTGCGACCATATCCAGAGCTTTTAAACGAATAAAAGAAACAGGAAGAATGGAGAACCAGACCGGGGGATGAAACGCCTATCCTCCACGCAAGCACGGATGTACTTCGCCGGATCTTATCGCAACCTCCGTTGAAACCATCCGGTCCCGTCCACAAATCTCGGGAGATCTTCCAGAAGTATTTTCGGAAGATCACGCAAATCGCAGGAGAACAGACCCAGACATGAGAAGAGCAAGTGCTCGTTAGTGTCATCTTCATCAAGACAACTTCGGGTAGAAGTCATTGTGCGGTATTTCCATGCGCGTCGCCACGCGGCCTACGGGACGGTGTCCGGTTATAACCCCTGTCAATGTGTTTAGCAAATTCATATCGAACGCCAGTAAGTCCTTCGTCCTCCTTCGATCGTGTGTTGCGAAATCCTCGAACCTAAGGCCTTGAGCGCCGCCATACTGTCCTCATAAATGTTGAGTTTTAAGGGCGGAAGATCTTTTACCGCAGAACCAATCCCTGATGATGGTATAAAATGTTTACCTCCTAGTCAGAACGAGGTCCAAGTAGCAGTGACCCGACTGAAGAACAACAAGGCAGCCCGAGCCGACGGGTTACCCGCTGAACTATTTAAGACCGGAGGCGACACGTTGATGAGGCGTATGCATCAGCTTGTTTGCGCAATCTGGCTAGAAGAACGCATACCCGGTGATTGCAACCTCAGCATACTATGACCCGTACATAAGAAAGGAGGCAAGACGGAATGTGCCAACTACAGAGGTTCCTAACCATCGCATACAAGATACTCTCGAGCGTACTGTGTGAAAAATTAAAACCTAAAGTCAATGACATAATTGGGCCCTATTAATGCGGCTTTAGATCTGATAAATCCACCCTAGACCAGATATTCACACTACGCCCAATCCTGGAAAAGTCCCGAGAAGGCAAATCAAGGACTACCATCTCTTTGTTGACTACAAATCCGCTTTCGGTACCCGTTTACGTTCAAAGGTATTTCAAACCATGTCTGAGTTTGGTATCCCTGCAAAATTAATAAAACTCTGCAGGATGACACTTGCTGATACGCGTTCCTAAGTAAGAATAGGAAAGAATCTGTCGGAACCATTTAATACCAAACGAGGTTTTAGACAAAGAGACAGCCTATCGTGTGATGTCTTTAATATCCTGCTGGAGAAGATTATATGGGATGTAGATGTGAATAGATATGGCCCACTAATCACATGAGAACACATGATACTCGCCTCTGCCGACGACATCGACATCATAGGTCGGTCACCGGAAGTAGTAATGGCATAATGGTAGTCTTTGAAGGAAAGGCTTTGTACAACCGAGCAGATAAAGAAAATGGAGAAAGTTGGGAACCACAATTTTGAGTTAGTCAGCAACTTTATCTACTTCGGCACCGCCGTAAGCGAAACGAGTGACCCCAGTTTTGAGACAAATCGAAGAATAATACTGGCAAACAGATGCTACCTCTCGACAGACGAAGATTACACTATTCAAGAGACTTATACTACCCGTTTGTTATATGGTGCTGACGCATGGGTACTTGTGAAAGCAGATGAGGTAGTGCTGGGAGTATTTGAGAGAACGATTCTTTTTAAAATATATGAAGAATATAGGCGTCGTATGAACAACGAGCTGTATGACGACGATAGCATAGTTACACGTATCAATATACAAGCGCTGCGTTGGCTAGTTCATGTTGTCAGAATGGATGAAGAAGCTCCAGCAAAGAAGTCTTTTGAAGGCAAGCACGGTGGTACATGCAAACCGGGACGACCAAAAGCCCGATGGAAAGTTCAAGTGGTGGGGGGCACCTCGAAACTTGGTGTCAGAGATTATAAAATGAGCGCAAAAGATTGAGGCGCTTGGAACGCTATTTTACGTTCGGCTGGTGGAACAAATGTTCTGTCATAACCAATTAAACTAGAGTAATATCCCTTACTAGAACTTCTCTTGCGGCGACTGTTATGCCCCAGATCTCTGCCTGAAAGACTCTACACCCACTCAACATCGGAATGTCTCATTCATTCCTTTAGACCTGTCATACCACTTCGGTGGAGACCGACCTGCCTTTGGGGTATGAGTGTTGTGCCCCACTGAAGTTTTCCGTCGTCAGTCCCTCTCTCACCTTCAGAGCTATCAGTATTTCGATTGTGTTGAGGAAAAATAATGACACACTAAAGGGTCTATAATCCTTCGTCGTTCTGTGGTTCCTTCTCCCGTCTTGGGAATAAAGACCAACCTGACCTCCCTCTATGCACTTGGTATGTAGGACCATGCCAGGCTCGCCCAGAAAATCTGTTCTAGCCAGGTCTCATCCCCTTCAAACACAGGTCTATCACGTTCAGGTCTATCAGTGTTTTCAGTAAAAACAATGATACACAAAAGGGTCTATAATCCTTCGTCGTGCTGTGGTTTATTTTTCCCGCCTTGGGGATAAAGACCACCCTGACCATCCTCCATACCATTGATATGTAAGACAATGCCAGGCTTGCCAGGAAAATCCATTCTAGCCAGGGAAGGGTGACTCCAAGAAACTCCAGTAGGAATGACGGGATGATATCGTCAGGTACGACTGATTTAAATGGCCAGAAAGTAGAGACTATCCACACTTTCTTCTCCCAGTCAACGATATCTTGATCGCCGAACAATTCCTGGCTGTCCGGAAAATGCCTCTCCATCAGAAGTTTCGCCGTCTCACTGTGGGATAGACTCGAAAAAACCAGTAAAAATATACCGTTTGAGAACGGGTACATATCTCTTTGAAATTTTGAAAAGGCTAAAGCTGAGGTCATCTCATGATGTCGTCCCTTGGAAGACCCTTAAATTTGGTCACCTGGGTATTTCGAAAACTTGTTCGGGTTGCCAAATCTTCATTTGTGGTACGATTTCCAACATTCTTTTTTTGCTGGATGTTGCTCAAGGTAGAAGCCACCGTGGCGCTGAGGTTTGCATGTCAACATTTGACGCCGAACGTCTGCGTTCAAACCCCGGCGTGAACATTAATAAAATTATCAGAGGTGGTTATCCGCTTTCTAATGCTGGCTACATTTGTAAGGTTTCTTGCCATGTTAAAACTTCTCTACCAAGTGGTGTCGCTATGCGGCACTCCTCGGCCTCGGCATAAATAAAAGGAGGCCCTTTATCATTGAGTTTAAAAACTTTAATTGGACTGCACTCATTTATATGAGAGAAGTATCCCCTGTCCCTAACGGAATGTTCATGGAAAATTTTGTAATGTAGTAGTAGTGCTCAAGATTTGGCAGCCCGAACAAGGTTTCGAAACACCGAGGTGACCATCTTTAAGGGCCTGTCAAGAGGCGCCCGGAACACCTAGGACCTTGAAATTTTGCATATGATTATGACATGACCTCAGCTCTAACCTTTTAAATTTGAAAGGGATATCTCTACCCGCTCTCAAACGTCAGATTTTTTAGTGGCTTTTTTGGATTTTATGCCTATGTGCATCTCCTTATAAGTCTCGGTGTAAGTCCCATCTTCCCTCCTCAGGGAGCTAGGCGTGCTAGGATCCTTCGAGAGCACTTTGCTCAACCTAGATGCCTCACAAGTGCTTTCTAATTCTCCGCAACTCCTCTTCCCTTACTCGTCTCCTTTTGGAACCTGCCAAGGTCTCCCGATATTCGCCCTAGCCCTCTGCCGTGTTCTCTTTCTTGGCCTTATTAAAAAAAGCCTCCTGCTCGTTCGGGACATGCCATCAATAAGGCCTCGTTCAGGCATCCCGTGATGAGATCCACGGCGGTCTCCAGTTCCCTTGCGTCCTTCAGAGGCCTTTAGGTGGCCTAGCTTCTGCATTTGTTTTCTGAACTTCTCCCAGTTGGTCCTTCTCGGATTTCTGTATGGTCTCCTCCTCCCCAACTCGTACTCGACCTGAAAATATATCCTATGCAAATTGCAAATTTGCCCATGAGCATACATCAATGAGAGCAGTCTGATTCAAGATTAAGCTCAATGATAAGGGGCCTTCTTTTTATAGCCGAGTCCGAACGGCGTACCGCAGTGCGACACCTCTTTAGAGAGAAGTTTTACATGGCATAGTACCTCACAAATGTTGCCAGCATTAGGTGGAGAAAACCACCGCTGAAAATTTTTTCTGATGGTCTCGCCAGGATTCAAACCCAGGCGTTCTGCGTCATAGGCGGACATGCTAATGATTGGAATGAGCCTTTAGAAGGCGCAATTCTTATCCGATTGGGATGAAATTTTGTACAACGTGTTTTGTTATGATATTCAACAACTGTGCCAAGTATGCTTCAAATCGGTTTATTAACTGATATAGCTGCCATATAAACCGATCTTGGGTCTTAACTTCTTGAGGCTCTAGAGGGCGCAATTCTAATCCGATTGGACTGAAATTCCGCACGAAGTATTTTGTTATGATATTTAACAACTGTGCCAAATAGGGTTCAAATCGGTTCATAACCTGATGTAGCTGCCATATAAACCGATCTGGGATCTTGACTTCTTGAGCCTCTAGAGGTCGCAATTATTATCCGATTTGCCTGAAATTTTGGTCGACGGATCCTCTCATGACCATCAACACAGGTGTTTATTATGGTCTGAATCGGTCTATTGCCTGATACAGCTCCCATATAAATCGATCTCTCTATTTTACTTCTTGAGCCGCTAAAGGGCGCGATTCTTATTCGAATTGGCTGACATTTTACACAGGTCTCCAACATATAATTTAATTGTGCTCCCAACCGGACCATATTTTGATATCGCTCTAATAGCAAAGCAAAATTTTTCTTTTATTCTTTTTTTGCCTAAGAAGAGATGCCTGGAAAAGAACTCGACAAATGCGATCCATGGTGGAGGGTATATAAGATTCGGCCCGGCCGAACTTAGAAGAATAAGGAGGGGATAAACACCGCTGGATTTTTTTCTGGTGTTCTCGCCAGGATTCGAGCCAAGGCTTTCAGTGTCATAGGCGAACATACAAATATCTGGTGTTCTCGCCAGGATTCGATTAAGCGTCATTGGCGGACATGCTAATCTCTGTGCTACGGTGGCCTCGAAAAAGGAGCACTGGGTGGAGACGTTCCAGCCCAAGATTTTTACGAGTCCTTGTTTGTCACAAGCGTTATATCTATAACCTGTTCCCTGATTGGGTTATAGAAAGTAGGGGCATTGCCTTTATTGCAAAATGTATTGTTTTCTCATTTGCACATCCAATGACCTAGACACCCTTCTGCCACTTGGCTCCATCGAATCCGCGAAGGAGTCGTCTCGTATTTTTCAATAGCTTCCAATAGACTTCGGATAATCTTCTCTTGGATCATCAGGCATATTTGCGTAAGTAGCCAACCTTCAGGTCATTCAGATATTCCCAGACGATCAACAACACATACACTTTATAAAGTTGCAAATTGATATTTCGAGTTGTTACAAACAGAATGAATAGTTAAGTCTACCCCATTTCCATGGCGGTAGATATAAAATAATAAAAAAATACAATAAAATAAAAATTATCAGATGACAATTGTTTATATCACGCAACATATTTGAGTCTTGTTAGCTCGAATAATGGGTGACGATCATTTGTTGATGTTCTAATGTTACAAAATTACATTTAAAAATCCTATCGATTTGGTTGAATGAGATTGTAGACTGAGAAAAGTGATAGCGATTTGTAATATAGTAGCATCTATTGGTCAATATTATTCATCGTTTTATTTGAAAAAAAAACTTGTGGTGTTCTTTTATGACGTTTCCTGGTATATAAAATCCAAGACTTTCCAAAAGTTATAGTTTCCAAAATTCTCTTTTTGTTCGGATTTAGATATCTCTAAGCGTTGCTTCCATACCCTTTGTTTCATCTCCATTTACTGCCAGATCTACTTTAACCGATCTTTTCGAAAAGTTACTGTTTCCGTGACTAAACCATAATATAGATGTTGCACAGTGGGATGGGAAAAAAATAGTGGAAATAAGCGGTGGTTTTCCCCTCCTAATGCTGGCAACGTTTGTGAGGTACTATACCATGTAAAATTTCTCTCTAAAGAGGTATCGCACTGCGGCACGCCGTTCGGATTCGGCTATAAAAAGGAGGCCCCTTATCATTGAGCTTAAACTTGAATCGGACTGCACTCATTGATATGTGAGAAGCTTGCCTCTACTCCTTAGTGGAATGTTCATGGGCAAAATTTGCATTTGCATATCAGGTTTTGAACGGATTCGGGCCTTGTAAAATGTCATGGAAAACGTCATAGTGCAAGATTTAAGATAAATTGGATAAAATTTGCGCTCTGTAAAGCCTCAAGAAGTATAATCGAGAGCTGGGTTTTTGTGGGAGCTATTTCAATTGACCTACACCAATAGGAAGTACTTGTGGAAGAAAGTGATGTCGGCGGGGAGGAGTGTGCGTGCATGATCATCAAACATGAAATCATGAGTTCAAATCTTCATGATTCAAAATTATTAAAATTGTAGAGAAAGTGAAAGAGAATAACCCGAGAGCAGCAGTAAACGAAAGAGAACAAGCAGCGCGAGCCGAACAAAGATAATAAAACCGAACTACCAAACCGAACAAGCACATGGGGGCTTGTTGGTTTCATGGTTTTGTTTCTCTTATGAATAAAATTGTTGTTGTTGTTATATGCCGGCTTGGAAAGAGTGATTTTCAACAACAAATTTTTACTTGATTTTTTTTTAATTTTCAATGACCATTGATATTCAAAATAAATTGTTGCAATAAAATTAACAAATTTTGTCGTTGATTTTTTTTCGACTAAAGTTGTTGGTTTTCAAAATTATTTATTTCTGCGTGGTTAGATCAACTTATATTGTCATGGCGATCAAAAATACATATATTTTATGGGGTCTTGGACCAATATTTCCCTTATTGTCTGAAACCTAGTTTGGTATTCAATGGTTCATAGAGGGTATTTCCTATTTTAACTGAATAAGGTATAGGACTGTCAAATAAAGCATTCTAGGGCGATTTCCGAAGTGTTCATATATGGTCTATGATGGATGTACCGATAGCCATAACGTGCCCAATGTCTCTGGTGGGAATCGAAAGCACAAGCAAACTACTAACAGGGCATTTTTGTCAAAAACTTTATTTCTAGGAAAATTTTATCAAAATTTTATAGGGAGATTGGTTCATATCAGGCTATAACTGATTCAGACCATATTTGACTTGTATGTTGAAGGTCATGAGAGAAGCCGTTGTACAAAATTTCAGCCAAAATTGCACCCTCTAGAGGCTAAAGAAGTCAAGATCCCAGATCGGTTTCTATGGCAGCTATATCAGGCTATTTACCGATTTGAACCATATTTGCCACAGTTGTCGGAAATCATAACGAAACACGTCATGCAGAATTTCAGCCAAATCGGATAAGAATTGCGCCCTCTAGTGGTTTAAGAAGTCAAGACCCCAGATCAGTTTATAGGGCAGCTCTATCAGCTGACGGACCGATTTCAACCATACTTGGCACAGTTATTTCAGCCAAATCGGATAAGAATTGCGCCCTCTAGTGGCTCAAGAAGTCAAGATTCAAGATCGGTTTATATGGCAGCAATATCAGGTTATCGATCGATTTGAACCATATTTGCCACAGTTATTGGAAGTCATAACAAAACACGTCGTGCAAAATGTTAGCCAAATCGGATAAGAATTGCGCCCTCTGGTGGCTCAAGAAGTCAAGATTCAAGATCGGTTTATATAGCATCTATATCAGGTTATCGACCGATTTCAACCATACTTAGCACAGTTGTTGGAAGTCATTACAAAACACGTCATGCTAAATTTCAGCTAAATCGAATGGGAATTGCGCTCTCTAGTGGTTTAAAAAGTCAAGATTCAAGATCGGTTTATATGACAGCTATACCAGGTTTTGGACCGATTTCAACTAAAATTAGCACAGTTGATAGATGTCATACTCAAACGATATGTGCAAAATGTCAGCTTAATAGGATAAAAATTGCGTTCTCAAGAAGCTTAAGATGTCAAGACCCAAGATCGGTTTATATGGCAGCTATATCAAAACATGGACCGATATGGCCCATTTACAATACCAATCCCGACCTACAATAATAAGAAGTATTTGTGCTAAATTTCAAGCGGCTAGTTTGACTCCTTCGAAAGTTAGCGTGCTTTCGACTGACAGACGGATGGACAGACATGGCAAGATCGACTTAAAATGTCATGACGATTAAGAATATATACACTTTATGGGGTCTTGAACGAATATTTCGAGGAGTTACAAACAGAATGACGAAATGAGTATACCCCCATCCTATGGTGGAGGGTATAAAAATACAACAGCTTTAGCTTGCTACCTAAAAGGGATACTAAAGGAAGTTGCCCTAATTGCCACCACGGGGAGATCTGTGTCCGTAGTTTAGATGAGGGAGCGACCTGGACTTTGCCAACCCATGCCTCGTTCGGGCATTTCAACCATCATATCCAATTTTCAATATTATACAAAACTATATTGAAATCGAGCAAGCTGTACATCCATGTAAAACTTCTCTTCAAAGAGGTGTCGCACTGCGGCACGCCGTTCGGACTCGGCTATAAAAAGGAGGTCCCTTATCATTGAGCTTAAACATGAATCGGACTGCACTCAATGATATGTGAGAAGTTTGCCCCCGTTTCTAAGTGAAATGTTCATAGGCAGAATTTGCATTTGCATAGGCTGCATGTTCAGCATCGCCTGCAGGCCTACCTGCGATGCGGATCTAAGTGTCGCTGTGACCCCGACGCAGGCCAGTATCTGGACCTTCTCGAACTCCCTCGCACGCGTCCTCTTCTGTACGGCATTCTTCCATACCTGTACTCCATAGGCCAGTACTCTCTGGACCTTCTCGAACTCACTCGCACGCGGCCTCTTCTCTACGGCATTCCAGTATTCCATAGGCCAGCACTGGTCTCACGATGGCCGTATACATCCAATAAATCATTTTGGGAGTTAGCCCCCACATCCTACCGAACCTCCTTCTGCAGGAGTAAAAAGCGCACAGTGCCTTACGGCTTCTTTCCTTGGTATTCCAGGATAGTTTTGAATCGAGGACTATGCCTAGGTACTTCGCCCCCTTCGACAGCCGCGGGGTGACCCCATCAAAGGACGGGAGACTGAACCCCGGTATCTTATGTCTACGCGTTAAGAGCACCAGCTCCGTCTTCCCTGGGTTGGTCCTCAATCCATATCTGGTAGCTCATCGCGATTATCTCCTCAGTGACCCTTCCATGATCTCCCTGATTGTCGACAGAAACCTGCCTCGGAGCAAGATGTCGTCCCCATAAGCGATAATCCTCGTGCTGTCCCCACCGAGATCCATCAGGATTTCGTTAATCACTAGGTTCCATAGAATCGGCGAGAACACCCCTCCTTAGGGAAGACTCTTGAAAGGTTGATAGAAACATATCTTAGGGCAAAGATCCTTGGAGATCGCCAGTCGCGGCAGCAGCATGCATATAGTAAAGGCAACTCCATTGAAACAGCCCTTCACGACCTAGTCGGCTACATAGAGGGTTCTCGCGCTGTCAAGGAATATATTGGGTTGCCCAGAAAGTAATTGCGGATTTTTCATATAGTCGGCGTTGACAAATTTTTTTACAGCTTTTGACTCTGTAATTGCATTCTTTCTTCTATCAGTTATCAGCTGTTACTTTAAGCTTGCTTTAGAAAAAAAAGTGTAAAAAAAGTATATTTGATTAAAGTTCATTCTAAGTTTTATTAAAAATGCATTTACTTTCTTTTAAAAAATCCGCAATTACTTTTTGGGCAACCCAATATATTGAAATCGAGCAAGCTGTACATCCAATCCCTATTTAAGGCTGGTACTATATTCGCTTTTCGCAATATTTTTCGCCGATAACTTTTTCTAGATAATAGATTTTAAAGCAAAAAAATTTGCTGATTTCATTCAGTTAGACATTCCCTTCATACTTCTGGTAAAATTTTAAAAAAATTTTTACTTTATCATTGTTTCAAAAAGTAATCGCGGAAAAAAGGGTTTTCAACGGTTAAAAACGAACATAGTAGCAGCCATTACACGTTAAATTTCTTATCTGTCGAGAAAATTCTAACACACATTGCCACTCTACGTATTAAGCAATAAAAACAATGCATTACAATACGCTATTGTTATAGATCTTGTAATGTCTTGCAGCGCCTAAACCAAACTGCCGTAATGCAGTTCGAAGCAGTTAAAAAAAAAACTACAGACGGTACTCAAAATTGCGCATTTTGTGGAACAGTTGTCGATCTAGGCGTATAGCTAAAGAAGTTAGTTTGAGTGTGTGTGTGAGCGAGGAGAGTGAAAGAGAATCCCAGAAGTCAGAGAAAATTTGCTGCATTGCAATGATGCATATCGAAAAACATGTGTGCGCAACATGTGTGCGCATGAGCTGTTAAGAAAAGCATATTCAAACAATTTAGAAAATTCAAAATCACAACAAACACCAATAAACTGGTCTAAAATGTTATAAACATTTCTTTGAACCCATTAAATAATTACGTATTGTTACTTCATCAATAATGCAAATGAATGCGTAATGCCAAGATGACGTAGTGGCAGACAATCGAACATTTGCTAGCCAGCCGCTTAGCCACAAGTGTTATGGAATATTAACGGTGGGTATTACGGTGTTGCGACCGGTATAGCCAGCTTAATTACAATAATCGCTTAAATGTAAAGAATAAATTTAATCGATTTACTATTGATTTTGTCAAAAATGTACAGTTTTATAAAAAACAAGAACATTATAAAACAAGTAAAAGCGTGCTAAGTTCGGCCGGGCCGAAGCTTGGGAACCGAAGCTTGGGATTCTGCAAAATATGTATACAAGATAAATTAAGTTGAACAAGTATGATCGAGAGAAAGGTTTACATGGGAGCTATATCAGGTTATAGACCGATTTAGACAGTACTTGTCACAGTTGTTGGATGTCGTAACAGAACACCACATGCTAAATTTCAGCCAAATCGGACAAAATTGCGACATGAAAGGGTTCAAGAAGTCAAATCTGGAGATCGGTTTATATGGGAGCTATATTAGGTTATAGATCGATTTGGGCCGTACTTGGCGCAGTTGTTGAAAGTCATAACAGAAGACCACATGCAAAATTTTAGCCAAATCGATAAAAATTTGCGGCTTCCAGGGGCTCAAGAAGTCAAATCGGGATATCGGTTTATATGAGAGCCTTATCTAAATCTGAACTGATATGGCCCATTTGTATTCCCCAACGACCTACATTGATATTAAGTATCTTGCAAAATTTTATGTGGTAAGCTTTAAGCGTTCGACCGCTATCATAATTTCGACAGACGGACGGACGGACATGGCTAGATCGACTCAGAGCATCGAGACGATCAAAAATATATCTACTTTATGGGGTCTTAGAAGAATATTTCGAGGTGTTAAAAACGGAATGGCTAGATTAGTATACCCCCATCCTATGGTGGTGGGTATAAAAAACAATAATGAGTCGGAACTTTTACACGCTACACTAAGGAACGCGTTGGTCGATTTCTTCCTAAAAGCGAAAGTAAAGGGGTCTACCAGGAAGATAAAACAAAGAAAACAAATCGAAAGATTGGTTTATATTGGAGCTTTATTAAAACATGCTAAAGACTCTAGAGAGCTTAATAGAAACATATCACAGGGAAAAGATTCCTGCTACAGTCTTTAAAAATAGAGATATTGAGCTGAAACTTTGCACAGTTTCTTTTTTTGTCCATAAGCAGGTTAAGTTCTAACATGGGCTTTATCGGACTATATCTTGATATAGCCCCCTTATAGACCGATCCGCCGATTTTGGGTCTTAGACCCACAAAAGCCACATTTATTATCCGATTTTGCTGAAATTTGGAACAGTGAATTGTGTTAGGCCCTTCAACATCCTTCTTCTATTTGGCCCAGATCGGTGCAGATTTGAATATATAGCTGCCATATAGACCGATCTCTCGATCTAAGGTTTTGGGCCCACAAAAGGCGCATTTATTGTCCGATTTTGACAAAATTTGGGACAGTGAGTTGTGTTAGGTTTTTCGACATCATTTTTCAATTTGGCTCAGATCGGTCCAGATTTGGAAATGGCTGTCATATAGACCGATATCTCGATTTAAGGTTTTGGGCCCACAAAAGGTGCATTTATTTTCCGATTTTGACAAAATTTGGGACATTGTGTTGTGTTAGGCTTTTCGACATCCGTGTCGTATATGGTTCAGATCGGTTTATTTTTAGTTATGGCTACTAAAAAGACCAGTATTTTGTTATACACAATTGAACAATGACTTGTACTGATTAGTATTTGGTCCAAATCGAAACATATTTCGATATAGCTGCTGTAGGGCATAAGGTATGCATTCTTCACCGGATTGTGACGAAAGGTGGTTTACATATATACCTGAGGTGGTGGGTATCCAAAGTTCGGCCCGGCCGAACTTAACGCCTTTTATTTTTTATTTATTAATGACACTTTTATCTGCAAAAAATCAAAACAATTAAGATATCTCTAACTGTTTTGTTTTTTTTTTCAAATATATCAAATATATCTCAATTTGTGTTTTAGGAAAATTACAATTCTTCCCCTAGTTTTGTAATGAATGTCCGAGGAATAAATGTGTAAAATGAATGAATGTTTAGCAAGCTACGGACGGAATGTCTAGTATACCTCTAACGGTTTATGAGTTATTGGACTTACAAAAATTTTTTTTGAAAATTTTATTCAAGGTATCGTCGGTATTTCTTGAGGCCATAAAAGATCCATTTGTTACCTGAATTCGATGAAATTTGGCACAGTGAGATCTGGTAGAGCCCTACCCATTTCTGGTCCAGATCGGACCATATTTGGATATAGCAGCCATATAGACCGATCTTCCAAAATAGAGTATTGAGCTCATAAAAGAAGCGTTTTTCATCCGATTTTGATGAAATTTAAAACAGTGAGTTTTGATAGACCTTCATACCTTTGTGTCGAATATTGTCCAAATCGGGTTTACAATAAACGAAGTTAGTTAAGTTCAATAATACTACGTTTATGGCTAACGTTTGATATGTTGAAGCGAAACTTTACACGGTTGCAATAAAAGCAAATCTTCGTGATCAAAGTATTTTTTGTCGTAAAAGTTTCCCAAACGTTGCGTGCAGGAAGTGCACTATACTATACTTGTCATGACACTGGGCAAGAATTTGGATGTGTATATGTGGTTAATCGGAGACTGAAACACCATGTCTTCTGGCTAGCCACAATCTGGCCGTCCGTCTGTTGTAATCACGCTACAGCCTTCCAAAATTGAGATGTTAAGCTGAATTTGGGACAGATTCATATTTTTCCCATATGCAGGTTAAGTTCTGGAATGGACAAAATCGGACTAAATCTGAATATAGCTGTCCCATAGTTCTATCATCAGATATAGGGTCTTAAGACCATAAAAGGCACATTTATTATCCGATATCGCTGAAATTTGACACAATGAATTGTTTTAAGACTCCTGGCATCCGACCCGAATATAGTCTAGACCGGTTTATATTTGGATGTAGCTGCCATATAGAACGATCTTCAGATACAGGGTCCTAAGGCGTCTGGCATATGACCGAAATACAATCCAGATCGATCTATATTTGGATATAGCTGCCATATAGACCAATCTTCCGATATAAGGTCTTAACACTCCCGACACCCGACCCAAATATAGTCCAGATCGGTCTTTATTTGGATATAGCTGCCATACAGACCGATCTTCTGATATAGGGTCTTAGGTCCTTTAAAGGCGCATTTGCTTTCGACATATGCACAGAATATGGTTCAGATCGGCCCTTATTTAGATACGATGCCACGTAGATCTATTTGACGAAATCCTACCGAAATATAGTCCAGATCGGTCTATATTTGGATATAGCTGCCATAGAGGCCGATCTTCTGATATAGGGTCTTAAGTCCTTAAAAGGCGCATTTGCTTTCGACATATGCACATAATATGGTCCAGATCGGCCCTTATTAAGAAAAGCTACCACAAAGACCTTTTTGACGATTTAGGGTCTTAAGCCCATAAAAGCCGCATTTACTACCAGATTTCGCTGAGATTTAAAACAATGAGTTGTTGTGGTCCAAATCGGACCATACTTTGACAAAGCTGCCATATACACCGATTTGCGATGTAGGGTCTTAGGCTCAAAAAGAGCCCATTTACTATCTGATTTCACTGAAATTCAAACAGTGGGTTCTATTAGGGCTTCTGATATCCATCCCAAATATGATCCAGATCAGATCGTATTGGATATAGCTGCCGTATAGACCGATCTGCCGATTTGAGATCATAACCTCACAAAAGGCACAATTATTAACCGATTTCGCTGAAATTTCGATAAGCCAGTTGTATTAATTCTCCCGATGTAGTAACCGAATATGGTCCAGATTGGACGATATTTGAATATAGCTGCCCCATAGATCGATCTGCCGATTTGAGATCTTAATCCCACAAAAGGCAGATTTATTACCCGATTTCGCTGACATTTGGAATAGAGATTAAACGATATTTGAATATAGCTGCCCCATAGACCGATCTGCCGATTAAGAGTTTTGATTTACTGACATTTGGTACATTGAGTTGTGTTAGGCCTCCCGATACCCGTGCCGAGTATGGTATAGATCGATCTTCCGATTTAAGATTTAGAACGCGCATTTGTTACACGATTTCGCTGGAATTTTGAACAGTGCGTTATATTTGATCTTTTGACATCTCTGCCAATTGCCTTCCAGATCGTACCGTATTTAAATATAGTTGTCATATAGACCTATCTGCCGATTTGGGGACTTAGTCCTATAAAAAGCAATTTTAGTCAATTTCGCTGAAACCTGTGACTTGTGTTAGGCTTCTCTGCACTTGAATCAAAAGTGTTCAAGACCTGCCCATATTTGGATATAATTATGTACATAAACGTGGAGTTATAACAAAATAGGATGATGACTTTCCATCTATGGTGGTGGGTATTTGTCAACTTTCGCTGTAGATAAACGCATTAAATATTCTTTATAGCATAGAAAATTGATATATGTTTTTGTGTTATTAGCGAAATGATAAACTGAATATGCAAGATTTTACCCATTTTCAAGAAGATTTTATTTTTACAAATTGGCGATTAGAACTAATTAACATACCATAGTTTTAATGAAGTGAGCACTCAAAATATGTATATTTATGTAACATGGCACGATTCCTTACTCCAATTTGTCACTAGCGGTGAATTACATATTTTTCTAATAGAGCGATAAACCACATTTGAGGGCCTACGACAACGTAGAACAAAATTAATTTTTACAGGTTATGCAAACAGCACTTTTCTTTTGTGATTGTGCTCTCGATACCATGGGAATTAAATCTTAATATATTCTAATACGCATAAATATTAATGCCGTACAACACTACTGTGGTACAGAGTATTATCTTAACATTGTTTGTAACAGCCAAAAGGAAGAGATATAAACCCATAGCTTCGCCCGTATGTCTGTCTGTCCATACAAAATTGTCGCAATTTTCATCCGATAGCCTTCAAATTGGGCATAGGCTTCTTTTTATACCCACTACCATAGAATGGGGGTATCCTAATCTAGTTATTCCGTTTGTAACACCTCGAAATATTGGGACTGGGACTCCATCAGGTATATATATTCTGGATAGTCTCGACATTATGATTCGATCTAGTCATATCCGTCCATCCGTCCGTCTGTCGAAATCACGATAGCGGTCGAACACGTAAAGCTAGCCCCTTGAAATTTTGCACAGATGCTAAATATTGATGTAGGTTATTGGGGATTGCAAATGGGCCAAATCGGTTCAGATTTAGATACAGCTCCCATATAAAAGGATCTCCCGATTTGACTTCTTAAGCCACTGGAGTCCTCAATTTTTGTCCGATTTGGCTGAAATTTTGCATGTAGTGTTCTGCTATAACTCCCAACAACTGTGCTTAGTACGATAGAAATCGGCCAATAACCTGATGCAGCTCTCATATAAACCGATCTTCCGATTTGATTTCTTGAGCCTCTGGAAACCGCAATTTTTATCCGATTGAGCTGAAATTTTCCATGTAGTGTTCTGCTATGACTTCCAACAACTGTGTGAAGTACGGTCTAAATCGGTCTATAACCTGATATAGCTCCCATATAAACCGATTTCCCGATTTGAATTCTTGATCCCTTTCATCGGTTATCGGTCAATAACCTGATGCAGCTCTCATATAAACCGATCTTCCGATTTGATTTCTTGAGCCTCTGGAAACCGCAATTTTTATCCGATTGAGCTGAAATTTTCCATGTAGTGTTCTGCTATGACTTCCAACAACTGTGTGAAGTACGGTCTAAATCGGTCTATAACCTGATATAGCTCCCATATAAACCGATTTCCCGATTTGAATTCTTGATCCCTTTCAAGCCGTAATTTTTGTCCGATATGGCTATGGAGGCCACCGTAGCGCAGAGGTTAGCATGTCCGCCTATGACGCTGAACGCCTGGCTTCGAATCCTGGAGCGAACATCAGAAACATTTTCAGCGGTGGTTATCCCCTCCTCCGACATTTGTGAGGTACTTTGCTATGTAAAAACTTCTTCCCAAAGAGGTGTCGCTTTGCGACACGCCGTTCGGACTAGGCTATAAAAAGGAGGTCCCTTATCATTGAGCTTAAAATTGAATGAATTGGACTGCCCTCATTGATGTGTAAGAAGTTTGTCCCAGTAATTCATGGGCAATTTTGCATTTGCATGGCTGAAATTTTGCATGTAGTGTTCTGTTCCGACTTCCAACAAATGTGCCAAGTACGGTCCGAATAGGTCTAAAACCTGATATAGCTCCTATATAAACAGATCTCCATATTTGACTTCTTGAGCCGCAACTTTTGTCCGATTTGGCTAAAAGTTTCCATATAGTGTTCTGTTATGACTTTTAACAACTATGCTAAGTACGGTCCAATCGTTCTATAACCTGATGTAGCTCCCATATAAATCGATCTCCCGATTTGACTTTTTGAGTCCTTAGGGTAGGTTAGGTTCGGTGTTCTGTTACGACTTCCAACAAGTGTACCAAATACGGTCCGAATCGGTTTATAACCTGATATAGCTTCCATGTAAACTGGTCTCTCGATCATTCTTGTTCGGTTCCTAGAAGTTTTAATTTTTTGCTGGTTTGACAGAAGTTTGGTATGTTGAATAAAATTATGCCCATGCTTTAAATTTATTTTGTAAAAATTTTTGGCAGAATCCATGGCGGTGGGTTCCCGACATTTTGCCGGGCAGCTTTTACTTGTTTTGTATTGGTTATCTACATTCAAAATCATATTTTAAAGCTAGGTGAGGCCCCGTAGACACCTTGGACTAAATTCTTGTAACAGATGTGTACTCAACTTCCAAACACATTTCTTTTGATACCCATATGGTCCCAATCAACAAATATATCCTGTTGAGTGGTTGGGGGATGGGGAGTGCCCCACAGATTTGTACTTAACCTTTAGATACTTTTCATTTGATTCCCATGTAGCATATTGCCCAATGCGGTAAGTATCCTGTTTTTGGGGTCGGGGGAGCTCCTAACACATAGGGTGACATTTTTATGGCAAATTCGTACTCTACTCCTAAATACCTTTCATTTGAAACCCATATTGTCCCAATCGGTAAACATGTCCGTTCGGGTGGGTTTTGGGATGGGGCGTTCCCCCAGATTTCGCTTAAATCGGTGCACCCATCTCCGAGATCTGAGGTTTTTGAAAACAAACAAACAAAGCGCAACAATTTCCTTTTTATATAATAGAAGAAGAGATTTTCCTTCAATTGGAACTCCTGGGAAATTAGGCATGAACAAAAAATTGTGTAAGTGCAATATTTAAAATTTTATTGAAGGAAATTCTAGCTGGCAGAAGTCCGAGCTTTAGTTTCGTCCGTCAATGTATTTAATTCCCGATAGGATTTTGGTCGAAGTTCTATATTTCAAATTTAAGCAAATATTAATTCCGAAGACTTAGCCTGCATACCCAATATGGTGTAGGGTATCAAAAGGTCAGTTTTGCCTGACTTTAGCTTGTCCTAACTTGTTATAGTTGAGTACCGTTGAGGCCGTGCTGCAAGGCGTTACTCCTTTGGGGAGAATTGTTTACATGGCTTCCATGCATGAAATAATGTTCTTGTCAGGATTCAAACCCATGCATTCAATCCATGAAAGGATTATCTGTGCCAAATTTGAAGCGAATAGCTTCATTCGTGGTTTAGCCAGACAGACGGACAGTCATGGATTTCATTATCACTTTTGCTAATCCTAATATATGGTTCAAATAGAATTCTAAGTTGGTTACGATGCCAGGGTCCTATATTAAATGTTTTTGACCCTCCCGCATAATTGTTAGTGCTGCATTGTTTTAGAATTTGCTTATCCTTTTTAACTTCTTAACATCTGTTTTAACATATAAATTGAATTTAATTACATTATCGCATTGCATATTAACATGGGCATGCTTTTGTTTATCTAAACTGCATATTGATCTATTGGATATGAAATAGTTAATAGATACTCGTAATTATAACTGCACATAGTAGGAAATATTTTCAAATTATTTCCGCTAACGCCCGCATCTTACATTTTTTTTGTTACTGCCGGTGTGTGGTTGTAACAAATATTTACAACAGATGTCTGCCAACAACAAGGCAAATAAAATATTTAATAAAATGTTACAGAAAAAAATTTATACGGACTAAAATCAGTCAAAAGTGACCATTTGATGCCCTACAGCGTATTAGTTTTAATTGCAAAGTTTTATAAGTTGTTGTTAGTGTGTGACCACTTAATCAGTTAATCGCCACAACCGAATTCGTTGACGGACTATTTTATTCCTGCGCTTATCCTAAGCGAAGAAACCCATGAGCCCAAAAAATACAATCTATTATATACAATAACAAGGTGCTAAGTTCGGCCGAGCCAAATCGTGGAAACCCACCAACATTGATTCTGCTAACAATTTATTTGGTAGACTTTGATTCCTCGGTGAAAATGGGGTACTACATTTTTCAATATCCGAAGGGGAGGCGGACCCTCCCCCCTTACCCCAATTTTCAAAAACGTTAGTGTGTGACCACTTAACAGTTAATCGCCACAACCGAAGTCGTTGGCAGACTATTTTATTCCTGCGCTTATCCTAAGCGAAGAAACCCATGAGCCCAAAAAATACAATGTATTATATAACAAGTAAAAGCGTGCTATGTTCGGCCGATCCAAATCTTGGAAACCCACCAACATGGATTCTGCTAACAATTTATTTGGTAGAGTTTGAGTCCTCGGTGAAAATGGGGTACTACATTTTCAATATCCGAAGGGGAGGCGGACCCTCCCACTTACCCGAATACTCAAAAACGCCGGATCTCGAACTTGGGTTCACCGATTTAAGCAAAATTATGCCACCTCATGGTATCCCAAAAACACGAAATTTTTATAAATTTTTGGGTCAAATAACCTGGGGGGACGCCCCAAACCAAACCCCACCCGGGCGGACGTGTTTACCGATTGGGACAATATGGGTATCAAACGATAGGTATGGAAGAGTAGAGTACGTACTTGATATACAAATATCGCCCAAAGTGTTCGAGGTGGTCCCCCACACCTAAAAAACCCCCAACAGGACTCTTTCACCGAGTACAGTGGAGTACAAATCTGACATAAAAATGTATTCCTTGGTGTCTGTGGGCCTCCCCATTCTCTTAAACCCCACCGCACGGATATGTCTGTCGATTGGGACAATATGGGCATCAAACGAACGGTATTGAAGAGTGGAGTTCGAACTTGGTATACAAATTTCGCCCAAAGTGTTCGGGGTGGTCCCCCACACCCAAAAAACCCCCCATAAGGACTCTTTTACCGCTTTGGGCAATATGGGTATCAAACTAAAGGTATTTAAATGTGGAGTACAAATCTGACAAAAAATGTATTCCTTGGTATCTGTGGGGCTCCCCCCCCCCCTATATTAACCAATTGGGACAAGATGGATATCAAATGAAAGGTATTTAAAAGTATAGTAAGAATCTGACATAAAAATGTATTCCTTGATATCTGAGGCGCCTCCCCACCCCCCAGTAGGGCTTATGTACCAATTGGGACAATGAAAGGTGTTTGAAAGTTGAGTACACATCTGTTATAAGAAATTGGTTCAAACTGTCTATGGGCCTCCCCAACCCCAAAATCCCTTAAACGGTCATGAATGACGAACGTCACAAAATGGGTATCAATTGAAAGGTCTTTGGGAGTTGACTACAAATCTGGTATACATGTATGGGATAGAGTCTGAACGGCCCACCCACTAAATACCATTCAATAGGATGTGTAATTCTTACTTACTTTACATTAATTAGCTATGACAGAATATTTGTTCCACCAGCCAAACGTAGAGTAGCATTCCAAGCGCCTCGATCTTCTGCGCTCATTCTAAAATCTCTGACACCAAGTTTCAATGTGTCTCCCACCACTTGATCTTTCCATCGGGCTTTTGGTCTTTGCGTGTACCATCGTGTTTGCCTTCAAAAGACTTCTTTGCTGAAGTTTCTTCATCTTTTCTGACAACATGACCTAGCCAACGCAGCCGTTGTATTTTGATGCGTGTAACTATGCTATCGTCGTCATACAGCTCATGGTTCATGCGTCGCCTATATTCTCCGTTAACGCAAAGTGGTCCATATATTTTACGAAGAATCTTTCTCTCAAATACTCCAAGCACTGCCTCATCTGCTTTCACAAGTACGCATGCTTCAGAACCATAAAACAGCACGGGTAGTATCAGTGTCTTATAAAGTGTAGTCTTCGTCTGTCGAGAGGTGGCCTTGTTTCTAAACTGCTTACTTAGTCCAAAGTAGCATCTGTTTGCCAGTATTATTCTTCGCTTTATCTCAAAATTGGTGTCATTCGTTTCGGTTACGGCGGTGCCGAGGTAGATAAAGTTACTGACTGTCTCAAAGTTGTGGTTCCCAACTTTCTCCATTTTCTTTATCTCCTCGGTTGTGCAAGGCTTTTTGGGAGTTGAAACAATCCATTTTGTCTTATCTCCATTTACTGCCAGACCCATTTTCACTGACTCTCTTTCGATTCTCTCAAAGGTTGCAGTTACTACTTCCGGTGACCGACCTATGATATCGATATCGTCGGCATAGGCGAGTAGCATGTGCCCTCTTGTGCTCGTATAATCTTCTCCAGCAGGATATTAAAGAGATCACACGATAGACTGTCTCCTTGTCTGAAACCTCGTTTGGTATTAAATGGTTCGGCGAGAGCCTTTCCTATTCTTACTGAGGAACGCGTATCAGCAAGTGTCATGCTGCAGAGTCTTACTAATTTTGCAGGGATACCAAACTCAGACATGGCTTGAAATACCTTTGAACGTAAAGTAGTATCGAAGGCGGCTTTGTAGTCAGCAAAGATATGGTAGGTGTTAATTTGTCCTTCTCGGGTCTTTTCCAGGATTTGGCGCAGTGTGAATATCTGGTCTAGGGTGGATTTACCTGGTCTAAAGTCGTATAGGGTATGATTGGGCCCAATTATCTCATTGACTTTAGGTTTTAATCTTTCACACAGTACGCTCGAGAGTATCACCCCCAAAAATACCTCCATACCGGATACATTGATCTAAGACCCCATAAAGTATACATATTCTTGATCGTCTCGACATTCTGAGTCAAGCTAGCAATGTTCGTCCGTCCGTCTGTCGAAATAACGATACCGGTTGAACGAGTAAATTTAGTCGCTTGCAATTTTGCACAGATAACGGGGATTGCAAATGGGCCATATCGGTTACAATTTATATATAGCTTCCATATAAACCGATCTCCCGATTTGACTTCCTGCGTCCCTGGAAGCCACACTTTTCGTCCGGTTTGGCTAACACTTTGTGCATAGTGTTCTGTTATGACTTTCAACAACCGCACCAAGTACGGTCCAAATCGGTCTATAACCTGATTTAGCTGCCATATAAACCGATCTCCCGATTTGACTTCATAGGCCCTTACAAGCAGCAATTTTTGTCCGATTTGGATGAAATTTTGCATGCGGTGTTCTGCTACGACTTCCAACAACTGTACTAAGTAAAGTCTAAATCGGCCTATAACCTGATATAGCTCCCATATAAACCGATCTGCTGATTTGACTTCTTGAGCAGCTGGAAGCGGCAATTTTTGTCCGATTTGGCTGAAAATTTTACATGCGGTATTCTGTTACTGCTTTCAACAACTGTGCCAAGTACGGTTCAAATCAGTCTATAACCTGATATAGCTCCCATATACACCGGTCTCTTAATTATCCTTGTTCGGTTTCCTGAAGCTTTAACATTTAACATAGATCGCTTTTACTAATTGCTTTTCATTTTCGTTTATATGATGGGAAATTAACGATCGATAATTATTACTAGAAATATCGAATGTTGCGATTATCGATAGTTTGCCAGCTCTACATGTACACCGATTGGGGCAAAGTGGATGTCAAACGAAAGGCATTTGGAAGTAAAGTACAAATCTAATACAATTATTTATTCAAATTGACGGGGGCCTCCCTACCAAAAAAAATCCACCCAAACGGACATATTTACCGTTTGGGATAATATGGGTATCAAATGAGAGGTATTTGAAAGTAGAGTTCATATCTAAAAAGGGAATTTGATCCAAGTTGTCTACAGGCCTCCCTTACGTAAAAATCCGCAAAACGGGTTTTTATGTTCAACGACAAAAAACGGGTATCGGTGAAAGGTCTCCTTTGTAGTAAACTAGAGCTGGCAAATTATCGATAATCGCAACATTCGATATTATCGATATTTCTTATAATAAATATCAATAGTATCGATACTTTCGTTAATTTCCCATCACCTCTTTTTCAATCGAAAATGAGAACTAAAAATCAGGAGACCGATTTATATAGAAGCAATATTAATGAACAGACCGAATAAAACCAATGTAAATGAAGTTGTGAAAGAAGAAGAAAACTTTGTACAACTTTTTAGCCCAATCGAATGAATCGCCCTCTTTAAAAAATAAATATGCGCCCTCTTACAAATAGATTCAGTGTTGAATCGCTTGGTTTTGTTAAATTTTGCGAAAAATTTTACTTTGCCGATACTATCGATAGGAAAAATATCAATCGATATTCAGACAAATAGTAAAATATCTATATGATGGATAGTGCCATCGATATTTTGCAAGCTCTAGAGTAAACTACAAATCTGGTCATCATATTTGGGACAATGAGGGACCGCTCCAACCCCGGGATCGGGAAAATTTGGTACTGATATCTGATAATTATATAAGAATTCAAGTATTTGGGACATATGAATCACGACAATAAGGGACTCAAATAAAAGCTATTTGACAGTGGAGCAAACATTTGATATAATTATTTGAGTCAATAGAAACAAATCCAAACAGTTATGTAGCCCTACTTGCACGATATTGTACTCCAATGAAAGGAAAAAGAATCTGGGGCCCACTCATATATATATATTCTTGATCGCCATGACATTTTACATCGATGTAGCCATGTCCGTTCGTCTGTCTGTCCGTCTGTGGAAAGCACGTTAATATTCGAAGGAGTAAAGCCAGGAGCTTGAAATTTTGCATAAATACTTCCTATTTGTGTAGGTCGGTTGGGATTGTAAATGGGTCATATCGGTCCATGTTTTGATACAAATGCAAGTGCAAATTTTACCCATGAACATTCCACTAAGGAACAGGGGCAAACTTCTCACTTATCAATGAGTGCAGTCCGATTTAAGTTTTTTAAGCTCAATGATATGGGGCCTCCTTTTTGTAGCCGAGTCCGAACGGTGTGCCGCAGTGCGACACCTCTTTTGGAGAGAAGTTTTAGATGGCATTGTACCTCACAAATGTTGCCAGCATTAGGAGGGGAAAACCACCGCTGAACATTTTTTCTGATGGTCTCGCCAGGATTCGAACCCCGGGCATTCGGCGTCATAGGCGGACATGCCAACCTCTGCGCTACGGTGGCCTCCCCATGTTTTGCTATAGCTGCCTTTTAACCCGATCTTGGATCTTGACTTCTTGAGCCTCTTAAGAGCGCAATTCTTATCCGATTTGCACAATGGTTTTTGCTATGGTACCTGATTTGGCTTCAATAGCATGACAATTTTTATCCATTATCCTTTGTTTGCCTAAAAAGAGGTACCCGGAAAAGCATTTGACAAATGCGATCCACGGAAGAGGGTATATAAGATTCGGCACAGTCGAAATTAGCACGCTATTACTTGTTTAATCTATAATTTTGTTGAAATTCGGGACATTGAGATATCCGTGCCGACCGATCTACCGATTTAAGGTCTTAGTCACTTAAAATGCGTACTTTTATCTCATTTCGATGAAATTTGATACAGTGAGTTATTACGGATGGGCCCCTTGTCTGATATAAGTAGATTATTCCCCCGAATAAAAATAGTCACAAATATTTCAGTTATAAGGTTAGTGTATGGGAGCCACCGTAGCGCAGTAGTTAGAATGTACGCATATGACATCTGAAATAATTTTCAGCGGTGCTGGTGACATTTGTAAGGTACTCCCTCACAAAGAGGTGTCGTACTGCGGCACGCCGTCCGGACTCGGCTATAAAAACGAGGTCCCTTATCATTGAGCTTAAACTTGAATCGGACAGAACTATTGATATGTGAGAAGTTTTCTCCAGTTCCTTAATGGAATGTTCAGGGCAGTTTGTTTTTCATAGGGTAGGGTATATGAACGAATACACCACCCGCGATGCGCTCGATGACAATCACATGAAGATTGACACAAGGAAAATGTTGTACATCAATTCATTGGCAACTGCTCTTCATTGGAATGAATTAAAAACTAATAATAAATAAATAGAGAAAATCTAAAAGAATGATGACAAAGGGTAATAAATTTGTATTTTCATCAAATAATTTCTCATTTTGATACAGCAAAATGCCAAGCGGCAAAGTGTGATGACTTTAACGGCCCGTAATTAAAAAGCAATTTTCCCTTTTATTTTTCAAATTAATTGTGGCCAATTAATGGCTGATATACAAACATAAAAAACCACGACAGAGTATGACCAATATTTTGCCATTTTCGGCGGCTTCTTAGAGAAATGCTTGAAGAACATTTCCAAATGGCAAAAATACGGAAAAAAACCTTAAACAAACAATGGAGACATGAAGGCGTAAAACATTGTATGGTTATTTGGATTATTACAGTGATCAGATCAATAATTGGAATTACTATGACATCAGTCAAATCCTATGAAACAGCAAAAATAGTCGATAGGGTTGTTTTTATAGGAAACACTAAACTCAGATGGATTAGAGTCTGGCTGAATAGAGTTTTCTATGGGAAAACTATAATTCAGTCTAGCTGAATAGAGCTTTCTACAGGAAAACTTTAATTCAGCCTGGCTGAATAGAGTTTTCTATAGGGAAACTTTAATTCAGTCTGGCTGAATATAGTTTTCTATAGGGAAATTCAGCCTGGCTGAATATAGTTTTCTATAGGAAAACTATAATTCAGCCTTGCTGAATAGAGTTTTCTATAGGAAAACTATAATTCGGCCTGGCTGAATAGAGTTTTCTATAGGAAAACTATGATTCAGCCTGGCTGAATAAAGTTTTCTATAGGAAAACTATAATTCAGCCTAGCTGAATAGAGTTTTCTATAGGAAAACTATAATTCAGCCTGCCTGAATAGAGTTTTCTATAGGAAAACTATAATTCAGCCTGCCTGAATAGAGTTTTCTATAGGAAAACTACAATTCAGCCTGGCTGAATAGAGTTTTCTATAGGAAAACTATAATTCAGCTTGGCTGAATAGAGTTTTCTATAGGAAAACTATAATTCAGCTTGGCTGAATAGAGTTTTCTATAGGAAAACTATATTTCAGCCTGGCTGAATAGAGTTTTCTGTAGGAAAACTATAATTCAACCTGGCTGAATAGAGTTTTCTATAGGAAAACTATAATTCAACCTGGCTGAATAAAGTTTTCTATAGGAAAACTATAACTCATCCTGGCTGAATAGAGTTTTCCATAGGAAAACTATAATTCAGCCTGGCTGAATAGAGTTTTCTATAGGAAAACTATAATTCAGCCTTGCTGAATAGGGTTTTCTATAGGAAAACTATAATTCAGCCAGGCTGAATAGGGTTTTCTATAGGAAAACTATAATTCAGCCTGGCTGAATAGAGTTTTCTATAGGAAAACTATAATTCAGCCTGGCTGAATAGAGTTTTCTATAGGAAAACTATAATTCAGCCTGGCTGAATAGAGTTTTCTATAGGAAAACTATAATTCAGCCTGGCTGAATAGAGTTTTCTGTAGGAAAACTATAATTCAGCCTGGCTGAATAGAGTTTTCTATAGGAAAACTATTATTCAGCCTGGCTGAATAGAGTTTTCTATAGGAAAACTATAATTCAGCCTGGCTGAATAGAGTTTTCTATAGGAAAACTATAATTCAGCCTTGCTAAATAGAGTTTTCTATAGGAAAACTATAATTCAGCCTGGCTGAATAGAGTTTTCTATAGGAAAACTATAATTCAGCCTGGCTGAATAGAGTTTTCTATAGGAAAACTATAATTCAGCCTGGCTGAATAGAGTTTTCTATAGGAAAACTATAATTCAGCCTGGCTGAATAGAGTTTTCTATAGGAAAACTATAATTCAGCCTGGCTGAATAGAGTTTTCTATAGGAAAACTATAATTCAGCCTGGCTGAATAGAGTTTTCTATAGGAAAACTATAATTCAGCCTGGCTGAATAGAGTTTTCTATAGGAAAACTATAATTCAGCCTGGCTGAATAAAGTTTTCTATAGGAAAACTATAATTCAGCCGAATAGAGTGTTCTATAGGAAAACTATAATTCAGCCTGGCTGAATAGAGTTTTCTATAGGAAAACTATAATTCAGCCTGGCTGAGTAGAGTTTTCTATAGGAAAACTATAATTCAGCCTGCCTGAATAGAGTTTTCTATAGGAAAACTATAATTCAGCCTGCCTGAATAGAGTTTTCTATAGGAAAACTACAATTCAGCCTGGCTGAATAGAGTTTTCTATAGGAAAACTATAATTCAGCTTGGCTGAATAGAGTTTTCTATAGGAAAACTATAATTCAGCTTGGCTGAATAGAGTTTTCTATAGGAAAACTATATTTCAGCCTGGCTGAATAGAGTTTTCTGTAGGAAAACTATAATTCAACCTGGCTGAATAGAGTTTTCTATAGGAAAACTATAATTCAACCTGGCTGAATAAAGTTTTCTATAGGAAAACTATAATTCAACCTGGCTGAATAAAGTTTTCTATAGGAAAACTATAACTCATCCTGGCTGAATAGAGTTTGCCATAGGAAAACTATAATTCAGCCTGGCTGAATAGAGTTTTCTATAGGAAAACTATAATTCAGCCTGGCTGAATAGGGTTTTCTATAGGAAAACTATAATTCAGCCAGGCTGAATAGGGTTTTCTATAGGAAAACTATAATTCAGCCTGGCTGAATAGAGTTTTCTATAGGAAAACTATAATGCAGCCTGGCTGAATAGAGTTTTCTATAGGAAAACTATAATTCAGCCTGGCTGAATAGAGTTTTTTATAGGAAAACTATAATTCAGCCTGGCTGAATAGAGTTTTCTGTAGGAAAACTATAATTCAGCCTGGCTGAATAGAGTTTTCTATAGGAAAACTATTATTCAGCCTGGCTGAATAGAGTTTTCTATAGGAAAACTATAATTCAGCCTGGCTGAATAGAGTTTTCTATAGGAAAACTATAATTCAGCCTGGCTGAATAGAGTTTTCTATAGGAAAACTATTATTCAGCCTGGCTGAATAGAGTTTTCTATAGGAAAACTATAATTCAGCCTGGCTGAATAGGGTTTTCTATAGGAAAACTATAATTCAGCCAGGCTGAATAGGGTTTTCTATAGGAAAACTATAATTCAGCCTGGCTGAATAGAGTTTTCTATAGGAAAACTATAATTCAGCCTGGCTGAATAGAGTTTTCTATAGGAAAACTATAATTCAGCCTGGCTGAATAGAGTTTTCTATAGGAAAACTATAATTCAGCCTGGCTGAATAGAGTTTTCTGTAGGAAAACTATAATTCAGCCTGGCTGAATAGAGTTTTCTATAGGAAAACTATTATTCAGCCTGGCTGAATAGAGTTTTCTATAGGAAAACTATAATTCAGCCTGGCTGAATAGAGTTTTCTATAGGAAAACTATAATTCAGCCTTGCTAAATAGAGTTTTCTATAGGAAAACTATAATTCAGCCTGGCTGAATAGAGTTTTCTATAGGAAAACTATAATTCAGCCTGGCTGAATAGAGTTTTCTATAGGAAAACTATAATTCAGCCTGGCTGAATAGAGTTTTCTATAGGAAAACTATAATTCAGCCTGGCTGAATAGAGTTTTCTATAGGAAAACTATAATTCAGCCTGGCTGAATAGAGTTTTCTATAGGAAAACTATAATTCAGCCTGGCTGAATAGAGTTTTCTATAGGAAAACTATAATTCAGCCTGGCTGAATAGAGTTTTCTATAGGAAAACTATAATTCAGCCTGGCTGAATAAAGTTTTCTATAGGAAAACTATAATTCAGCCGAATAGAGTGTTCTATAGGAAAACTATAATTCAGCCTGGCTGAATAGAGTTTTCTATAGGAAAACTATAATTCAGCCTGGCTGAGTAGAGTTTTCTATAGGAAAACTATAATTCAGCCTGCCTGAATAGAGTTTTCTATAGGAAAACTATAATTCAGCCTGCCTGAATAGAGTTTTCTATAGGAAAACTACAATTCAGCCTGGCTGAATAGAGTTTTCTATAGGAAAACTATAATTCAGCTTGGCTGAATAGAGTTTTCTATAGGAAAACTATAATTCAGCTTGGCTGAATAGAGTTTTCTATAGGAAAACTATATTTCAGCCTGGCTGAATAGAGTTTTCTGTAGGAAAACTATAATTCAACCTGGCTGAATAGAGTTTTCTATAGGAAAACTATAATTCAACCTGGCTGAATAAAGTTTTCTATAGGAAAACTATAATTCAACCTGGCTGAATAAAGTTTTCTATAGGAAAACTATAACTCATCCTGGCTGAATAGAGTTTGCCATAGGAAAACTATAATTCAGCCTGGCTGAATAGAGTTTTCTATAGGAAAACTATAATTCAGCCTGGCTGAATAGGGTTTTCTATAGGAAAACTATAATTCAGCCAGGCTGAATAGGGTTTTCTATAGGAAAACTATAATTCAGCCTGGCTGAATAGAGTTTTCTATAGGAAAACTATAATGCAGCCTGGCTGAATAGAGTTTTCTATAGGAAAACTATAATTCAGCCTGGCTGAATAGAGTTTTTTATAGGAAAACTATAATTCAGCCTGGCTGAATAGAGTTTTCTGTAGGAAAACTATAATTCAGCCTGGCTGAATAGAGTTTTCTATAGGAAAACTATTATTCAGCCTGGCTGAATAGAGTTTTCTATAGGAAAACTATAATTCAGCCTGGCTGAATAGAGTTTTCTATAGGAAAACTATAATTCAGCCTGGCTGAATAGAGTTTTCTATAGGAAAACTATTATTCAGCCTGGCTGAATAGAGTTTTCTATAGGAAAACTATAATTCAGCCTGGCTGAATAGAGTTTTCTATAGGAAAACTATAATTCAGCCTTGCTAAATAGAGTTTTCTATAGGAAAACTATAATTCAGACTGGCTGAATAGAGTTTTCTATAGGAAAACTATAATTCAGCCTGGCTGAATAGAGTTTTCTATAGGAAAACTATAATTCAGCCTGGCTGAATAGAGTTTTCTATAGGAAAACTATAATTCAGCCTGGCTGAATAGAGTTTTCTATAGGAAAACTATAATTCAGCCTGGCTGAATAGAGTTTTCTATAGGAAAACTATAATTCAGCCTGGCTGAATAAAGTTTTCTATAGGAAAACTATAATTCAGCCTGGCTGAATAGAGTTTTCTATAGGAAAACTACAATTCAGCCTGGCTGAATAGAGTTTTTTATAGGAAAACTATAATTCAGCCTGGCTGAATAGAGTTTTCTATAGGAAAACTATAATTCAGCCTGGCTGAATAGAGTTTTCTATGGGAAAACTATAATTCAGCCTGGCTGAATAGAGTTTTCTATAGGAAAACTATAATTCAGCCAGGCTGAATAGAGTTTTCTATAGGAAAACTATAATTCAGCCAGGCTGAATAGAGTTTTCTATAGGAAAACTATAATTCAGCCAGGCTGAATAGAGTTTTCTATAGGAAAACTATAATTCAGCCAGGCTGAATAGAGTTTTCTATAGGAAAACTATAATTCAGCCAGGCTGAATAGAGTTTTCTATAGGAAAACTATAATTCAGCCAGGCTGAATAGAGTTTTCTATAGGAAAACTATAATTCAGCCTGGCTGAATAGAGTTTTCTGTAGGAAAACTATAATTCAGCCTGGTCGAATAGAGTATTCTATAGGAAAACTATAATTCAGCCTGGCTGAATAGAGTTTTCTATAGGAAAACTATAATTCAGCCTGGCTGACTAGAGTTTTCTATAGGAAAACTATAATTCAGCCAGGCTGAATAGAGTTTTCTATAGGAAAACTATAATTCAGCCAGGCTGAATAGAGTTTTCTATAGGAAAACTATAATTCAGCCAGGCTGAATAGAGTTTTCTATATGAAAACTATAATTCAGCCTGGCTGAATAGAGTTTTCTTAAGGAAAACTATAATTCAGCCTGGCGGAATAGAGTTTTCTATAGGAAAACTATAATTCAGCCTGGCTGAATAGAGTTTTCTATAGGAAAACTATAATTCAGCCTGGCTGAATAGAGTTTTCTGTAGGAAAACTATAATTCAGCCTGGTCGAATAGAGTATTCTATAGGAAAACTATAATTCAGTCTGGCTGAACAGAGTTTTCTATAGGAAAACTATAATTCAGTCTGGCTGAACAGAGTTTTCTACACTACATTTTATATTGACCCTTGCTGAATACACGCTTTTTCAGCGTGATCTAGTTTTTCGCGAGATTTATACAATTTTGCGCATTATTCATTGATTTATATAAGTACCAAGTTCTCACATTACAATATCAATGGACCCCATCCTGACAAGTTCTTCTCTAATCTCGATTAAATATGGAATATTTTCTAATACTCTGGCTGAATACCATTTTGCTGTTTTTAAAATTGTGCGCAAAATGTCTTTAAATGTTGTTTTTTAATAAATTTTACAGACGCTTGTTTGTTTGCGTGTACATGTATCTTAATTAGTGAATTGAATTTCACTTAAGATTAAGATACATTTCCTTTTGACGGATTATTGGTACACACATACATACGGTTCTATCGCCAATATGTCTCCATTAAGCTAAGAGCGTGTCGGTATCAACTCGTAATTGAAAAAATTCTGCTCTCGGTGATTTACCTTTTCTCTTTTGTCATTTGCTCACCAAAGAGAGTGACATTTCCGTATCATTTAAGATCGTCGCTTTTGTTTGAAATAGAGATAAGACCCATCGGAAACAGAGTTGCCGTTTTTGTTTTTGCTAACAAAATGAATGGGATAACCAGCTTTGTCAGTAGTGGTTAAACAAAAATAGTGGTTTTAAGTGATTTACAAGGGCTGCTGTATATATTTCTGGCCTAATAATGAAAATGCAAATACGAGGGCTGTTTTATAAGTTTCTGGCCTAGGAAAGATCAAGTGTTGCTAGGCCAATCGGACTTTCCATTGGAAAGTTTGACAATTTGTTGTTTTGTTTCGAGCACATACATAGATTCGCATCTGGGATTCTGAGGATGGAGAAGCCAGAGAGCTCATTTCTCATCATTTTGACAAAACGCTTATTTAAATCGGAGTTTACGAAGAATTCTAAAAAAATTTACCAAGAAAAGTTCGGCCGCGCCGAATCTTATATTCCCTCCAACATAGATCGACACACGATCAAGACACGTTCCTTGAATGAGTTTTTCAAATATATAGGTAATATGTCTACATCTACAGTAAAGATGGACTGTCATGACAGCAAAATAATTGTTTGTTTATATGGAAACTATATCAGGTTATACAAATATTTGAACCATACCTGCCATGGCTGAGATCGAATTGTTATCATACTTTACTTTTAAATACCTTTAATTTGTCGTATTTTATCGATTGGAACAATATGGGTAGTTCCAATCGATAAAATACGACATTTGAAAATTGGGGTTAATGGGAGGGTGCGCCCCTCCCGTATCTCATAAAATGATGTAACCTTTTTTCACCGGGGGACCAATCTCTACCATCAGTTAAAATTTCATGAAAATCGGTTCTGCCATTTTTGTACCCACCGCCCTAGGATGGGGGTATACTAATCTAGTCATTCCGTTTGTAACATCTCTATATATTTGTCCAAGACCCTATAAGGTATATATATTTTTGATAGTCTCGACTTTCTGAGTCGATCGGACAGACATGGCTAATGTCTGTCCGTCCGTCTGTCGAAATCACGATAGCGGACGGTAGTAGCTCTACCAGCATGAAATTTTGTTCAAATACTTGGGGTCGTTGGGGTTTGCTCCCATATAAACCGATCTCCCGATTTAACTTCTTCAGCCACTGGAAGCCGAAATTTTTGTTCGATTTGGCTGAAATTGAGCATGTAGTGTTCTGTTATGACTTCCAATAACAGTGCTTAGTACGGTCCTAATCGGTCTATAACCTGATATAGCTCCCATGTAAACCGATTTCCCGATTTGACTTCTTGAATCCTTACAACCCGCAATTTTTGTCCGATTTGGCTGAAATCGGTTCAGATTTAGATATAGCTCCCATATATGACCCATTTATTGACCAATTTTGCCAAAATTTTGCACAACGCTTTCCTTGACGACAACTATATTTAATATAGCTCCTATATATATGTTGGTCAGATTTTGGGCAATTTGCAATAATGTTGTCATTTAATAAACTATCCGAAAGCATCCGCCAAGGTCCATCAAAATTGGTTCAGAATTCGTACTTAAAGGGTAGGTAGGTATTATACAGTCATCACCGTCCGACTTTTGCCAATCCTTAGACCAGTACCGGGTGGACCCGGTCCTTGGAGACTGGATAAACCATATGCTAAGGAACAGGTGGATAAATTGTGTGTCCAATGGCATAAATATAAGGGAAAAAGTGGCACAGGGCACGCCACAGGGGGGCATTTTATCGCCACTCCTATGGGTGACCACCATAAATGACCTATTACGGATGCTGACTGAGGAGGGATTTGAACCTTCTGCCGTCTGCAGACGATGTTATAATACTTCTAAGAGGAAAGGATCCGAACAAGCTATTTAGAAGGGCCGAAAGGGTCTTGCATATGGCATATAACTGGGCTAGACCCAGAGGACTCAATGTTACCCCAGACTAAAATATGCCTGTTCACGAGGAAGACGAAGATGGGCCAATTTAACGCACCACGTTTCCTCATTAAGACGATTTCGATATCTGCCAAGGCCAAATAGTTAGGTATGATCTTGGCCAGGAAACTGAAGTAGAAGTGTCACATTCAGTAGCGTACTGAGAAGGTTCACAGATGTTGGGAACTATATAGAAAGGCCCTAGGCTCGAAATGGGGCCTGAATCCTAGGATAGTCCACTGGCTATACAGGAGCGTGATTAGACCAATACTTACTTAAACCTCAGTATTTTCGTGGACTGCTATGGAGAAAAAGGGCAACATAAGGACCATACAGCAGGTTCAGAGAACATGTTGTCTTGGTATAGGCGGAGCAATGAGGACCACGCCCACTAGGGCACTGGAGACTATTCTAGATATCCGACCCATTGACATACAGATTAAGTGTGAGGCAGCCACTGTGGCTATGATACTTAAGGCTATGGGAGAATGGATTGAGGATTGGAGCAGCTCATACCATCGAGGTATAATCGAGGCGACGATAGGAAACCTGGATGGAAGGGGAGAGGTTTCCGATCAGATACCTGAGATGAACCTTGAAGTCGAGTGCGACGCACTGCTGCCATCGGCACAGTCTGGGATTGACGGAACCCTAGTATTGCCTTCTGGAGGATCATGTTACACGGATGGAACAAAGCTAGAGGACAGAGTGGGCCTGGGGGTGTGCATTGAAAACCCAGGGACTGACATCTGTTTTAGACTGCCTGACCATAATATGGTCCTGCAGGTGGAGATCCGGACGAATCACGGAATGCGTGAAGTGGTGTGGTGCTAACGCGAGGACGTCGAGTGTGAACATCTTCACCGACAGTAAAATTGCCACAAGGGCAATAACAACCAGGACGGCATTGTTTGGGTGCCGGGCCATAACGGAGTAAGGGGAAATGAAAGGGCAGACGATATGGCAGTGAAGGCCAGAGGACTGCCATCAATAAACTTGGTTAACCCGAAGTCTTTCGGGTCGACGCAGTCCGGGTTAAGGGAGTGGGCGACGAATGCCCATGCAACACTGTGGAACAGCGAAACTGTCAGTAGGACGGCGAAATTCCTATGGGGGGATCCAGATCTATTACAGAAAGAAAGAAAGAAGGAGGTCAGTATAGCTATTGGTATCATATCGGGACACATAGGACTCGAGCTCACTTATATAAAATCGGTGCGGCAAGTGGTAGCATGTGTAGGGCATGCGGGGAAGATGTTGAGACGTTGGAGCATTTCCTTTGTCATTGCCCCGCTTTCGCGTCCAACAGACACAGGTACTTAGGTGGGGACACAATATCAGACATGAACCAACTTAGGGGTGTGGCATTGAAAACAATTTTGTAAGAAGCACGGAAGTCCTAAGATAAAATTTGCTTTTTAGAAGTTACTTTATAGTTTTTAGAGCGCAAGCAGATTACTGGCTTAGGTGAATGTCCATAGTGGCATGGGGCGGATTAATATCTGCTCCCTCTTTTCAACCTAACCTTACCTACTGGTTCTGGTACTATTTTAATGCCTAAATATAAAAATGTCAAAGACCCGTTCAATCTTCCACCTTAGGTAGCTAAAGTGCACCTATATACCAAAAATATATTCCAATTGTGACACTAATCGTTCAATATTTTGTTTAGTGAAATACCATGCTACGAAAATAGTATATGCATACAGCTTGACTAACAGTATAACAATATAAGTGCCTTTATCTGAATCGCATATGATCTTTATTGGACCAAGAATTCGCTCGGAGGGTTTAATGCCATTCTGAAAAGACTTTACTTCCGCCCGATATTCTCATAATGTCCGATTTAGGAGTGTTTTCGGGGGTGAGGTGGTCTCCTAGACACTTGGCCCTGTGCTCTTGTCTAAAATGCCATTTATTTAAACCCCATATTGCCATTGGTTTTAGTAGAGTTTATAGGGTGAGGCGTCTCCCAAACACTTGGCCCCAAAATTGGTTATCAAATTAGTTTTCTAATCTCAAATAACTTTCATTTGAGCCACATATTGGCATGGTCGGGAAATTTTTACTCTTTGAGGGGGTTTATGGGGAAAGAGCGGTGCCCCAAATACATGACCCCACATTTGGATATTTGTATTCTACTCCCAAATAACTTTATTTGAGCCCCATATTGCGATGGTCAGTAAAAAATTACTGTTTGTGATCTAGTTTGGGAAGGGGCTAGACCTCCAGAAAATTGGTCCCGAAAATGGGTATCAATTTCGTGCTCTACTCCCCAATACCTTTCATATGAGCCCCACATTGACATGGTCGGTAAATATGCCCGATTTAGGGGTGTTTTTGGGGAGTGGGGTGGTCCCCCAAACACTAAGCCCTGAAAATATATCAGCATTCTCATGTACCTATATATCACTTTTTTGAACCCCATATTTGCATTGACCTCGAAATTAGATATCAAATTCGTTTTCTTACTCAAATACCTTTCAATTCAAGCCCTTATTGCAAAAGTCAGCAAATATGTTTGGTTTGGGGTTTGCCTTGAAGATCCAAATTGTCTTGGTGACCAAATACGTCCTATTTGGGGGTTGTTATGGTGGTGGGACGTCCCTTAGACAGTTGGTCCCGAATGTTGATATCAGATTCGTGGTCTATTCTCAAATATCTTTCATTTGAGCTCCATATTTCCATAGTCGGCAAACATGACCGGTTTGGGGGTGTTTTGGGGGGTGGGGCGGCCAACCATTGACTTGGCCTTAAAGGTATATATCAAATTCGTGTTCTACTTTAAAATACTTCTTATTTGAGCCCCATATTGGAATGGTCAGCATATACTTCCTTTTTGGGTGGTGTTATGAGGGTGGGGTGGCAACATAGACACTTTCCCGAATATTGATATCAAATTCATGCTATTCTCCCAAAGACCTTTCATTTGAGCCTCATATTCCTATGGTCGTAAATTTGTCTTCTTTGGGGGATGTTTTTGGGGAGGAACGGCCTCCCAAATACTTGGTCCCACATTTGGATTTCAGATTCGTATTTTTCACTCAAATAGATTTTATTTAAGCCCCATATAGACATGGTCAGTAAATAAGTCATGTTTGGGGGATGTTTTGGGGAAGGGGTGGATCCCCAAAATCTCGGACACACATTTGGATATCAAATTCGTATTCTACTCGTAAATAAAACAAACACAAATTGATTTTTATACTCTCCGCCATAAGATGGGGGGTATACTAATTTCGTCATTCTGTTTGTAACTACTCGAAATATTCGTCTGAGACCCCATAAAGTACATATATTCTTGATCGTCCCGACATTTTATGTCGATCTAGCCATGTCCGTCCATCTGCCCGTCCGTCTGTCTATCGAAAGCTGCTAACTTCCGAAGGAGTAAAGCTAGCCGCTTGAAATTTTGCACAAATACTCCTTATTAGTGTTGGTCGGTTGGTATTGTAAATGGGCCATATCGGTCCATGTTTTGATATAGCTGCCATATAAACCCATCTTGGGTCTTGACTTCTTGAGTCTCTAGATTGCGCAATACTTATCCGATTGGAATGAAGTTTTGTACGACGTGTTTTGTTATGATATCCAACAACTGTGCCAAGTATGGTTCAAATCGGTCTATAACCTGATATAGCTGCCGTATAAACCGATCTTGGGTCTTGACTTCTTGAGCCTGTAGAATGCGCAATTCTTATCTGATTGGAAATAAATTTTGCAAGACGTGTTTTGTTATGATATACAATAACTGTGCCAAGTATGGTTCAAATCGGTCCATAACCTGATAAAGCTGTCATATAAACATATCTGGGGACTTCACTTCTTGAGCTTCTAGAGGGCGCAATTCCTATCCGATTTGGCTGAAATGTTTCATGAAGTATTTTATTCTTACTTTCAACAACCGTGTCAAATAAGGTTCAAATCGGTTCATAACCTGATATAGCTGACATATAAACCGATCTGGAATCTTGATTTCGTGAGCCTCTAGAGTGCGCAATTCTTATCCGATTGGAATTAAATTTTGTACGACGTGTTTTGTTATGATATCCAATAACTGTGCCAAGTATGGTTCAAATCGGTCCATAACCTGATATAGCTGTCATATAAACAGATCTGGGGACTTGACTTCTTGAGCCTCTAGAGTGCGCAATTCGTATCCAATTGGAATTAAATTTTGCACGACGTGTTTTGTTATGATATCCAACAACTGTGCCAAGTTTAGTTCAAATCGGTTCATAACCTGATATAGCTGCCGTATAAACCGATCTGGGATCTTGACTTCTTGAGCCTCTAGAGGTCGCAATTATTATCCGATTTGCCTGAAATTTTGTACTACGGATTCTCTCATGGCCATCAACATACGTGTTTATTATGATCTGAATCGGTCTATAGCCCGATACAGCTCCCATATAAATCGATCTCTCTATTTTCTTGAGCCCCCAAAGGGCGCAATTCTTATTCGAATTGGCTGACATTTTACACAGTTCTCCAACGTGTAGTTTAATTGTGGTCCAAACCGGACCATATCTTGATATCGCTCTAATAGCAGAGGAAATTTTTTCTTATATCCTTTTTTGCCTAAGAAGAGATCCCGGGAAAAGAACTCGACAAATGCGATCCATGGTGGAGAGTATATAAGATTCGGGCCCGTCGAACTTAGCACGCTTTTACTTGTTATATATAAGAAGAAGAAGATATGTAATTTATAGAGTCGTAGATGAATATTTCGAGTGGAGGGTGGAAAAATGACATGCATATGTTCATCGTAGGCCCTAAATCTAAATTTTCTGAATGACAAAAGTGTTACGTTGAAGAAAGTAATAACAAAAGCGTGATACAGTGATTTAGGCGGAAACCACGTGGCAACCCTGATACCCAATATACGATCACCCAACAAAACGGAAAGATGCCAAGTAGAATGTTAAACTTCTTGTTCGGAAAAACGATACGAAGTCTCCTAGTCATTCATAATACCAATGTTAGTATGTGTGTGTGTGTGTGCAGACGAGTCTCACTGGCTCGCTATCCATGAGTCGTGTTTTGAGTAACCAAAGCGGAGATTACCAACATCAGATAGTTCTCACCGCACAAGTTATACACCACACAAACACACAGGTATAAAAACTTTCAAGCATTTCCATTTCTACAACAACAACTTTACTTTTTTGTTATGAGTATTAAAGCCAAAGTTGTGCTCCATGTGCGATGGATGCTCAATATAAAAACCAAGCATAGCCAAACAATTGAAGGCATTTATTCGCAAATTGTCAAAACGATCGAATCGAATTGAAAATCGCTGTTAATTGTTTCTTTTTTCTTTAATTTTTTTCGTGTATTTATATTTTAATAATAAAAAATATAGACGGGCCTTAAGAATTCTCGGTGCTCCCGTTCTTAGTGATTTTACCACCTAAAAGGGTGCCAATAAAATGAATGACTCTGATTAAGAGAACCATGTTATCAAAAATATGATCTTTATATTATTTTTGAAAAGTGTACAAAAATTAAAACATAAATAAATAAATAGTCAAGGAGACATTTTAAAAACCTTAACATTGGATTAGTGTATAGTGAAAAAAAAAATAAAGTTTGAGAAAAAATATAGACCTAGCAAGAAGATCCAGCTCTTAACTATTGCAATAGACTAAGGACCAATGTCCTTTTGTTTATAACAAAAGGTCACTCTCAAAACAACACAGCTTTGTGTTTTTTGTTGTTGTTTTTGTGTGAAGAAAGAAGAATTGAATTTCGGCTTCGGTTTGCTGTAAAGATTCGTGTTTAATTCACGTTAATGAAATACCGTAATAATCGCGGCACAATACTCCAAATACAATTCAGGACTTTTTTGATGAAAAAACAATTTTGGCACAGGAAACGGTGTTTCCAAGACGGTAAGTGATTGTCCCTTGGTTTATTTTATCAGTTAAGAATCTTAATGAGTTGTCCCTTTTGTGAGCTTGGAGGAGTCAGTATAGCAGTTACATTTTAATTTCAGCGAAATTGTAAAAAAAAATCCTTTTACACAAAAAGAAAAAAGATTACTAAAAATCAAAGATTTTTATACCAACCACCGTAGGATGGGGGTATTCTAATCTAGTCATTCCATTTGTAATGCCTCGAAATATTGATCTGCGACCACATAATGTATATATATTTTTGGTCGTCTTGACATTGTAAGGCGATTAAGTCATATACGTCAGTATGTGAAAATCACGTAGGGGTTCAACGTAAATACTGGGGATAGCAGATGGACCATGTCGGTTTAGATTTGGATATAGCTCCCTTATTAAGTGGTCCTTCGACTAGGCTTCTTGAGAACTTCTTGAAACTTTGCACTCTGTTCTGTTTCTTCTTCCAATAACCGTGCCTGGTATGGTCCAAATCGGTGTATAACTTGATATTGCTTCTGTATAAACCTATCTCCCAATATGACATCTTGAGCCCCAGAAGTCGCAGTTGTTATCCGATTGGGCTGAAATTTCGCTCGCAGTATTCTGTTATGAAATCCAAAAACCTCTTAGTTAAGATGGTTATCATCGGATACCTTTAGGTGTAAAGGCTTCTAGGGCCAAACATTGGTAGTTTATACTTATATCGAAATCATTGCGAAAACGCGTTGAGAATGTAAGTATGACCCTATACAAGCTCGACACCTTGTCACACTATATGTTATTTTTCCAATGCATGCTTTTTGGGTTGTTGTGGGGGATTTTTTGTCCACAAAACTAATCCTTGTTCTAAAGTCTTGCGTCTTTACTCAGCCAAAGACGCAAGACTTTAGAATACGGTTCTTAACGGACATAACCTTTCATCTCGAATATCGTTTGCTTGCTTAATTTCCCAACTGCAAATTTGCCCATGAACATTCCATTAAGGAACCGGGGCAAACTTCTTACATATCAATGAGTGTTGTCCGATTCAAGTTTAAGTTCAATGATAAAGGGTCTCGTTTTTATAGCCGAGTCCGAACGTGTGCCACTGTGCGACATCTCTGTGTGAAGAAATTTTTACATGGCTGCCATACCAAGTGGTACAGTACCTCACAAATGCTGCTAGCATTAGGAGGGGAAAACCACTGCTCAAAATTTTAATGATGTTCTCGGATTCGAACCCAGGCGTTCAGCGTCATAGGCGGACATGCTAACCACTGCGCTACGGTGGTCGGTTTATATGGGAGCTGTACTAGGTTATAGACCGATGTGGACTTTACTTAGTAGGATAATGGATAAGAATAGCTATGTTATTGGTTTTTAAATAAAAGCACTACAAAAATTTTTTGTTTAAATAAAACAAAAACGGTTATGGATTTCAATGAAATTCTTTATTTCTGTGAATGTACGTTCGTTGCCATTATGTATGGAACTCGATTTCTTTTGCGTAGCCACTATGGGTATGTTTGCAGAAGTCCAGACGCTGAACCTAATTTACAACGATTTGCAAGCATAAATCGGCTGATACTGCTGTAATTTCGCGTTCGATATTCATACGAAGTTTATCAGGCCCACTCTATCCTCCAGATGGAATACCAGAATTCCTTCAATCCACGACTGTGCCGCTAGCAGCAGTGGCTGGCTCTCACCACAAGTGTCGTCTCAGGTATCCGATCCAAAATCTCTTCCATTCCTTCCAGGATTCCTATCGTTGCTTCGACGAAACCATGATGGTATGACCTGATCCTTTACTCTACCCATTCTCCCATCGCCCTTAGTCTCATAGTCGTGGTCTTCATATAGTCTTCAGTGCCCTATTGGGCGTGGTCCTCATCGCTCCGCCTATGCCAAGACAACGTGTTCTCTGAGCCTGTTGTATTATCCTTACCTTAATCAACATGTATTGTAGACGTTTGTCTGATGAAAATAGAGCTCGCTTTAATCAAAACAATTGCATATTTATTCTAACATCCAAACAGATAAAAATAATTTTGAAAAACAACAACTTTGGTTGAAGAAACAACTATGAAAGTTGTTAATTTTCCTGCAACAATTTATGTTGAATCTCAACGACCCAAAGTACAATTTTGTTGTTGAAAGCACTCTTCACAACATATAACAATATCCATAACAAAGACAAAAAACCATCTACCAACCCGCCGCAAATCGGTCAAGAACCTGATATAGCTCCCATATAAACCGATCTCTCGATTTGACTTCTTGAGCCCCTGAAAGCCTCAATTTTCATCCGATTTGGCTGAAATGTTGAACATAGTGTTCTGTTATGACTTCCAACAACTGTGAGAATTGCCGATTTCCCGATTTGACTTCTTGAGCCCTTGCAAGCCGCAATTTTTGTCCGATTTGGCTGAAATTTTGCACATAGTGTTCTGTTATGAATCTCAACAACTGCGCCAAGTACGGTCCAAATCGGTCTATAACCAGATATACTTACTTACTTTAATTTGCTATGACAGAATATTTGTTCCTCTAGCCGAACGTAGAATAGCGTTTTAAGCGCCTTGATGTTCTGTGCTCATTCTATTGGGTTGCCCAAAAAGTAATTGCGGATTTTTTAAAAGAAAGTAAATGCATTCGTAATAAAACTTAGAATGAACTTTAATCAAATATACTTTTTTTCTAAAGCAAGCTAAAAGTAACAGCTGATAACTGACAGAAGAAAGAATGCAATTACAGAGTCACAAGCTGTGAAAAAATTTGTCAACGCCGACTATATGAAAAATCAGCAATTACTTTTTGGGCAACCCAATAAAATCTATGACACCAAGTTTCGAGGTGTCTCCCACAACTTGATCTTTCCATCGAGCTTATGGTCTTCGCGGTTTGCATGTACCATCGTGTTTGCCTTCAAAAGACTTCTTTGCTTCGCCATCCATTCTGATAACAAGACCTAGCTAACGCAGCCATTGTATTTTAATCAGCTCATACAGCTCGTGGTTCATACGTCGCCTACATTCTCCACTAACGCAAACTGGTCCATATATTTAACGAAGAATCTTTCTCTCAAATACTCCAAGCACTGCCTCATCTGGTTTCACACGTACCCATGCTTCAGAACCATATAACAGCGCGGGTAGTATCAGGTAGGTAGGTAGTGTAATCTTCGTCTGTCGAGAGGTACCAGATATAGCTCCCACATTTTAGCAAAATCCATGGTGGTGGGTTTCAAAGATTCCGCCCGGCTGAACTTAGCGCGCTTTTACTTGTTTGTAAGTAAAGTGGAGATGGCATTTGTTATCCAATCATCGCCAACAATTGCATATACCACTTGTTTTAGCCCAAAGACAAAAGCTATCAATTTCGGCTCAGATTTAGATACAGCTTCCATATATGTATAAAGATCGCCCGATTTACACATTTTATGGTGCAGTTACTACAGTTTTCATCTCCCGATTTGACTTCTTGAGCCCATAGACAGCGGAATGGTTAACCACGTAGTGTTAAGTTATGACCTCAAACATCTATGACATTTAGCCTATAATCTCATATTGCTCCCATATCTGCCTATGAAAACCTGTTCAAAAGACTTGACTTATGCAGTCCATATTGTAGGGTATATAGGATCCGACGGGCCAGAACTTATTTCGCTCTTACTTGTTGTTTTTGCTTTATCATTTTGTAATAATGGGCTTCCATACAAACAACGGCAGAAGCATCTTATCTCACAATAGTCATAGTCATTGGCGTAGCGCCATGCAATCACCTTAACCAGGGTATTAATTGCAAAATATCAAACATTTATTTCCGACTTACTACCTCAATAATTAGGCTGACACAAAACATCATGTCAAGACTATTAGTGGCGACATAGACATTTTTTGGATTTAATAGGGATAGAAATAAACAAATTGCGTTTGTGGCTATTTCACATTTTGCGAACGAAATCACAACGCAATGGCGACTTTGGCTGTGACGACAAAATAATGTATCATATGTAGGTGTGTGTTTTAAAATGTTACACAATGTGAAAGTTTATTGATTTTTAAAATAATATTGAGGCACTAATGGAATATGGTTAGAATATTTAAGTAGAAAAAAACGCATGTGCCCTAATCATGGAACTTAATTAATAATCGTTAAGTTCATTAGGTTTAAACTAAAACTAGTGTAGTTGGAAGCTATAATAGATGCAAACTTCTCTAAAATCTGGATAAACTTGAGCTTTGAATTTGTTGAAAAAAGTAAAATCAGGAAAACGGTTTCTAGGGCAGTTATGTAAGTGTAAGTCGTGTTATGTGTAAGTCACAACAGAAAAACATATGCATATGTAAAATTTCATCTATATCGGTAAAAATTGTGTCCCTCCAAAGCTCAACACATGGACTGATTTGGACCATTTCAAGTGAACCTTCAAGCGTCTACATTTACTCCTTCGAAAGTTAGCGAGATTTCGACGGACAAATGAAAGGACTCGGTTTTCCTGATGTATAGTATCACGACGATCATCGGCATTTTAGATATTTCGGCCCAATGTGGATGTCATATTGGTGCTCTACTCCCACTCGGGGTGAGGTGGACCGTCATATATCAGTCTCAAATACCTTTAATTTGAGCCCCATGTTGTCATTATTGGTTGCATATCAGCATCGTGCTCTACTCTTAAATTTCTTTCATTTGAGCCCCAAAAGCCATTGGTTTAGGGGGAGTTTATGGGGTGAGACGACCCCCCAACAGTGGGCCTCAAAATTGGATATCAAATTCATTTTCTACTATCAAATACCCATTATTTATTGCCATAGTAGGCAAACATGGCCGGTTTAAAGGTAGTTTAAGGGGCGGACCGTGAAATAATATCAGCATTGTGCTAGAGCACGATTTTGTTTTGCCCCATAATATCAAGCATTTTGAAGGTGGCTATCAATATGCTCAAGGCAACGGGTCTCCTTCAGATCCACAGTTGTAATTTTTTTTTTACACATAAAATCATATTTCAAAGCTACCACTTGGGATACCACATTTCAAGCGGATAGCTTTACGCGTTCGACCGCTATCGTGATTTCGACAGACAGACGGGCAGACATGGCTGGTTCGACTCAGAATGTCGAGACGATCGAAAATATATATACTTTATGGGGTCCTAGATCAATATTTCGATGTGTTTCAAAGGGAATGTTCAGATTAGTATACCCCCATCCTATGGTGGTGGGTATAAAAAATTTGTTCAAAATGTCGAGACGATCAAAAATATATATACTTTATGGGGTCCTAGATCAATATTTCGAGGTGTTACAAACGGAATGTTCAGATTAGTACACCCCCATCCTATGGTGGTGGGTATAAAAAATGTTTTCATGTTAGGGCTGCCTCAAATTATTATTTTTCTTAAAGACAAAATGTAATGAAATTCTTACTAAAGGTACGTTTAGATTTGTCAAATATTTGACCCTGCTTGTTTTCATTTTCCCCCAAAATATGGCAAATTCGTACATTCTTGATTTTGTATTCATATTAGATAAATGTGTGTTGTCAGACTTATTATGCTAAATGGTGTTGTGGTCTGGTGAACGGCGCTTGAAAAATTCACCTACTGCTCAATACTTAACCGGATACAAAGGAAGGCTTGTTTTGCATCACAGCCGCACTGAGGACGACACCATCTGATGCACTGAATTTAATGCTGCATCTTATGCCTCCGGACATTGTGGCTACCCAAGTTGCAGCGACCACTGGCGTGAGGTTAAGGGAGCTTTCTCATTGGTCATGTGGTGACTACGGACACTGTGTTATCCTTGATACAATATCCGATGTTCCAGGCAGTGTGGATTATACCCTACCTGAGGCGCTTTTTCATAAAAATTACTATTACTGTACCATTATTCCTGATAGAACCGTTTGGAACTACGATATCCCATGTGGCGGCTACGAACACTGTGTTATCCTTGATACAATATCCGATGTTTCAGGTAACAGAAGTTACATAGACTTCTATACGGATGGCTCCAAACTAGACGACCAGGTGGGCTTTCGGGTGTACTCTAAAGATCTAGAACCGGTCATATCTTAAAGGTTACCCGACCACTGCAGTGTGTATCAAGCAGAGATCCTCGCAATTAAGGAAGTGGTGGAATGGCTAAGATATAATGTCATTACGACGATTGGCATAAATAGCTTCTCACACAGCCAGGCAGCCATTAAATCCCTGGAGAACGTACAATATTTCTGAACACAAAAACCGCCCTCGACTGTCGCAGATCTCTCAACGAAATGCCTGAACAGTTCAAAATTCACCTGTTCTGGGTGCCCCACAGATATTCCAGGGAAGTGTAATGCGGATGAGCTTGCGAGACTAGGAACTACCTTACACACTCCAGGGACACTGGAATCTGTGGGTATGCCTCTAGCAACATGTAAGCTAAGTTTTCAGAACCAGGCCCTAAGGACAACGAGTGATAGATGGTCACAGAGAAGGGGCTGTGAGCATTTCAAAACTATGTGTCCTAACCTAGACCTGAAGAGGTCTACTGCTTTGCTGTCATTGGCTAGAACAGACGTCTCAATCATTGTGTCCGTCATGACAGGTCACTGTCTAATCGGAAAGCATGCTGACAGACTGAAGGTTGCCAGCAACGACTTTTGCAGAAGCTGTAGGGATATCGAGGAAGAAGAGACTATAGAAAACCTTCTGTGCGTGTCCCGCACTAGATGTTAGAAGGAGTTCCACTTTAGGTTCTCATTTTTTTGAGAACCTGTCTGATTTAGCGGATGTGAACATTCGCAAGTTGTTGGGCTTTTAAAGGAATCTGGATGGTTCAACGGTAGGTACTAGAAGGCATCTTCCTTCTAGTATATGATAAATGTGACTCAGGTGAATACAAACCAAGAGAGTGTGAATTTGACATATTTTGGGCCAAAATGATAAAGCAAGCTGGGTAAAATATTTGACTAATCTGAACGTACCTTTAGTGTGCTTACGACAGACAGACTAACGGAAGAAATAACAGAAAACCTTTTAACTCATTGCTTGATTGAGTTAAAATGGCATGACGATCAAGAATACATATTCTCTAGGGGATCTTAGACCAAGCTGTTACAAACAGAGTGAAGATATTAGTTTACCCCTCATCTCATAGTGGAGGGTATACAAATGTTTGTGGATACTTTGGATTAGCCTTAAGCAAATAACCATATGTGCTCATAACATATGGCCCTATCAAGTTGGGCTATACATGCATGTTAGCAGACAGGTTTGGTTATTGAAATGAGTCGGCAAATTTTAATTGTATAAAAAAAAAACTGTTAAAACAATGTACAAACTTCAATAAGAAAATGTAAATTTTACCCTTAGGGAATATTTTTTCATGATTTGCAAAGAAAGGCCCCAGTTCGATAAAGTGATCATTACAAGATGGGTTTTAATGGATACCACAGTCAAGGCAGATTCTCTGTATGTTTATGGAGAACATGAAATACCACAGACAATTAGAGCTTTCACTATATTTAGTTATAAAGCTTCTATGAATCAATGAATGACGGATTTTGTCTCTTTTTCCATTCAGTTTTTATTAACTCAAATTGAGCATTGAAGGTAAATGTATACCGCATAACCAAATTATTTTATCAGATTTTATAGACTTTATAAATTAGCACATCAATCAGCAGTCAACATAGGATTTGACGTAGTCAATTCAAACACCAACAGTTATTATCATTTATTAATTTGTTAAAAATTAGCAAGATTTGACACATTTCTGGTGAAATGATAACGAAATGAAATAATCATTGTTGAAGCTTAACATTACCTCTCGTTAATTTGCCAAAGTAGTACAAGTTGCAATAGCTGTTTGATAATTTCATTTCTGTTGGTTATGCCTTTACTCTAACACCTTCATGCCTCATTGTGTCTAGAGTAAGAAATCCTGTCTATCATTCAATGGTTTTTTATTTTAAGTGATAAAAGTAAACAATGGAATTTTTTTGAGCGGTCTGGAGAATCAGAAATGGTGTTCGAGCTTTTCTTTTTGTTTTTATACCCTCCCTCTACCATAGGATGGGGGTGTATTTACTTCGTCATACCGTTTGTAATTCAACGAAATATTAATGCGAGACCCAACAAAGTATATATATTCTTGATCGACTTCAAATTCTAAGTCGATCTACCCATGTGTTTTGTTAAAACTTTCAAAACCTGTGCCTAGTACGGTCCAAATCGGTCTATAACCTGATATAGCTCACATATAAACCGATCTCCCGATTTCACTTCTTGAGGTCTTACAAGCCGCAATTTTTGGCCGATTTGGCTGAAATTTTCCACACAGTGTTCTGTTATGACTTCCAATAAATGTGCTAAATACAAACCAAATCGGTTTATAACCAGATATAGCTCCCATATAAACCGATCTCCCGATTTGACTTCTTGAGCCCTTACAAGCTGGAATTTTTGGCCGATTTGGCTGAAATTTTGCATGTAGTGTTCTGTTATGACTTCCAAAAACTGTATCTAGTATAGTTCAAATCCTTTTATAACCTGATATAGCTCCCATATAAACCGATTTCCCAATTTGACTTCTTGAGCCCCTGGAAGTCGCAAATTATGTCCGATTTGGCTGAAATTTTGCATGTTGTGTTCTTTTATGACTTCCAATAACTCTCTTTAGTATGGTTCAAATCGATTAATAACCTGATATAGCTCCCATATAAACCGATCTCCCGATTTGACTTCTTGAGCCATTACAAGCTGCAATTTTTGTCCGATTTGCCTGAAATTTTGCTTGCGGTGTTCTGTTACGACTTCCACTGTGCCAAATACGGTCCAAATCAGTTCATAACCTGATATAGCGCCCAAGTAAACTTGTTCGGTTTCTAGAAGCTTTAATTCTTGCTGGTTTGACAGAAGTTTGGTATGTTGAATAAAATTTTGCCTTTCAATTAAATTTATTTTGTATAAATGTTTAGCAGAATCCATGGTGGTGGGCTCCCAAGATTCGGCCCGGCCGAACTTTTTTGAGCGGTCTGAAGAATCAGAAATGGTGTTCGAGGTTTTCGTTTTGTTTTTATAGCCTTCACCATAGGATGGGAGTATTCTTATATCGTCATACCGTTTGTACCAACAAAGTACATACATATATTCTTGATCGTCTTGGAGTTCTCAGTCGATTTAGCCATGTCCGCACGTCTGTCTATTTGTCTGTGAAAAGCACGCCTACAAATAAAGTTATCCTCTTGAAATTTTATAGAAATACTTCTTATTAGTGAAGCTCGGTTGCGATTGTAAATAGGCCAAATCGGTCCATGTTTTTATATAGCTAACATATAAACCAATCATTAGATAGACTTTTTGAGCCTCTAAAGGGAGGCTGAAATTTTGCACGATATGTTTTGTTTTGACTTCAAACAACTGTGTCATGTATGGTCCAAATCGATGAATTACGTGATATATCTGCCACATAAACCGAACTTCAGATTTGACTTCTTCAGTCTCTGGAGGACTCGATTTTTATCCGATTATACTGAAATATTACACATAATGTTTTGCATAAACCGAACTTCAGATTAGACTTCTTGAGCCTCTAGAGGAATCGGTTTTTATCCGATTTTACTGAAATTTTACACATAATGTTTTGGTATGGCAATTGTGGTAGGTGTGGTCTAAATCGGTCTGTCACTTCTTTAGGTTCTTGAGGGCGCTATTACAATCCTATTTGGGTGATTGATTTGACCTTGGACTGACGTCAGGCTGGACCGACTGAGAAACAGACATATCTCAATCGAAAATGACTTGAGTCATTGCGAGTACTTATCAATGGTTCTATCACTCTTCTGGCTGTTGCAAACAAATGCACTAAGTTATACTACACTTTACCACAGTAGTGGTGTAGGGTATAATGATTAATAATGATGATAATTAATAACGGCCGCATTCATGTATTTATGATGGGTTTGAAGTCTGTTTTTTTTGCTAAATAAACTTGTTTTAAAAATTCCTATATAAAAACACATAAAAACGCTCAAATAACTATTAAACATTTTTAGAATTTTTGGATGTTTCCTTTGACAATGATAAATTGTTAATTAAAATAGAACAGAATTTTTTTCAAGTTATTGATGGTGGCTGATAGGATTTTTTTCAAAAATGTTAGGTTTGTGACTATTGGTATACACCTAAGACAATACGGGTAATAGGCTTTCTGCGTGTTTTAAACAATGAAAAGTTACGTCGAAAATAATCTATGCTATAAATTTCGTGCTTCTCATTTAGTCCCCAAACCCATTCCTGTCTAGGTCCCTAAGTTGGCTCTACAGTGCTACAATTTCATGGAAGCAGTCCTTAGACTCTTACAGCCAAGACTTCTGACCTTTTATTCCACATTACTCTGCTATGGCCACGTAACCAAAGCATGTGATGCATGTATGTCATTAGAGATGGTACCAGTTGCCTTCTTACACTTCAAGAGCATCCATGACCTTACCGCCTTGGGGTTGTTACGGCCCAACTGAGCAATTTACTCGATAATCTTGCGTTGATACTTTACTACCTTAATCATTTTTATTTGGGAACTTGGGAACCCGCCACCATGGATTCTGCTAAAAATTTATACAAAATAAATTAAGGTGGAGGGCAACATTTTATTCTACATACCAAACTTCTGTCAAATCAACAAAAATTAAAGCTTCTAGGAACCGAACAAGGATGATCGGGAGACCGGTTAATATGGGAGCTATATCAGGCTAAAGACTGATTTTGGCCGTACTTGACACAGGTATTGATAGTCATAACAAAACACTACATGCAAAATTTCAGCCAAATAGGGCAAAAATTGCGGCTTGTAAGGGCTCAAGAAGTCAAATCGGGCGATCGGTTTATATGGGGGCTATATCAGGTTATACCCCGATTTGAACCGTACCTAGCACAGTTGTTGGAAGTCATAACAGAACACTATATGCAAAATTTCAGCCAAATCGGAGATCGGTTTATATGGGAGCTACATCTAAATCTGAACCGATAAGGCCCATTTGCAATCTGCAGCGACATCAATATTAAGTATCTGTGCAAAATTTCAAGCGGCTAGCTATACGTGTTCGACCGCTAACGTGATTTCGACAGACGGACGGACGGACATGGACATATTTCGAATCAGAACGTCGAGACGATCAAGATACCTACCTACTTTATGGGATCTTAGACGAATATTTCGAGGTGTTACAAACGGAATGACTAGATTAGTATACCCCCATCCCATGGAGGTGGGTATAACAAGTCCTTATATAAATCAGTTTATATACTATTATGTGTGTATAGAATGCTAAGCATTAATTATAGTTATTATGTTGTCACATGACAGTTTGAGTTGTTTAAACATTTTGAGGTTTTCAGTTAATATATCAAAGGTGCTGGACGACAACCTTTTCCTAACGAACATTTTTATATTTATAATACATTTTATATTATTTGTGCACTGTGTACTAAGATGATTCAATATCTTAAGATGTATTTAAAAACTTTTCTATAGAAATACAATTTTGGCAGCAAATTCCTGCACACGAAAAAAATAAACGTTTGGAACATTTTTACCACAAACAAAATACTTTTATTGGGAAGTTTTTCTTTTATAGTAACTGTGTAACTTTTCGCTTTAACATATCAAACGTTGGCTATAAATGTAGCTTTAATAATCGTAACTAACTTTGTTTATTGTAAATCCTTTAGCAGCTTCGCTTACTGTAAGAGCACAATTCTTTTGTTCCAAAACCAAAAATCTTTATTGGCAAAAGTGTTTCGATAGCTACAAACGATTGTTCGTTTACCGAACCAATAATTATTCTCTTGTGTCTCTCCCACTAGGGAGAAAGGTTGAGTATTTGAGCGCATAGACCAGTGATGGGCAAAAATACTCACAATATTGCACATTATTGTGTACGTACAAAAGCAAATAATCCCAAGCAAGTCCATGGGTTTACACATAATTGCAATTGTGTGTTTGTCACTGCTATAGACACATTCTCCACACAACATTTTTCCTTTTTTTTTGACCGAGCAAAGAGCAGTCAGTATGTTAAGCTGCTAGGTTGTTGCTGTTGTTGTAGCAGTGAGTTGTATGCAATCTTTCGTCTGCTTAATTCTGTTGAATATCCAGATCCAGAACTCTGCGACTAAGGTGGGGTGCGTCCAGAGGTATCTAGGTCCGAGACGAATGGATCTGGTTGGACAGTTAAACAGGTGACGTGTGTCATGTGGCATCAATACTTGCTGTGTAGGAGTTGAGTCGGCTGCATCTGCTGGATCGTAATTGAGCCAGAACTACTCTGGGTTAACCGGGGTAGGTAAATTTCTTCAGGTGCAATAAGGAAGGCCGTTCTTCAAGGATAACATTCACCCGATAGCTATTTAACGCTACTGTGTCTGCATAAATGTTGTCTAGACTGGCTTGATATGCCGTTAGATCTAGAGGTTCTCTTTTGTAGCACTGAACCTTACGCTCTAGATCATGTAGATCCACCTAAAAGCTATTGGGCTTCGGGTACCTATCCATGAGATGATGATTCGGCTGGTCCCTGCTATAACAGGCCAGAAGGCATTGCTTAGATAACGTGCAGTTATGTCTTTGCAGGGGAACGGTCTTTGTCTCATGATGGAGGTGGTGTACGTGAGAACTGATGAGATAGCCTGTCGCAATTCGAAAGGCGGCATTCTGACAGATCTGAATATTATTCCAATGCGTGTCACAGAGCTGACGAGACCACACTGGCGCTGCATAGCTAACCACTGACCGGCCAATGGCTTTGTACATGGTAAACAAGATTTCTTTTTCAGCACCACAAGTGCTGCCGGCAAGTGAATTGAGGACCTTGTTTCAATTTTTGACCTTATCGCAAATTGCTGTGCCATATCAATTGTGACACCAAGTATTTTGGGACACTTGGCGGTCGGAATCGTTTCTCCATCGTCTTTCGCATTCACCTCATTATTCACCTCACGCGTATCTGTTGTGAGTAATGTGGCTGAAGATTTGGTGGCAGATATATTCAAATCTCTTGCAGCGAAAATAGTGGCAAGTTCATTGAGGTAGTCGTTTAACCTATCGCAGAGCTCATCAATGGTTTGGTTGGGGGTTCTGATGCCATGATCGTACAATGGTCCGCATTTGACATTATCCCCTTGGCGTCTGGAGGGGGTGGAATGGAGGATAGGTAGAGGTTAAACAGTGCCGGTTGTATCATACCGCGTTGGTGAACTCCCTGTTTTACTCTACGGTGTTGTGTTTTCTTATCCCTTAATTGCACAAAGACGGGCAACGACGTAGACAATTCGGGACTCATGCCTTCCATAGGTCCAGTTCTGCGAGGACCATCCTATCACATGGCCTGTGCTGATTGAAGCCACGGCAAATGTGTGCTTTGCTGACATGCAAAGCAATTGTAGTGCTATGCAGTCTTCGAAAAGCATGCTGATGCGAATGGAAATTCTCCAACGAGGCTCGGGAGGAGTAGTCCCTCAAGCGTTTTGGCTACTGGTGAGAGAAGGGAGACCGGTCTGTACAACTCCCCCTTACTCCGGACCTTTCGAGGCTTCAGAAGCGGGACCACTATTCCCATATTCCAGACATCGGGTACTATAAGAGTTTTCAAAGACAGGATGAGGACAGTTGTAAGGCAAATCCAGATTCTTCAGCATCAATATAGAAATTCTGTCGGGGCCCAATGCCTTGGATGACTTCGCGTCACAAATGATATTCGTAACTTCGTCCACAGTAAATTGTGATGGCTATGCATCGGCTCAGGACCACCGATACAACGAATGGCTCTTCTCCTAGCCCTGTCACTCTGCAAATGCACAATTAAATGGCGGTTGAACAACGTGGTGCAGCTCTTCAGATTAGTCACAGTCACATCGCCAAAAGTAACTGAAATCCTCTCATCCCACCTACCGGCGTTCGAGGGTGAGTTAAAAGTAGACCACAACTTGCCTACGCTGGTAACTAAGTTACATTGGTCCAAGTGTTCCAGCCACAAATTCTGCTTATGTTCGTTGACTTCCCTGTCGTTGACTACTACGTAGAATGCTTAAGCTAACCTTGGAAAGTGACAATTTTTAAAGTTAAGTACAAAAATACTTTCATGTCTAATGACAAAAATCTTTAGAGCAACATACAAATGGCTGCCAGGTACAAGAATTTCTTAGGCACATACCATTAAAATGGGACAAAAAACGACAACTATATTAATTTCTTGTCCCGAACTCTTTTCATACCCACCACCACGGGATTGGGATATACTTATCCAGTCATTCCGTTTGTAATACCCCGAAATATTGATCTGCGACCCCATAAAGTATTTTTGATCACCTTGGCGTTCTTAGTCTATATAGCCATGTCCATCCGTCTGTCGAAATCGCAATAGCGATCGAACGTATAGAGATATCTACTTGAAATATTGCACAGATACTTCTTATGGATGTAAGCCGTAGGGGACTGCAAATGGGCCATATCGGTTTGGTTTGGATATAGCTTCCATATAAACCAATCTCTCGATTTGAAATCTTGTGCCCCTGGAAGCCGCAATTGTTATTCCATTTGGCTGAAATTTTGCATGTAGTATTCTCTTGTGACTTCCAACAACCATGCAAAGTACGGTCAAATTCGGTCTATAATCTGATATAGGTCCCATATCAACCGATCTCCCGATTAGACATCTTGAGCCCCTTGAGGCCGCAATTGGTATCCGATTTGGCTGACATTTTGCATGTTGTGTTTTGTTATGACTTCCAACGTTCGTGCCAAGTATGGCTCAAATCGGTCAATAACCTGATATAGCTCCCATATAAACCGATCGCCCTATTTGACATCTTGAGCCCTTGGGAAATGCAATTTTTATCCTATTTGGGTGAAATGTTGCATGGTGTGTTTTGTTATGACTTCAAACATGTGTGTTAAGTATGATCCAAAGCAGTGTTTAACGTGATATAGCTCCCATATAAACCGATTTACTGATTAGTCTTCTACGTTCCCATGAAGCTTCAATTTTTGGCAGAAATTTTGTACGTACGGTACACATGAACCCACCATGGAGGTGGGTTCCCAAGATTTGACCTGGCCGAACTTAGCATGTTTTTTTTTCTTGTAAGAAACTATTCAGTTGCTTCCTTCAATGTGTCCCATTGCTTGGGTGAAATTTTGCCATTTTTCACTATTTATCTGTGACATTTACATCAAGCGCGAGCCCATGGAAAATTTTCCTTTTAAGGAATTAGTTCTGTTCATTTTTTATTGCTTGAAATTGAATTTATATCAACACAAACAAATCAAAATCAGTAACAGTAACAGAAACACAGTAACAATGCAAAACAATCAGACACAATTAAATTGTAGTTAAACATGAATTGATGAGGCCTCAGCGTCGGCGTCTTGAAGAATTGCTGGATTGGTTGACTGATTGGCCGGCTGGTCGATCCATTTGTTGCTCGATAATGACTTGTTGTTTGTAAGCAACAGACAACATTTACGAGTACGATATATGACAATTACGAGCTATGGCACGCAAGTGTCATATGAAGTGCCCTCCACCATAGGATGGGGGTGTACTTATTCCAAACGGTTACAAGCGGAATTGTAACTCATCGAAATATTGATCTGATGCCCAACAAAGTGTATAATTTCTTGATACTCTTGACATTCTGAGTCAATTTAGCCACGTTCGTTCATCTTTCTGCTTGTTGGAAACACGCGAACTTTCGAAGGAGAAAAGCTAGGCGCTTGAATTTTGCAAAAATACTTCTTATCAAATCGGTCCATGTTTTGATATATATGCCATATAAACCGACATCCAGATTACATGTCTTAAGTCTCTGTGTTATGATGTGTAACAACTGTGCCTGGTATGGTCCGAATTGTTCCATAACCTGATAAAGCTGCCAAATAAACCGACTTATTGAGCTTCTACATGCCGCAATTCTTATCCGATTTGGCTGAAATTTTGCACAATGGCTGGCATTTTTTTACGACTTCCAACAACTGTGCCAATTACGGCCCGAATGAATCTATAACCGGATATAGCTACCGTTTATATGGTAGCTCTGTCTTGATGTGAAGCCTTGAGTATTAAAATGAGGTAATTCTTATTCAGATTCGTTCTAAGTTCAGCCGGGAGGAATCTTGGGAACCAACCACTATGGTTAGGTAAGGTTGAATGGGTTGCCCACCATAGGTGAGTTCATACGGAGTCCAGTTTGGCCCAAAGAAAGAGAAGAGAAAAAAGTGAGACCTCGGACCATTTCCAGAGGTTACACACGATTAAAAGAGTTAGAAGAATGAAGAACCAGAGCGGGAGGTGAAACGCCTATCACTCACGCAAGCGCGTATGTATCTTCGCCGGAATTTATCGCACCCGCCGTCGGAACCATTCCGTTCTGTTCACAAATCTTGCTACGTTAGCAAGGTCACCCAGATCGCAGAAGAACAGCCTTCTTAGGCAGGTGAGCAGATCCGGCATGAATAGATCAAATTTTCGATAGTCTCCTGGTTCGCCCGACGCATCATCAACCCCTTCATTCCTCGGAATCCCCTCATATCCGGGAACCCATATAAGCGTCACATCGTGAATCCGGAACCTATCCAGGGATAGCCACACACCACGAACTCACCGCCTTCGAACCCGAGGCCTTGAGCAGCATCATTCTATTCACATAAATCCTGTGTTTTGAGGGCGGTAGATCTCTTACCAGAATTTCTCTTGCGGCTTCTGTAATGGCACAGACCTCTGCCTGAAAGGCCGTACACTTGTCCGGTAGTATCAGAGATATACCGATGCTAAGTGCGTCGGAGTAGACACCCAATCCAGTCCTTGAATCCATCTTGCTGCCATCAGTGAAGATAGAGGTCTCATCCCCCGATTCTCCATTCGTTCCTCGCGGGAAAACGAATTCTGAATGCCTTAGTCCCAATAGGTACCGGTGCCAGATAGTCGGAGATACTTCTCAGTCTACCCACGGCATCAATAGCATCCAGAATGGAACTGCGACCGCACCTGTCTTCCTTCAACCATCTTGGAGTCGGCTTTAGCTGAAGGGCATAGTTTTACTTTATGTACAAAATTTCTGCCAAACCAGGCAAAAATGAAAGCTTTTATGAGCCCAACTAGGATTATTGGTTTATATGGGGGCTAAATAAGCATAAACCGATTTGGACCGTACTTGGCACAGTTGTTGGTCATAACTAGAGTTCGGATTTTTAGGCAAAATCGAAATTTTGACATCCTTTATTTTCCAAATGCGCTGGTATTTTGTAATAAATTTAATTTTGTAAATATATAATGGCTTCAGAACTTCGATTCTGCATGCAACGGCTTCCAGAAGCTTACGATGTCAAATCGGGAGACCGGTTTATATTGGAGCTATATCAGATTATTGACCGATTTGAAGCGTATTTGGCACGGTTGTTGAAAGTCGTAAAAGAACACTCTGTGCAAAAATGTCAGCCCTATCGGATGACAAGTGCGGCTTGTAGGGGCTCAAATCTGAAACGATATGACGGCTAGCTTTACGCGTTCGAAAGACATTGTGATTTGTAGTTCCAATCGGTCCTTTCAGGAATAGTAGTGCACAATTTTTATACGCTCCAGATGGGACTATGTTGTTGTTGTAGTTGTAGCCAGTATTTGATCAAGAGCCGGTGCCGCTCGACCTCTCAGTGAGACTTTCCGCTCAATACCGCTGATTGTCCGCGACTGCCGTTGCAGCTACTCCGTATGGGGCATTCCACTATCCGCAAACTGTCTTGTCATTTCAAGTCGATTTAGCCATGTCCGCTAACATTCGAAGTAATAAAGCTAGGCGCATGAAATTTTGCACAAATACATCCTGTTAGTGTAGGTCAGTTGGGATTGTAAATGGGGCATATCGGTCCATGTTTCGATATAGCTACCATATAAACTGATATCGGATCTTGGCTTCTTGAGTTTCGAGAGCCTCTAGAGGGCGCAACTCTTATCCCATTTGGCTGAAATTTTGCATGAGGTGTTTTGTTTTGACTTCCAATAGCTGGGCCAAGAATGGTCCAAATCGTTTCAGAACCTGATAAAGCTGCCCCATAAGCTGATCTCGGATCTTGACTTATTGAAGCTCAAGGGGACGCAATTCGTATCTGATTTGGCTGAAATTTAACATGAGATGGTTTGTTAAGACTTCCAATAGCGGCGTCAGGAATGGTTCAAATCGGTTCATAGCCTGATGCAGCTATAAACTTATAAACTGATCTCGGATCTTGACTTCTTGAGCCTCTAGAGGGCGCAATTACCAACCGATTTGGCTGAAATTAAGTACTTTAAGTTTTGCTATCGCTTCCAATAGCCGTGCCAAGTATGGTCCAAATTCGTTTATAACCTGACATAGCTGTCATAAACGGATCACTTGAATTGACTTCTTGGGTCTCTAAGGGATGCAATTAATTGGCTGAAATTTTAAATGTGGTAGTTTAGCACCAGTACGTTCGATCTGTCTCTGCAGATGTTTCTCCGTTGTATTTGAAAAAGTTATTCAAAGAACGTGTCATATGCAATCCATGGGGGAGGGTATATACGATTCGGCTCGGTCGAACTTAACGCTTAAACAAGCAAAAGCTTGTTTAAGCGGCTCGGCAATATGTAATCTATTGTACATTGCCTGGAACATCGGGCAATGTATAAAGGATAACAAAGTGTCCGTAGCCGTCGCATGTCCAAAGAGAAAGCCCCCTTAGCCTCATCGCAGATGTCGTAGCAATTTGTCGAGCCACAATGTCCTAAGGCATTAGTGTATCAGATTTTGTCGTCCTCTGTGCAACTGTGATGTAAAAACGAGCCATCCTTTGGATCCGGCTGAGTACTGGACTATTGATGCGCAGTCTACCTTACCACAAAGACGCTTCAAAATTGGCAAATAGCGGAATACTATGATTATGAATAATTAGTTAAACGTAACATAAACGTAATGAATAATAAGGCCAATTAGTTTGATGATGTTCCCCAATGGTGCTTTATGAGTCATCGGAAATTATCAATTATAGGCAGATCCTAATATTCTTCTATGCATAACGTGAAATTGATTTCATTTGACACTGTTGAAGTATTTGAGCAGTTAGCCATATTTTTCCTTTTAAGAATTTCATAAAGCCATGCTAAATGTCATCTAAGGCGTCCAAATACACATCTGTCTGTCCATCCGCACACCACAAAAAGTCAACAGACAGCCAAAAGCAAAACAAAGGTTCACACGACCACCTCACGTGCCAGAGCATCATTTGAGCTCCCTCCCCCCATTATTTGATTTTTGGCCTCTTAATATCGGTGAACATGAAATGAATGAACGATCAGCAATTTTTGTTGATATTCTTCTGCGGTGTGAAATTTGTGTTTCTACGGTCGCGCCACATTTGGAATTCAATGGTAGTGTGTTGTTTGCCGGTTGACTTGGTCTTGTGTGGAAGCGGGCGCCAAATGGGTAGCTCATTGGTGGGATGATTGGTTAATGGATGCCAGTCGCATTTGAGGCCTCCAATCTTTGTATATGCATGTGTGTTAGAGTATCTTTCCGCTTTCTTACCCAAACTGGCTCGTGCCAGTATGTCTGGTAGTATCTGCCATAAACCAGATAAATTCGCTTTGCCTTGCCTGCAAAGAGAAGCAATGGGCACCACCAGCAAGCAAATGCAGGCAGCCAAGCAGCCGACTGTGGCTACCCATGTACAAGACACAGAGAAAGAGAATCTTGGCGTTGGGCGACTTTGACTCTTGGAAACAAAAGAGTATCTCAAAATCTTGCATGGAGGCGACATAAATTGTTGGCATTCTGCTGCGATTTGTTTCTTAAATGTTTTACTGCTAGTGCAGTCGAATGCATGTTAAGTGATTCCATTGGCGCAGACTGACCAAATATTTTGACGTCAATTTAAGATGGAGAAGAGCAACTCTTCGCAGACAGGCCTTCTCATGGTATGGTTGCAGTCGTCCATAAATTTGGTATCATTTATTTCAGTTCGAGGCTACAGAAGGAGTGCATAAAATGGTCATTATTTTGAAGCAGAAAATCTTAACGGTAGTGTTCCATACCTTAAATAACATTCTTCTGTATTGTGTTTTTAAAGTAAGTCATCGCTTGCGCAAATGGGTCAACCTTTCAATTATGGAAGACACACCGCACTAGGGAGTGTTGGCCCACATTACGGCTTGATGACATACCGCCCATTGCATTAAGCAGCCAAAGCTGTTCACTTGTCTTCAAGTCTCCGTTTGAAATACATATTTGTTATGAATTTTCTTAAGCATTACCATAACGTGGTAAATTTTTTGGTATTGATGGTCATTTAGCTTTGTGTTACTTGCAAAATTTCTTCAGTTCTTCGATTATTGTAATACGTGAAAGGATCTTTGGAAATTTTGTTATTTGCCCTTTATTATTCGGTGCTTGTGATAATGGAAAATTTGATAAAATAATCAAAAAATTGTTTGCAATTTTTTCAACTCACCAATCTTCGTTAGAAGCAAAAACAAAAAGGAAAAGCTTGCTAAGTTTGGACGGGCCGAATCTTATATACCCTCCACCATGGATCGTATGGATCCCGGTATTTCTTTTAGGCAAACAAAGGATAAAAGAAAAGAATTGCAATGCGATTGGAGCTACATCATGTTATGGTCCAATTCGGACCACAATTGAATTGAATGTTGAAGACCCTTGTAGAAGTCGTTTTGTAAAATTCAGCCAATTCAAATAAGAATTGAGCCCTTTAGGGGCTTAAGAAGTAAAATAGGTATATAGGTATATATGGGAGCTGTATCAGGCTATAGACCGATTCAGATCATATTTGACAAGTTTATTAAAGGTGATGGGAGAAGCCGTTGTACAAAATTTCAGCCAAATCGGATAATAATTACGCCCTCTAGAGGCTCAAAAAGTCAAGATCCCAGATCGGTTTATGTGGCGGCTATATCAGTTTATGGACCGATTTGAAGAATATTTGGCACATTTTTTGGAAGTCCGAACAAAACACGTCACGCCGAATTTTAGTCAATTCGGATAGGAATTGCGGCCTCTAGAGGCTCAAGAAGTCAAGACCCCAGATCGGTTTATATGACAGTTATATTAGGTTATGGACCGATTTCAACCATATTTAACACAATTGTTGGCAATTATAACAAAACTACTCATGCAAAATTTCAGCCAAACCGGATGAGAATTGAAGGCTCAGGAAGGCAAGATCCTAGATCGGTTTATATGGCAGCTATATCAGGTTTTCGACCGATTTGAACCAAACATAGCACAGTTATTGAAAGTCGTAACGAAACACGTCATACCAATTTTCAGCCAATTCGGATAGGAATTGCGCCCTCTAGGGGCTCAAGAAGTCAAGACCCAAGATCGGTTTATATGGGAGCTATATCAGGTTATGGAACAATTTAAACCGTACTTGGTACAGCTATTCGAAGTCATAACGGAACACTTTGTGCAAAATTTCAGCCAAATCGGATGAAAATTAAAGCTTCCTGGGGCTCAAGAAATCAAATCGGGAGATCGGTTTATATAGGAGCTAATTCAGATTATAGACCGGTTTAGACCGTACTTAACACAGTTATTGGAAGTCATAACGGTACACTTCATGCAAAATTTCAGGCAAATCGGATAAAAATTGCGGCTTCCAGGGGCTCAAGAAGTCAAATCGGGAGATCGGTTTATATGGGCTCAATCTATATCTGAACCGATATGGCCCATTTGCATTCCCCAACGATCTACATCGATGTTAAGTATTTGTGCAAAATTTCAATCAGATTGCTTTACGAGTTCAACCTCTATCGTGATTTCGACAGACGGACGGACGGACATGGCTAGATCGACTTAGAACGTCGAGACGATTAAGAATATATATGTTTTATTGGGTCTTTGATGAATATTTCGAGGTGTTACAAACGGAATGACTAGATTAGTATACCCCCATCCTTTGGTGGCGGGTATAAAAAGGCATTAAGTCGGCCGGGACGAACTTTAGATACCCACCACCTCGGGTATATATGTGAACCGCCTTTAGTCATAATCCGTTGAAAAATGCATTTTTATGCACCCATAACAGCTATATCCGAATATGGTCCGAGTTGGACCAAATTCGTGACGGACATTGAGTGGTCTAATAAATACCAGTCACTGTTCAAGATTGGTTCAATATTGGTTTTTTGGCAGCTGTATCCAAATATGGGCTCATCTGAACCATATACGACACGGATGTCGAAAAGCCTTACATAAGTCACTGTGTCAAATTAATGTGTACAATAAATGCGCCTTTTATGGGGCCAAAACCATAAATCAAGAGATTGGTCTATATGGCAGCTATATCCAAATTTGGACCGATCTGGACCGTCTTCAAGAAGGATATCGAAAGACCTAACAAAACCAACTGTCCCAAATTACAGCGAAATCGAACAAAACATTCTATGGGCACAAGACCGTTAAGCGAGAGCGGACTATATGGCAGTTATATCCAAATCAGAACCTTTCTAGGCCAAATTGGAAACAGATGTCCAATTGCATAACACAATTCACTGTCCCAAATTACAGCGAAATCGGAAAATAAATGCTCTTTTTACGGGCTTAAGCTATATCCGAATCTGGGCCATCTTCAAAAGTTTATCGAGGGGCCTAACACAGCTCACTGTCCTCAATTTCAGCGAAATCGGACAATTTATGCGGTTTTTATGGGCCCAAGACCTTAAATCGAGAGGTCGATCTATATGGCAGCTATATCCAAATCTGGACCGATTTGAGTCAAACTAAAGTAGTTTACGGGCCCAAGACCTTAAATCGAGAGGTCGATCTATATGGCAGCTATATCCAAATCTGGACCGATTTGAGTCAAACTAAAGTAGTATGTCCTTCTTTATTTTGCTTTATATAAGCTACTTTTGATCGAATCTTTTTAACTCACAAATTCATTTCGTTCAAAAGAAGAAAAGAATAGATGGTGATCTTTTGTTCTTTTGAAGGGTGATTTTTTAGCTATTATCCTTTGGCAACACTGGTTTAAAGAGCTTACGCACGTTTCGTGTTTTTAATTTTATCATGAATCGTCTTACAAACGAACAACGTTTGAAAATTATTAAATTTTCTTATCAAAATGCGTGCTCTGTTATAAAAGTTCATCGCGCGCTTCTTCCATTGAAACTCATTTTTGGCTCAATGGGTACGTAAATTAGCAGAATTGTCGATTTTGGCGTGAAGATCAGCCAGAAGCATTGCAAGAGCTACCAATGCATCCAGAAAAAGTCACAGTTTGGTACGGTTTATGGGCTGGTGGCATCATTGGACCGTACTTCTTCAAAGATGATGCAATTCGTAACTTAACTGTGAATGGTGAGAGCTATCGTGAGATGCTGTTCAAATTTTTTTTGCCCAAAATGCAAGAGCTTGACTTGCATGACATGTGGTTTCAACAAGACGGTGCCACATGCCACACAGCACGCGTAACAATGAACTTGTTAAGAGGCGAACACGGTGAACATTTTATTTCACGTTCGGGATCGGTCAATTTGCCGCCTTTAGACTATCTTTACTATGTCGCTAGAGGCATACCCACAGATTCCAGTTTCCCTGGAATGTGTAGGGTAGTTCCTAGTCTCGCAAGCTCGTCTGCTTTACAATTCCCTGGGATATCTCTGTGACCCGGCACCGAGAACAGGTGAATTTAGAACTGTTCAGCCATCTCGTTAGAGATCTGCGACAGAAATACCTTCTCCAGGGAAATAATGGCTGTCTGAGAAGATATTTATGCTAATCGCCGTTATGACAATATATCTTAGTCATTCCTCCACTTCCTTAATTGCAAGGATCTCCGCTTGATATACACTGCAGTGGTCGTTCTAGTTCTAGTTCTAGTTGGAGTAAACATCAAAGTCCACCTGGTCGTCTTGTTTAGAACTATCCGCATAGAAGTCTATGTAACTTCTATTACCAGGGATATCGAAGTTCCAATCGGTTCTATCAGGTATAGCTGACAGTACTTTTTATTCAAAGCGGCTCAGGTAGGGTGCAATCCACACACCCTGGAACATCGGACATTGTATCAAGGATAACACAGTGTCCGTAGCCGCCACATGAGAAAGTTCCCTTAGACTCACGGCAGTGGTAGCAGCGATTTTCTAGCCACAATGTCCAGATGTAGCATTAGATGTACATGTAGAATTAGATGTAGCATTAAATTCAGTGTATCCGATGTTGTCGTCCTCAGTGCTGCTGTGATGCACATATAAGCCATCCTTTGGATTCAGTAGAGTATTGAGCAGTAGGTGGACTTTTGAAGCGCCGTCCACCAGACCACAAAACCATATAGCAATATAGGTCGGACAACTGCAGTACAAACCCAATGCATGACGCGCGGTCTAAACCCCCCTCAACTTTTGCCAATGGCTCTGTTGCAGGTGTATAGGGCAAGAGTTACCTTTCTTGCCTTTCCAAAATGTTGGAATTGAAGTTTAATTTACCGTCCAGCAAAACACTCAGGTATTATGCGCTTTCTGTAAATGGAACATTCTCTCCTCCCAAGGAGACAGGTTCCACTCTAGGCAACTTGTATCTCCTGCTGAATAGGACCGTGCTATAGATTAAAATAAAGATTTCAGGCATTTTTCTGAATTTTATATATAGCTCTTAAAAAACCACTCTTTACAAGGCTGATATTACCGCCTGACAGGAAGTGCGATGGATCGGTATTGGCGTCTCAACGACACCGAAAAGTGTCATGAAACTAGCCATGAATTTGGCTGTGGATTTGTTGTTAGCCGGAGACTGCGAAAAGCAATTCTTATCTATTTATTGCCCATCTTCTTGTTAAGATAAATCGTACAAAAAACTTGGCCCACGCTATCCATGGAAGAGGATATATTATATTCGGCCCGGACAAACTTAATGCGCTTTACATTTTTAGATAAAAGTTTTTGTAAAATGAAAATACATTTTGCCGATATTACCCTAAAGTCAATGACAGACGTTTTGCATTATTCCACTGTGCGACATGTAGCCTGGGCATAACGACTCAAATACTTCGCCATAAAAACTTTTGTAGTTATTAAATTCCTTTGGTTTCACTAGCTTTTGTACAGTCCTTTTTATCATTTAATTTGCGAAGCACCATCTCAATTTCCAGAATTTATTTGTCCCTCAAAGTCTATTGACATCAATCCAGCATCTCATACTCAGAAATGTCGACGTAATTAATAAGGGCATAACCAACGCTGAAATACAGGCTGTTGGTCTTGCCACTTTGGAAGCCACCATCGATCGATCTTCCGTTTAGCTATCAGTATCATATTACAATCAATAAATGTCGGTTATGGACAATAACAGCCGATAAGTATCACCAAGTTGTGACACATACATAGATTCATTCATTCATTCTTCATTCTATTGAATTTTATTAAATTGTTTTAATTTTTTGACTTTCATGTTCTTAATTTAATCCATTCGCCAAAGATGTCCATAGGAGTTCGATAATTGGTGGTGGCAGTATAGAATTATTTCAGACTTATTGCAGATCCAAGCGCCTGTAGCCGCTTGGCAATTAGAATTTCAGCGTCTCTCATATAAATTCTATGAAATTGCTAGTCGCTGCTTGTTTGGAGCATCAATGCATGAACTCATGTCGCCTTTAGTGTTTGTTTGTTTCGTTTTTCATTTTCGCAAAGTGACAATTAATTAATTGAAGATCATTGACTTACATAAATACGCGCGACCATCTTAAGCACCCCGCCATGCATGTATTGTATGAAAATATGTCGCACTTCGACAAAATGCGAAGCCACTATTTGTAAGGAAATAATATTGAACTTGAAAATATTTTGCTGAAATTAATTAAAATTGCTCGAAATCCCATTAAATCCAAACGACATCATCATCACTATCGCACTTACTTTGCTCTACCGATTCTTTGGTCACTCAATACTTAATTTGTGGGGTGGGTGGGGTGAGGTGCTGTATTTTTATTTTCTTTTTCAATTAATTAATGATCCGGCCAATTAAACAGGGAATTATCAAAAACGATAAAAGAAATTGATGCTATTGAGATAAAATATTTCTTTATTTTTATTTGTTTGTCTGTGGCTAGTTGGGAATAAATGACAATTTCTCTTATTAGGTCAGCTAGGAACCTGAAATAGGAACAACATCAATTCATTAATGAAAACGACTCAATTTTCAAAACAAACAAATGGTCTTGATTGCTAGGAAATTTTCAACAAAGTGTAAATATCGAAACATTTTTATACTCTCCACCATTGGATGAGGGGTATACCGTAAAGTAGATCTAGCCATGTCCGTCTGTCGAAAGGATGCAAAATTTTCCACAAGTGTAAGTCAGTTAGGACTATAAATGGGCCATATTGGTCTACGTTCTGATATAGCTGCCATATAAATCGATCTCGGAACTTAACTCATTGGGTCAGTAGAGGGCGCAATTATTATCTGGTTTGTTTTATTTTGACTTTCAATAACTGTGTCAAAAATGGTCAAAATCGGTTCGTAACCAGATTTAGCTGCCATATACACATAATGCCTTAATTCAGAAGCCATGGACGACCCGGAACAAAGTTTCTGGACTGAACCATATCAACTTGCAAGTATTGTATGCTAAAACTGGTACTCGGCGGAGGACCTGCGTTATTTGAAATATATCTTTTCATTAGCATACATATACAATACTTGCAAGTTGATATGGTTCAGTCCAGAAACTTTGTTTCGGGTCGTCCATGGCTCCTGCGTTATTTGAAATATATCTTTTCCCCAGAGATGTCAACGTCGGATGCAACAGTGGTGAGACAGAGAGACGGCCAGGTATGCTCCACCGTCTCCCTGTCTCACCACTGTTGCATCCGACGTTGACATCTCTGGGGAAAAGATATATTTCAAATAACGCAGGAGCCATGGACAACCCGCAACAAAGTTTCTGCACTGAACCATATTTCAAATAACGCAAGTCCTCCGCCGAGTACCAGTTTTAGCATACAATACTTGCAAGTAGATATGGTTCAGTCCAGAAACTTGTTACTTTATCTGCCTTTCGACTCTCCGACACCGCCACCCACGTCGGAACTGCAACGACTGGTGAGGAAAGCAAAACAAAGAGAAAACGGGGTACTAATAGGGTGCGATGCGAACTCCTACCACATTTCGTGGGGTAGTACCAACATTAATAAGCAAGGCCAGGCCCTGGCAGAATTCTTGAATGCAAACGACCTAGCAACACTTAATATTGGTAACACCGCTACCTTTGTTAATAGGATTGGGGAGGAGGTTTTAGATGTGACGATATGTTCGGAAAGTCTAATCGATGAGGTTCAGGATTGGAGGGTCTCCATGGAACACTCTTTCTCTGATCATCGCCACATTAGGTTTGGAATAGCACGGCCAGCGCCGAATCTGATAAGCTTCCGGAATAAGTTGAAAACCAATTGGACAAAAATCGGAAGGCTACTCAGAAGAAGACTTGGGCAAGATAATTTAGATTGTCCAAGCATAGAAGACACTGACGAAAATATTAACTGGATTACGACTGCACTGGTGGGGTCCTTCGAAGATAGTTGTCCTCTTCAGGAAAGGAAATCAGCCCAAGAAAAACCCTGGATGAACGGAAAGATTCGCAATAATGGGAAAGAGGTCCGCAGGCTTTATAACAGAGCACGCCGTAAAAACACCGAAGTTTCTTAGGATGTGTATTAAACACGGCTCAAGGAATACATTAAGGTTCCTAGAGCGACAAAACATGAATCCTGGAAGCTTTTCGCGAACAGGTCGATGGCGTTAATGACGCAGCCAAGATAAAAAGTTTCTCTCAAAAACCCATGTCCAAACTGAAACTTTAGTAGACGACATGGAAGTGAGAGCAGAGACAACGGAGGACATGTTGAGGCTTTTGATGAAAACCCATTTTCCACAGGATACGACGGTACTCACAGGGACACCGGAATCTTGGAATAATGATGTTGATCAAAGGTTTATAATACTGGAATTTATGTTGAAGGAATCTTTGAGGAGCTTCAAACCATTTAAGTCTCCCGGACCTGATGGAATATTTCCGGCATTACTACAGAAGGAGACAAAGTATCTGGAGCCCCACCTGGCCAATATTATCACAGCGTGCCTGGGACTTGCGTTTACTTCGAAAGCCTAGCAGAGGGAAAGGGTGGTATTTATACCCAAACCCGGCAAGGCAAGTTATGCGACACCAAAGGCCTACAGACCCATAAGCTATATGTCCTTTCTACTCAAAACCATGGAACATATTGTGGACACCATGATAAATAATAGGACATCCAGCGAACTGCTCAAATACAAAGAGCAAGCCTATATCAAGGGAAGGTCAGTGAAGACTGCCCTGAACGAGGTTGTGCATAAAATAGAAGAATCCTTCGATGCCAAAATGTACACACTGGCGGTATGCATTGACATCGAGGGGGCTTTTAATAATATGCGGACTGACATACTGATCCAATCCTTAGACCAGTACCGGGTGGACCCGGTCCTTAGAGACTGGATAAACCATATGCTAAGGAACAGTTGGATACATTGTGTGTCCCATGGCATAAATGCAAGGGAGAAAGTTGCACAGTGCACGCCACAGGGGGACCACTTTTATGGTTGATCACCATAAATGACCTATTACGGATGCTGATTGAGGGAGGATTTGAACACGTCTGCTAGGCAGACGATGTTATAATACATTTAAGGGGTCAGGATCCGAACCAGCTATGCAGAAGGGCGGAAAGGGTCTTGCATATTGCATATGACTGGGCTAGACCCAGAGGTCTCAATGTTAACCCAGTGAAGACTGAAATATGCCTGTTCATGAGGAAGACGAAGGTGGACCAATTTAACACACCACGTTTCCTCATTAAGACGATTTCGATATCTGACAAGGTCAAATACTTAGGTGTGATCTTGGACAGGAAACTGAATTTGGAAGTATCACATTCAGGAGTGTATTGAAAAGGCTCATAGATGTTGGGTGCTATGTAGAAGGGCCGAAGGCTCAAAATGAGACTTGAATCCTAGGATAGTCCACAGGCTCTACAGGAGCGTGATAAGACCAATACTTACTTACGCCTCTTTAGTTTGGTGGACTGCTATGGAGAAAAAGTGCAACATAAGGACCATACAACAAGTTCAGAGAACATGTTGTCTTGGTATAGGCGGAGCAATGAGGACCACGCCCACCAGGGCACTGGAGACTACTCTAGATATCCGACCCATTGACATACAGATTAAGTGTAAGGCAGCCACTGTGGCTATGAGACTTAAGGCTATGGGAGAATGGATTGAGGATGGCAGGTTTCCTTCCCTTCCAGGTAAGAGGTTTCCAATCGGATACCTGAGATGAACCTTCAAGTCGAGTGCGAGGCACTGCTGCCAGCGGCACAGTCTTGAATTGACTGAACCCTAGTATTGCCATCTGGAACATCTGTTGCACGAATGGATTTAAGCTCGAAGACAGAGTGGGCCTCGGGGTCTCCATTGAGAACACAGGGAATGAGATCTGTTTTAGTCTGCCTGACCATAATACGGTCCTGCAGGCGGAGATCCGGGCGATCATGGAATGCGTGAAGTGGTGTAGTGCTTACGCGAGGACGTCGAGTGTGAACATCTTTACGGACAGTAAAATTGCCATAAGGCAATAACAACTAGGACGGTAAGGTCACGAACGGTCTTGCAGTGTAAGAAGGAGATAAACGTCTTCTCTGAGGATGGCAAAATCGGCATCGTTTTGGTGCCGGTCAATAACGGAGTAAGGAGGAATGAAATGGTAGATGAATTGGCGGTGAAGGCCAGAGGACTGTCGTTATAAAACTTGGTGAACCCTAAGCCTTTCGGGTGGACACAGTCTAAGTTAAGGGCGTGGGCGACAAATGTGCAAGCAACACTGTGGAACAGCGAAACGGTCGGTAGGACTGCGAAAATCCTATGGGGGGATCCAGATCGTAAGAAGACGAGGCTATTACTGAAAGGACGTAAGAAGGAGGTCAGTATAGCTATTGCTATCATAACGGGACACATAGGACAACGAGCTCACTTATGTAAAATCGGTGCGGCAAGTGATAGCATGTGTAGGGCTTGCAGGGATTTTGTAAGTAGCACGGAACCCCTAACTAAAAATTTTCTTTTTACTTTATAGTTTTTAGAGCGCATAACAAGCCGTTTACTGGCTTAGGTATATGTATATAGTGGCATGAGGCAGCTTAATATCTGCACCCTCTTTTCAACCTAACCTAACCTAGTAGCGTGCTGGGATTACTATTGTGGGACATGGGTTCGGTTCCCATTAGAGGCCTAGTCTATTGCTACTTTGGTACCACAATGGACCAAAATAGTTTAATTGACTATCTTTTGAAAATAGTCTACCACTCTATCCTAACCTACCATGGTCATTTTAAACATTTTGCTCATTAAAAAATGCCTCCTGATGTCACCCACACTTTTCACATTCCTTTTTTTCGTGCTGCGGTTTATCGGCTCACGTTAAGGGTTTTTTTCCCACTGCATTTCGCAGTTCACCTTTTTATGCTCTCTCGCCAATGTTTTTGTTTGTTTACGTTTTTAAATACACCACGATCTGCCTTAAGCACATGCACACACAAATTTTTGTTGATGATTTGCAACAACTTTAACATCTTTTAATAAAACTAAACTTTCGAAACCATTTTTTAACATATTTTAATGGGCTAATTAAAACGCTGCGGTTTAAAAAAAATTTAATATTTGCTGAATTTTAAATAGTTAGTTTCAACGAAATTCAAAGACTGCTTTAAGTTACGACCGACAGAGATTAGAAATGTACACGAACTGAGGTAACAGAGTTACCAACTCATATGTTTTGTTAGGATATCGTGGTGAATTAAGTGGTGGGTTTTGCATGTAGCATTCTCTTTTTGTAGAAGCAAAGTAAATACAATCGAATCCGGTTAATTGGCAACAGCAAAATACAAGAAATATGTTTCAATTACCCGACGTTTTCAATAATGCGAAGTCCGGGTAATTGGAAGACGGTTCAAGTAGTTTGAAGAATTAAAAATGTTTTCCATTAGCAGAACTTCAGTAAGTTAAAGGATTTGTAATTGAAAAATCTGGAATTAAAAAAATTATGGGGAATATTTGCTGTAACTAGTGCTATTAGTTAAATCGCAACATTGGTCAAACTAAGCGGATTTAATCTCTTTGAATTGTGACTTTTTTGGCATAAATTTGTATTTCAATTAAGCGATTTTTCGATTAACCGGCATATCAATTAGGCGGAGTGAAATGTGTTAAAAAGACATTAAAATCATGTAGTTCAAGTGATTTTTTTTTAATTAAAAGGTGTTCAATTTATTTAAAGAAAAAATTTCTCATTTTTTTAACTAATTTGAAAATGATCATTTTCTCTTTTCTTTGCAGCATACTGAACTATTTATCGCAAAATAACTTGAACTTGTCATTCCTAATCGAAGCTTTAACGGAGATGTAAATAACTCGCCCCCACTAACCGATACAAAAAAATCAAAACAACGCCAGAACTATCAGCACAACAAATTCAGGGAAATCCAAAGCATAATCACCACCCAAGATATAATACACAAATTTTGTGTTGCAAAAACTGAATATCAATTAAGACCATTTTTCCCCTTTAAAACTCTTGAAATGTCTGCTTCCATGGTGGCCATATTGAAACTTTTGTTTCTGTGCGCCTTGGCCCACACAGCTGGGTGTTTGGCTCTGCCAACATCGAGTGTGGTGAAAACATTTGAAACGGCTACTGATCCACCTAAGATTTCCGAATATGTTATAGTGCGTGGTGAAGATTCTTCGAATGAAAATCCCCACTTTAAATTGGCCGCTTCAATGTTGTTGAAAAGTTTGCAACAAGAGACTGCCGAAATACTGCCGCTGGTTGATGAGCCATTGGAGGAATGCAGTAATCCCTCGCATAAGGCCACATTTTCACCCTATGACTACACTGTGTTATTGGCCATGTTAGTCATATCGCTGGGTATTGGCATTTTCTATGGATTCTGTAAGAAATCGGGCAGTTCATCGAATGAATTTTTGCTTGGTTCCGAAATGTCCATATTTCCGGTTACTTTGAGTTTGACCACAAGCTTCATAACAGCTATTGAGTTGTTGGGCAATCCATCGGAAATGTACTTTCAGGGATCACAATTTGTATTGATTGGTAAGTAAGCAGTGTGGACATGGCAGAACAATAAGATAAACTTAATTTTTTTTGTATGCAGTTATTCCCATGGTTTTTGTCATACCGGTTGCTGTCAAAGTTTTCTACCCGATTTATTTCAAAATGGAATTGACCAGTTGTTATGAATATCTGGGTATACGTTTTGGCAAGGAAATTCGCGTTTTGGGCGCTGTATTATATGTGCTGCAGGTAAGATATACTTAAATAATCTAAAATAAATCCGGTAAGTCGGTCCTCAGAGAGAGAGAGAGAGAGAGAGAGACTGCCATTAATAAACTTGGTTAACCTGAAACCTTTCGGTTCGATGCAGTCCCTGTTTAGGGCGTGGGTGACAAAAGCTCGGTAGGACGACGAAAATCTTTGGGGGGGATTCGGCTCGTGAGAAGACGAGGCTATTACTGAAAGGAGGTAAGAAGGAGGTCAATCTAGCTCTCGGTATCATAATGGTACACATAAGACTACGAGCTCGCGGCAAGTGATAGCATGTGTAGAGACTGTGGAGTAGATGATCAGACCTTTGAGCATTTCCTACGTCATTGCCCGGCTTTCGCGGTTAACAGATACAGGTACTTAGGTGGGGACAAAGTACCAGACATGAAGTAACTTAGTGGCGTGGCATGGATAAAGGGGTTTTGTAGGCTGAAAAGAGGTGGTGAATTAATATCCGCACCCTCGTTTCAGCCTAACCTAACCTGTTAAAGACAAAAGTCAAAAATGAAAGTCAAAATATCGTTAAAGTTAGGAATTTGACCATGTACCTGAGTTAAAGATACAAGGTAGACTTATAAATAGGAGCTTCTTTCAATGTTTAGTTTTTGTACATTTTAATGCCAAGTCTAAAAACATAATTTTTTAAAAAATAATAATTGGAGAGTCTACTGTGAAGTAAAATAAAAATCAATCTTCGATCGAAATTTTAAACGAATAGTCGCGTCCGTAAATAAATCTGAAATAAAATTTGAAGAAATCTTCTTTATTTTAAACTTTTGGCTATTTGGCGCATTTTCATTGCTAAAATCCTATGAATAAAATTTTGGGCCAAATGTTGTTTCTGTGTAATAAGAAACCGGTTAATTTTGGTTAGAAATCGATTTATCAAAAACCCGAAAAATGCGAATTTAAGGAACTTAATTAAGCTTAATTAAAATCCGGTTTTTAAAAACCGAACTGATGTTTTAAGCTTCCACGCTTTAAATGGGAAAATTTAAAAAAAACATCACTGTGTACATTTATGTGATTTACATATGCCATCTGTTGGCAAATATTGCAACATACCACTTTCCGCGACTGTTATACTTTTCAGTGTTGGTAAACGTTTAACATAAAATTTAGCATATTTTTAGGAGCTTATTATTTCCCATTGATGTGATTCACTTATGCCATCTGTTGGTGAAAATTGCAATCACACTCTCTGTGACTGTTATACTTTTCAGTGTTGGTAAACATTTTATATATTTAACATAAAATGTAGCATATTTTTAGGAACTTATTATATATACATTAACAGTTTTTTGAAAATTTTGTACAGGATGAAAGGATTTTAAGGCCTTTTCGTTAATTTTCCTTTTGTTAAAATTTAATCCGGTTTCGTTTTTGTTTTTCTTTTCAGATGTGCTTCTACACAGCAGTTGCTGTCTTGGCACCCGCCATTGCCCTCTCCAAGGCAACTGGTTTGGATACAAAAATTGCTGTTGTGCTTATCTATGTTGTTTGTGTATTCTATTCATCGCAGGGTGGCATGAAAGCTGTTGTCATTGCTGATTCTTTCCAGGTAAAATTTTCTACATTTCGAATGAAAATGCATTTAATCTAAAACTTTTTTTTTGCTTTTGTCAGGCTGCAGTTTTGGCTTTGTCTTTGATTTTGGTTGTTGCCTTGGGTAGCTTTTATAGTGGCACACCTGCTGAGATCTTCAAGACTGCTGCCGAAAGAGATCGTTTGGAATTTTTCAAGTAAGTCTTATGGTAAAAACAATCCCACCGATGGATCAGACGGAGGGATATTTAATAAAAGCCTGCAAATGTCAAATTTTTCTCTATTCATGCCATCTGTCTAAAACAAATGCATTGCTGCAATGTAACATCGCACAATGGGACAAAATCGAAAAAAAAACTAGTAAATAATATGCCGTGTGAGAACGGCTAGAGATTTCTCTTTGAAATTTGGAATGGTTAGAACTGAGGTGTTAGCGAGAACAAGTAACATAACAAAACACTACTTCCAAATTTCATCCAAATCGGACAAAAATTGCGGCTTGTAAAGGTTCAAGAAGTAAAATCGGGAGAACGGTCTATATGGGAGCTATATCAGGTTATTGATCAAAGATTTGACAGCCCCAACAAATTTTTTAAATACCGAGGTCAACAATTTTAAGGGCCTGCCAAAAGGCCACCGGACCTTGAAGTTTTGCACACGATCACACTAACACCTCAGCTCTAACCCTTACAAATTTCAAAGATATATCTCTACCCGTTTTCACACGGCATATTTTTACTGGTTTCTTTCGATATCTTCTACTGTGCGATGGTGTCGTAAATGCTGCCGCCGGAATGGTGCAGGAAGTAATATTAATAGGAATGAGATCGTTCATTCCGACTAAAAATTGATCGGTTAAATCAAAAGATAAAATTTGGTTTAACCGGGCTTGCAGAGATGCTGTCAGATCAAAACAGGATGCATTTAGGATTTGGCGTCTGAAAAAAAAAAACGCCAATACCGAATGCTGTGCCAGAGTACTTAGACACGAAAAGTTTCTTTACGAACAGGGTCTTCGTGCCAAAGTTATTGCTTCTCCGAAGCAAAAGCTTTTCGTCATTCGTAAAAAGAGTAAAGGGCAACCCATCGGCAATCCCAACTCTTCTTAAGGATGATCAGGTGTTCACTGACCCGGTTGATAAGGCTAATCTACTGGCTGAAATGTTTGTAGGAGATTTTTCCTTGCCATTTAGCAATCAACCACTCCCCTTGATTGATAGTGTACTTAGTTCGATGCCTCAGATATTCTTTCGAACACGTGGAGTTAAAAGGGTCCTTGCGGATCTCGACGTTAATTCATCTCCGGGCCCGGACGATATATCAACACTTGTCCTTTGTAAGTGTTCTTCGACGCTTGCTCGTCCACCACGCAACCTTTTCAACCTTGCTTACCGTGCGGGAGTTTTCCCAGCGCCTTCGAAGGTTGCGAACGGTCAGCCCTTCCCCAAAAAAGGTAGGGCGAACATCCCTGCGATTTACCGGCCAATTGCGATATGCTCTGCGCTCTCCAAGATTATGGAGAGTATGGTTAACCATCATCTTGTCAGATACTTAGGGTCCAATGGCCTTCTTAGCGACAGATAGTATGGGTTCCGCAGAAATCGCTCTACGGGTGACCTCATGGCACTTCTGTCGGAACGATGGAGTCGCTCTATCCATTAGTTTGGTGAGATTAATGTCGTGGCTCTGGATATCTGCAAGGCATTTGATAGGGTCTGGCACGGTGCACTTTTATCAAAGCTTATCGCTTTTGGAGTCGGTAATAACTTCGTTCGATTTATATCGAGCTTTTTCAGAGATCGCACTATACGAGTTGTTGTAGATGGGTTCTCATCCGATAAGTATATATTGACGGCAGGTGTGCCACAAGGCTCTGTCCTTTCCCTTCCCTTTTTCTTATTTTCATTGACGATCTATTGGGTCAGACTTCGAATCCAGTCTACTTATTTGCCGATGACAGTAGTCAGTGTCATTCATATTCATTCGACCATAGGCCCAGTCCTCAAGAAATTGTGGACAGGAGGCGCATTATGGATGAGACGCTCTCCCAGGATGTGTTGGCCATTTCCGAGTGGGGTAGAATGAATGGAGTAGACTTTAGCGCACAGAAGACGCAGTGCTGTTTCTTATCTCACAAGCGATTCACTAACCCACTACAATCGTCGATATCTATCGACGGTATAGATATTGAGCAATCAGATTCTCTTGATGTTCTGGGCATAAAGATACAATGTAATGCCCGTTGGTCAAAACATGATTCGAAGTGTCGAAAGAAGCATTCAAGTGTTTGGGGTTTTTTTAAGCGGTACAAGAAATATTTCACCTCTTCTGATCTTCTCAATATCTATATTACCTACATCAGGGTGAGGATGGAATATAACTCTCATATATGGGCAGTAGCTCCAAAATCATACTTGGAGCTACTTGACCGTGTTCAACGGAGAGCGATGGTGTTGATTGGGGACAGTAGAGTATCCAACTCTATTGCTTTGCTTGAACCTCGTCGGCATGTGGGTAGCATTCTATTGCTCTATCGTAATTTTCATGGCGTGTGTTCCATGGATATTCGTCTTCTTATCCCTGACGTTCGGATGTTCACCAGAAATACAAGACTTGCCAGGAACTCACACCCGTTTGCAATCGTTTGGCCAGTCGAGCGAACTAGCACTACCGATAAAATTCATTTTTCGCCCGAACCATTCGTATGTGGAACCGACTTCCGGCTAATGTCTTTTCCACCGACATTGACGTTCAGAAATTTAAGACGAATATCAACAAACACTACTCACTTTCTCCCCCCCTCCTACCCTTAACTTTCCTTAAATGCCAACGCAATGCACTGCATATATAGGGGACATGCCCTGCGTGTTGGTTACGTGAAAAAAAACGACTTCTGCTGTGACCTTCAGCATACGCTACAAATATGGTCTGAATTGGTTCATAACCTGATATAGCTGTCATATAAACCGATCTCTCGATTCCTTAGCCCTGGTAGGTGGCAATTCTTTTCTGTTTGGGCTGAAATATTGCATAATGACTTTTACTTTAGTCTTCAACAGTCAAACCAAGTATGGCCCCAATTGGTTCAAAACTTGGTATAGCTCCAATAGCATAGAAAATATTATCCATTATCTTTTGTCTCCTATAAAGAGCTATCGGGGAAAAAACTTGACCAATGCGATCCATAGCAGAGGGTATAAAAGAGTCGACCGGACGAACTTAGCACTTTTTTTTTTGAGTTGGGAAGAATTTTTTTTAATACCCCTAACATTTTCTGTAATTTATAGTTTCAACATGGATCCCACAACCCGTCATACAGTCTGGTCGGTGGTCATTGGTGGCTTCTTCTATTGGACCTCGTTGTTCTGTACCAATCAGGCTTCGGTGCAGAAATGTATGTCGCTGAAATCATTGAAATTGGCACGCATTGCTTTGGGTTTTGCCATTTTGGGTTTGGTGGTGGTGTTCCTGCTGAACTTCTACACAGGTCTAATGGTGTTCAATCACTATGCCGATTGCGATCCCTTGACTGCAGGGCGCATTACAGCTACTGATCAGCTATTACCCTACTATATCATCAGTACGTATGAGCATATTTATACCATGGCAGGTATATTTGTGGCGGGTATTTTTGCAGCAAGTTTGGGGTGAGTTTTAAGACTAAGTGAATTGGCATTTTTTATTCAATAATAATTTTAATTGTTTTTAGAACTGTGGCCTCTGCCTTGAATTCCTTATCGGCTGTAACCTGTGAGGATTTATTGGTGAATGGCTTGAACATCAAAATCTCACCCGACAAGGGTGCTCTCTATGCCAAATGGATGTCCTTGGGCTATGGCATTTTGTCTTTTGGTTTGGTCTTCATTGTCGAACGTTTGGGTGGAGTTCTACAAGCTACGCTTACGCTCAATGGCCTGATTGGAGGTGTTACTTTGGGCCTTTTTGTCTTGGGCATTGCATTTAAGAATGCCAATACCAAAGGTGCTTTCTACGGTGGCATCTCAGCCTTGGTCATTGTGATTTTCATTGGTGTAGTGGCTCAGATTTCGAATGTGGATCCTGAAGATTTGCCATTGTCGGTGGAAAATTGTGATTGTTTGGTTAATACCACTGAAACTTCGTTGATATTGTCGGCAGTGCGTAGAGAAGCGGTGGAGACGGTTGAAAGTGGCTTTACGTAAGTAACCAAAGTTTGGATTTTGGCTTAAGAAAATGTAAACTAATTTCAATTTTGTTGCAGTGATTGGCCCATATTTAAACTTAGCTATATGTGGTATTCCATGCTTGGCTGTTTATTGACTCTTGCCTTGGGCATTATCATCTCAGCCATTGTCAATGCTGTTCAAAAACATCGCGTTTTGAAGATCAATTCCAGCAAGACCACCAACAATATCAGCATGAATACTGAGACCAATTTACCCAAGGAGAACATTAACAACTCCTCTGCTATGCATACACCTGAACTAATGGTAGTTCCGACCGAAGCCGCTGGTGGTGGCCATGTCAATCATGCCATACGTTTGGATGATGAGCAATAACTTAGTCAACTCTTTACTCCATAGCTAACCAACGTTTAGTAGAATTTATAGTAGTCGATTGTGGTTAACACATAGACCTATGCATTTCTTGGGTATCTGTGTGTTATCCTACCTCCTACTAGCCCCCGCATATCTATATATATATATACAAATATATCCCACCCACTCTATGTATGCACCAAGTATTTATTTTATGTACAAATTACCTCTTATTAGTTTGTAGTACCTCAACACCCTCATGGTCCCTATTATTCGGGGGGCAGAACCTCAAGGACCTCTTTAGTGAGTGAGTGTCGTTAGCAAATCCTCAGAAACAGTGATACACACAAAACTTAATTTAGCCATAAATCTTGTCTAATCTTCTTTATGGTCGCAATTACAAAGTAACCGTATACTCGTACATTTGTAGTAACTAGTTCTTATCTATATACATATGTATCTATGCACCAGTATTTGTTTAAAACGCCCATGCCACGCCCACACACTGTCACAATCTACTTGAAAGGGTATTCAAATGGGAAATCTTTATTGATTTCATTCGAAATGTTGGCAAATGTTGCGCTCTTATTACTTTTTATATATTGTAGAAAACGATATGATGTTTTATAAACACATCTTATATGCATGCAATTGTATTGAAATAAAAATGTAATGTGAAGAAAAACCTCAATTTGATTGAAATTAATTTTAAATTTTAAGAGGGGTGGGTTCCGAGTGGTCTGGTAGTATTTTGACTATGATTGGTGGGGCAGATGAAAAGGTGACAGATGCAGATGCTAGCTCACTAGGATTTAAGGCTGCTGCATCTGCCGAAATTTAGTTTAGCAAGAACTACTTTGGTTTGTCGAGAGCGATTAACTTTATCGGGTGCTATGGACGGCAGATGGTCTCCATACACTGAATTCATTCGGCAGCTGTTGACCGCTTTCGCTACCATATCACAGTGAGTGCTTTTTATACCCGCTTGATATGCTGCTTGATTCAGAGGATTTCATTTGTAGCGCTGAACCCCTCATGATGACCTAAACCGACGTCTCTGGGCAGTGCTTTGCTATTCGCAAGATGATGGTTTAAATGGTTGCTGCAAGAACAGCTCAGTTAATACTACTTAGGCGAGTAAAGATGTCAAGGGAACCAAAACTAATCATTATTCCAAATTTTTTCGAAAGCAGATTATAAGTGAGGCTTTTACATGACCTTCACCTTAAATCGGGAGATTGGTATATGCGGCAGGCGAAACCGGGTAAGTGAAACGCTAAATTAAGCCCATTTTGTTTTACTTATGCGTTATTTTCACTTAAAAATAGGATCGGTTAAGTGAAATTCTTTTTCCAGTTAATCTGTCATCCTTTTTGCTGAAGTCTCTTGAGAGGTTGATAGAAACATATCTTAGGTCAAAAATCCCTGAAGATCGCCTGTCGCGACGGCAGCAAGCGTATAGCAAAGGCAAATCGACTGAAACAGCCCTTCACGACCTACTCGGCTACATAATTTCTTGATATTGAAGGTGTTGCCACTAACGGACAACCAACGTCAATCATGAAGGAGTTGGAGTTTCTAGGAATTAACTCTTCCGCAAGAAAGTTTTTTAATAACTTACTTACTAAAAGATGCATAACGGCAGTCTTGGGATCTGTGGATCTAAAAAGATGGATTAGCAGAAGAACATCTCAAGGAGGTGTGCTGTCTCCTCTACTTTGGAAGATAGCCATTGCAAATTGCATATTTTTGCCCATGAACATACCTGGCATAGTACCTCACAAATGGCGCCAGCTTTAGGAGGGACAACCACCGCTGAAAGATTTTTCTGATGGTCTCGCCAGGATTCGAACCAGGCGTTCAGCGTCATAGGCGGACATGCTAACCTCTGCGCCTCCATTACCTTTATATTATTGTCTCTGGAAGAAAAAGGCGTAAAATTAGACGCTTATGCTGATGACGTGGCAATTGCGGTTAGGGGAAGGTTTGCCAGCACCCTAAGAGATATACTTCAGGAAGCTCACCGTGCAACAGCGAAGTGGTCAACCCAAAGTGGTCTAGGTATAAATCCGTGCAAGACACAAGTAGTTATTTTCAGCAGGAGACACAAGTTGCCTACAGTGGCACCTGTCTCCTTGGAAGGAGAGAATGTTGCATTTACAGAAAGCTCAAAATACCTGGGTGTTTTGCTGGACAGGAAATTAAACTTCAAATCCAACATTTTGGAAAGGGCAAGAAAAGCAACCCTTGCCCTATACACCTGCAAGAGAGTCATTGGCAAAAGTTGGGGGGTTTAGAACGCGCATCATGCATTGGGTATTTACTGCAGTTGTCAGACCTATAATGCTGATACAATATCAGATGTTCCAGGCAGTGTGGATTACACCCTACCTGAGACGCTTTTTGGTAAAAAGTACTGTAGAACTGATTGGAACTAAGATATCCCTGGTAATAGAAGTTACTTGGACTTCTCTATGGATGGTTCTAAACTAAACAACCAGGTGGGCTTTGGGGCGTACTCTAAAGATCTAGAACTGGTCATATCGTGAAGGTTACCCGACCACTGCAGTGTGTATCAAGCGGAGATCCTTGCAATTAAGGAAGTGGTGGAATGATGGCTAAGATATAATGTCATCACGAAGATTGGCATAAATATCTTCTCCGACAGCCATTAAGTCCCAGGAGAACGTATTTCTAAAAACAAACAAAAACCGCCCTCGACTGTCGCAGATATCTCAACGAGATGGCTGAACAGTCCAAAATTAACCTGTTCTGGATGCCAGGCCACAGATATATCCCAGGGAATTGTATAGTCGACGAGCTTGCGAGACTAGGAACTACTCTACACATTCCAGAGATACTGGAATCTGTGAGTACATATATCACTTGACGCACCGATTTTGCATTAGTGAGCTCGTAGTCCTATGTGTCCCGTTATGACACCATATATGTATGTCGATATATATGAATATTGCCCGATTTTCACTTCTAGAGCCACTGCTAACGCACTTATTGACCAATCTTGCCAAAATATTGTACATCGACTACCATAATATGTAAGAAATTTGTTCGAAATCGGTTCAGATTTAAATACAGCTCCCATATAAAGGGTGATTTTTTTGAGGTTAGGATTTTCATGCATTAGTATTTGACAGATCACGTGGGATTTCAGACATGGTGTCAAAGAGAAAGATGCTCAGTATGCTTTGACATTTCATCATGAATAGACTTACTAACGAGCAACGCTTGCAAATCATTGAATTTTATTACCAAAATCAGTGTTCGGTTCGAAATGTGTTCAAATTTTGACAAATTTTGTTCAGCGATGAGGCTCATTTCTGGTTGAATGGCTACGTAAATAAGCAAAATTGCCGCATTTGGAGTGAAGAGCAACCAGAAGCCGTTCAAGAACTGCCCATGCATCCCGAAAAATGCACTGTTTGGTGTGGTTTGTACGCTGGTGGAATCATTGGACCGTATTTTTTCAAAGATGCTGTTGGACGCAACGTTACGGTGAATGAACACATTTCGAACCGAACACTGATTTTGGTAATAAAATTCAATGATTTGCAAGCGTTGCTCGTTAGTAAGTCTATTCATGATGAAATGTCAAAGCATACTGAGCATCTTTCTCTTTGACACCATGTCTGAAATCCCACGTGATCTGTCAAATACTAATGCATGAAAATCCTAACCTCAAAAAAATCACCCTTTATATGTTCGCCAGATTTTAGGTTAGGTTCAAAAGAGGGTGCTGATATTGATCCGCCCCATGCCACTATGGACATACACCTAAGCCAGTAATCGGCTTGTTGTGCGCTCTAAAAACTACAAATTAACCTCTAAAAAGGAAATTTTAAGTTAGGAATTCCATGCTACTTACAAATATCAGTCCTAAGTTTCAATACCACTCCCCTAAGTTGGTTCATGCCTGGTATTGTGTCTCCACCTAAGTGCAGGTATCTTTTAGACGTAAAAGCCGGGTAATGACAAAGGAATTGCTCCAGCGTCTCATCATCTTCCCCGCATGCACTACACACGCTATCACTTGCTGCACCGATTTTATATAAGTGAACTAGTAGTCCTATGTGTCAGTAATAGCCTCGTCTTCTCACGATCTGGATTCCCCATAGTATTTTCACCGTCCTACCGACCGTTTCGCTGTTCCACAATGTTTCATGCGCATTCGTCACCCACTCCCTTAACTCGGATTGCGTTGACCCGAAAGGTTTCGGGTAAACCAAGTTTATTGACGGTAGTCCTCTGGCCTTCACCGTCAAATCGTCTGCCCTTTCATTTCCCCTTACTCCGTTATGGCCCGGCACCCAAACGATGCGGATTTTGCCATTCTCAGAGAATGCATTAATCTCCTTCTTACACTGCAAGACTGTTCGTGACCTTACCGTCATGGTTGTTATTGCCTTTATGGCAATTTTACTGTCGGTAAAGATGTTCACACTCGAAGTCCTCGCGTTAGCACTTCCCCACTTCACGCATTCCGTGATCGCCCGGATATCCGCCTGCAGGACCGTATTATGGTCAGGCAGTCTAAAACACATCTCAGTCCCTGGGTTCTCAATATAAACCCCCTGGCCCAATCTGTCCTCTATCTTTGATCCATCGGTGTAACATGATCTTCCAGATGGCAAGACTAGGGTTACGTCAATCCAAGAATGTGCCGATGGCAGCAGTGCCTTGCTCTCGACTTCAAGGTTCATCTCAGGTATCCGATCGGAAACCTCTTCCCTTCCTTTCAGGTTTCCTATCGTCACCTCGATTATACCGCGCTGGTATGAGCTGCTCCCATCCTCAATCCATTCTCCCATCGCTTTATGTCTCATAGCCACAGTGGCTGCCTCACACTTAATCTGTATGTCAATGGGTCGGATATCTAGATTAGTCTCCAGTGCCCTAGGGGGCGTGGTTCTCATCGCTCTGCCTATGCCAAGACAACATGTTCTCTGAACCTGTTGTATGGTCCTTATGATGCACTTTTTCTCCATAGCTGTCCACCAAACTACTGAGACGTAAGTAAGTATTGGTCTAATTACTCTCCTGTAGAGCCGGTGGACTATCCTTGGATTCAGGTCCCATTTCAAGCCTACGCCCCGTCTTCATAGTGCCCAATATTTGTGAGCCTTCTCAGTATGCTCTTGAATGTGACACTTCCAATTCAGTTTCCTGTCCAAGATCACACCTAATTATTTGACCTTGTCAGATATCGAAATAGTCTTATTGAGGAAACGTGGTGCGTTAAATTGGCCCACCTTTGTCTTCCTCGTGAACAGTCTTCTCTGGGTTAACATTGAGACCTCTGGGTCTAGCCCAGTCATATGCCATTTGCAGGACCCTTTCGGCTCTTCTGCATAGCTCGTTGGGATCCTTATTCCTTAGAAGTATTATATCATCATCTGCCTAGACGACGGGTTCGAATCCCTTCTCAGTCAACATCCGTAATAGGGCATATATAGTGGTCACCCATAGGAGTGGCGATAAAATGCCCCCCTGTGGCGTGTCCTGTGTCACTTTCTACCTTATATTTATGCCATGGGACACACAATGTATCCACCTGTTCCTTAGCATATGTTTAATCCAGTATCTAAAGACCGGGTCCACCCGGTACTGGTCCAGGGATTGGATCAGTGTGTCGGTCCGCACATTGTCAAAAGCCCCCTCGATGTCAATGCATACCACCAGTGTGTACGTTTTGGCAGCGAGGGATTCTTCTATTTTATGCACAATCTCGTGCAGGGCAGTCTCCCTTGATGTAGGCATGCTGTTTGTAGTTAAGCAGTTCGCTGGATGTCCTATCCTTTATCATGGTGTCCACAATATGTTCCTTGGTTTTGAGTAGAATGGGAATTGGTGTCGCATAACTTGCCTTCCCGGGCCTCCTGTCAGGCTTTCGAAGTACATGCAAGTCCTAGGCACGCTGTAAAAATTTTGGCCAGGCGAGGCGGCAGATAGTTTGCCTGTTTCTGTAGTAATGCCGGAAATATTCCATCAGGTCCGGGTGACTTAAATGATTTGAAACTCCTCAAGGATTCCTTCACCATAAATTCCGTAATTATAAACCTTCGATCAGCGTCATTATTCCAAGATTCCGGTGTCTCCGTGAGTCCCTTCGTATCCTGTGGAAAATGGGTTTTCATCAAAAGCCTCAACATGTCCTCCGTTGTCTCTGCTCTCACTCCCATGTCTTCTACTAAAGTTTCAGTTAAGACATAGATTTTTGAGAGAGACTTTTTTATCTTGGCGGTGTCATTAACGCTATCGTCCTGTTCGCAGAAAAGCTTCCAGGAGGCACGTTTTGCCGCTCTGGTAATCTTATAGTATTCCTTGAGCCGTGTGTAATACACATCCCAATAAACTTCCACTTTTTTACGACGTGCTCTGTTAAAAAGTCTGCGGACCTCTTTCCCAATATTTCGAATCTCCCCGGTCATCTAGGGTTTTTCTTGGGCTGAATCTCATCGATTAGATTTTGCGAACATATCGTCACATCTAATACCTCCTCCTTAATCCTATTAACAAAGGTAGCGGTGTTACTAATGTTAAGTGTTATTAGGTCGTTAGTATTCAAGAACTCTGCCAGGGCTTGGCTCCGCTTATTAGTGTTGGTACTACCCCACGAAATGTGGTGAGAGTTCGTCAGATTTTAAGTAATTTGCAATAATGTTGTCATTTGTCAACCGTAGTTATTACAGTTTGAACATATTTGCTCGAAATTTGATACGAATTGTTTAATAACCCATCTAAAAACATCAGCCGAGGTCCATCAAATTTAGTTCAGAGTTGGATATAGCATTTTGTCTTTCCTTACTGGTTTTGTATAAAACTTGGTATTAATGCAAACACATGGTGGCTTGCAACTAAATGAATTGATTTCTGTCACATTGTATACACAAATAAAATCATGATAAATATTCAAGACACAAACCATATTATATATTAGTTTGTCAATTTTACGTAAAATGTCATGGGTTTATCCGTGGGCCTCTGTGTAATATAGTTTTGTTTGTTCCGTTAAGACTCAACAACGGCTCAATCGTTTACCTTGAAATTTTCACAACAATATGGGACTAGTTAGGTATTTGGAAGTAGAGTAGTAATCGATTGCCCAAAATCCTGCTCCCCAAAAAAATTTGTAGCAAAGCAACTTGGCGAACGGTATACCTCAAAATCCACCCAAATGGACCAATAGGCCGATTGCAACAATATAAATACCTCTTCGTAAAGAAGTTTAACAACTATCGCCAACATTAGTGATCACTGCAGACAGCAGTGATACCCTATGAGCCACTGTGGTTTTCAAAGAAGGTACCTTATCTCTGTGCATTTATCCTTATTTTTAATTGATTTGTACATAATCAAGCCAATGGATTCAGTTCTTTTGATATATAGAAAAACTAAAAGTTGAAAACATTTGTAAATAAGTTAATACTTATAATATTTATAAATCGTTTCAACTTTTAGTTCTTCTATTTTCTTTTGCCAATATTCTTGTTAAACAATTTGCAATAACATACATATAAAGAATAAGTTAAATTTACTTACCATTATTAAACCCCATAAGTGCTTTGCGCAATTCCAAATCAATGACTTTTATTTTGCCTCACCATCCCCTTCACCATTTGTAACCAATAATCAAACAAAATCACTTTTTTACAATGGTGCTCCTTAGAACTTTACCACTTTACATTTTGAATTCACCACTTATGCACCTTACACAATTTTGCATTCTCTTCGATGTATTTGTTTGTTTATGTTTTTGAATTCACCACGATTAGCCTATCGCGCAACACAAATCTATTTTCAAGAACTTTTATATATTTTTAAGCAAAGACTAACCCGTTTTCGAAATAACTTTTTAGATATTTAAATGAACAAACTAATTCCCCGCAGTTTCGTATTAAATTTGGGTTATTTGCTGCATTAAAACTGATTAATTTCGACGAAAACCTAAGACCGCTCTGCGTTACAACCGACACGAAGAAGAAAAATGCATGAACTGAAGAAGTTGAAGGAAATGAGAGTTAAAGGGTTACCAACTCGTTTAGTAGTTATGGTTTCGTGGGAAAGGTAATAATGGTAGGTATTGGTTTGTATATGATATTTTCTTTGTAGAAGTGTAAAATATACACATATTTATTGTTGCGGATTTATTTAGATTTTCTTATGTAACTAGGATAGTTGAAAGATTGTCTGGTCACAAAAAAGAAAAAAAAACAAAGAAACTGATCTAAGCTGATAATTTGTATATCTAAAGAGCTAAGTGACCGATTGACTGGCAGATCATCGCCCAGTCCAAGCGGCTAAATCTAGAATCGTGAAAATGTGCGAATGTTGGTCTTGGGACATAGGCACGGGAAAAGGCTGGATTTGGTGATATTCGTACGTTTAGGTACTACAAAATACTAAAAAGTACAACAAAGTACGAAATGGTACATAATTGCCCAGCGCGAACTTAAAGGGCTAGAATTATGTTTTTGGGCTCAAATTAAAGAGAGTCTCGAAAAAATATGGTTTGGTAAAAAAATATTGGAAAATCGTACCGGAAGTGGGAGAAATAGTACATTTAGTGCCCCATTTTGTACTTTTTTAAATTGAACTAGAGCTCTGAATTTTGGAACTTAGGAACACTTCGGCAAACCTAATTGTGCGACTGTAAGAGTTTTTGGAAATTGGTACTTTGGTACTAAAAAAAAGCACCACAAAGGTACAAAATGGGTTAACTTTATACAGGGCGAAGGGATAGAGGTAGAATTTTTAAATTTGACTTAAAAGGCATCTGGTGCAAAAGGACGAGGGTGAAAAGAAAAAATAATACTGGTAACCGCACAAAACGTACTTTAGCACCGCAATTGGTACTTCCTTTACAGACGGAGCAAGAGGTCTGAAATTTGGCATGTAGGTACAACTAGGAAATTTATGATGGGTGACTAAATGATCTGTTCAGAATTCGTAAATTTTGGTACCAAAATTGGTACCATTTACAGATGGAACTAGAGTTCTGAAATTTGGCATGTAGGATCAACTAGAAAAAATATGATGGGTGACTATGATCTTTTTACATTTCGTACATTTTAGTACCAATATTGGTACCATTTGGTGCTTTCTGTGCAGATGGAAATAGAGATCTGAAATTTGGCATGTAGGTAAAACTTAGAAATATATGATGGGCGACTAAATGATTCTTTCAATATTCGAACATTTTGCCACCAAAATTGGTACTATTTGGTACTTTCTTTATAGATGGAGCTAGAGGTCCGAGATTTGAGATGTATGTACAACTAAGAAATAAATGATGGATGACTAAATGATCTATTCAAAACTCGCACACTTTGGTACCAAAATTGGTACCATTTTATACTTTCTGTTCAGATGGAGCTTGAGGTCTGAAATTTGGCATGTAGGTACAACTAAGAAATATATGATGAGTGACTTAGTGTTTTATTACAAATTCGTACATTTTGGTATCACTTGGTTCTTCTTTTCAGATAGAGCTAGAGGTCTGAAATTTGGCATGTAGTTACAACTAAGAAATATATGATGGGTGGCTTAATGATCTATTTACCATTCGAATATTTTTGTACCAAAATTGGTACCATTTGGTACTTTCTTCATAGATGGAGCTAGAGGTCTGAAACAGACAAGCCTGCTTCAATTGACGCATTGGAAGACAACATTGAAGCATATATTCGTGAAATACCGGCCGAAATGTTGGAAAGAGTATGCCAAAATTGTACTAAGTGAATAGACCATTTGAGGAGCAGTCACGGTCAACATTTACATAAAATTATCTCCAAACATTAAATGATATGGACCGTACTATCGATTCAAATAAACATTTCATGCATTTTTTTTATTCTTATGGTTTTTTATTTTTGAAAAACTTTTCTATAGCTCTTAAAAAATCACCCTTTAGTATGTATGCATTTGCCCGCCACTGCTTTAAAACGATCCGTTCGCTTTCCAACTATGCGACTGCTTTGCTTACGCAATAACTTTGCTTATGCAACTACTTTGCCTATTCGACAATTTTCCCCATACGACAACTTTGCTGAAGCGAATATTTTGCTTACGCGACAATTATGATTAGGCGACGACTTTGCTTACGCGAATACTTTGCTAATGCGCTTACTTTGCTAACGTGGCTACGTTGCTAATGTGACTACTTTGCTAAGGCGACTACTTTGCTAAGGCAACTACTTTGCTAAGGCGACTACTTTGCTAAGGCGACTACTTTGCTAAGGCGACTAAATGTGACTACTTCGCTAACGCTACAACTTTGCTAGCGCGATTACTTTGCTAACGCTACAACTTTGCTAGCGCGATTACTTTGCTAACGCGACTACTTTGTTAACGCGACTACTTTGCTAACGCCACTACTTTGTAACGCGACTACTTTGCTAACGTGACTACGTTGCTAATGTGACTACTTTGCTAAGGCGACTACTTTTCTAAGATGACTACTTTGCTTATGTGACTACTTCGCTAACGCTACAACTTTGCTAACGCGTTTACTTTGCTAACGCGACTACTTTGCTTACGCGTTTACTTTGCTTACTCGACTACTTTTTTTACGCGACTACTTTGTTTACGCGACTATATACTTTGCATAAGCGACCAAATACTTTGCTTACGCTACTACTTTGCTAACGTGACTACTTTGCCAATGCCTCTAAACGCGATAACTTCGTTAACCTGACTACTTCGCTAACGCCACTTCTTCGCTATCGGGATAACTTTGCTAGCGCGCCTACTTCGTTAACGCTACAACGTCACTAACGCGACTATTTCGCTAACGTGGCCGCTTCTCCAACGCGACTAATTCGTTAAAGCGACAACTTCACTAACTATATCGCTAACATGACTACATCTCTTACGCGATCCGTTCGTTTCCTGACACGACTAATTCGTTGATCCGACAACTTCACTAAGGCGATTACATCGCTAACACGACTACTTCTCTGACGCGATCCGTTCGTTTCCCTGGTTGGCTGGCACTATGTTCTCTTTTCACGACTACTTTTTATACGAGTACCCACCACCGAAGGATGGGGGTATATTACAATAATTTTGTAACCCCGTTTGCTACACATCGAAACATCCATTTCCGACTTTATAAAGTTTATATATTCGTGATAGTTGTAAAAATCTAAGACGATCTAGCCTTTCTTATATCTGTCCGTCTCTCTGTTGAAATCAGGCTACACTCTTTAAAAATGAAGATATTGAGCTGAAACTTTTCATGAAACTTTTTTGGTCCATAGGCAGGTTAAGTTTGAAGACTATATATTAATTATATAGCCCCCATATGGACCGATCTGCCGATTTAAGCTCTTGGGCCCATAAAAGGTGCATTTAATGTCAGAATTCGCCGAAATTTGGGACTGTGACTCGTGTTAGGCCCTTTGGAATCTTTTTTCAATTTGGCAAAGATTGGTCCAGATTTGGACATAGCTGCCATATATAGAGATCTCCTGGTTTAAGGTTTAAGGCCCATAAAAGGCGCATTTATTGTCCGATTTCGCTGAAATTTGAGACAGTGAGTTGTGTTTGGCCACTCGGTATCTTTCTCCAATTTGGCAGCTGTCGAGCATGTCCGATTTCGCCGAACTTTGGGTCAATGAGTTGTTTTAAGCAATTCGACATCTGTTTTGAATTTGGCCTAGAAAGGTTCAGATTTGGATACAGCTGCCATATAGTCCGCTCTCGCTTTCGGGTTTTGGGCCCATAAAAGGCGCATTTATTGTCCGATTTCACAGAAATTTGGTTTAGCGTGTTGTGTATGGCCCATCGATATCCTTTTTATACCCACGATGGGTGTATACACCATGGGATGGGTATAATCATTCCGAAATATTGATCTAGGACCACATAAAGTATATATATTCCTCATCGTCTCCGTATTCTGAGTCAACCTAGCCATGTCCGTCCGTCCGTCTGTCGAAATCACGATAGGGGTCACAGCTAGCCGATTGAAATTTTGCACAGATACTTAATATTGATATAGGTCGTTGGAGATGGGCCATATCGGTTTAAATTTGGATATAGCTCCCATTTAAACTGATCTCCCGATTTGACTTCCTGAGCCCCTGGAAGCCGCATTTTTAGTGTGATTTCGTGGAAATTTAGGACCGTGAGTTGTGTTAGGCCCCTCGGAATCTTTTTTCAATTTGGTCAAGGATCGGTTCAGATTTGAATATAGCTGCCATATCACCCGATCTAAGGTCTTGGGCCCATTAAAGGCGCATTTATTGCTCGATTTCGCTGATATTTGGGCCACCAAGTTGTGTTAATGAGTAAAAAAAGCCTTTACGAGTATACCTACTGGTATACCTCAGCCGACGATACAAACACATTTCTATTTATCCATGTTTATTTTCTGTGCATTTATTTGAAATTTTATATCAATTTTTTTTTTTTAAATTTAAATTCGAAAAAAAATATTTATGAATTAATTAAACTTTTAAATATCATTACCAAGTGTCTTATCATATGAACTTTGCAATTATGGAAATTTTATTAATATCAATTTTAATTTTAGTATAGAAGGGCATAAATATGACATTAAACGGAAATACAGACCAGGCATTACAGCTTAGGACTAAATAAAAAAATAATTTAATAAATAAATGGCCAAAGTGTATTGAACTTAAGACTAATTTTGTGGACCAATTACTTTATGGTACTCTATATATACAAATTAATAATGGAAAGGATTTATTTGAAAACGTTCCGCAAGTCGGCTACCGCTTTAAGGCGGTCACGTTACACTGATCTCTTCATCACTGTCTGAATTCGAATCGTCATAGTCGTCATAGTACATTTTCATGAATTCAGAATTTTGAAATTGCTGCTGTTGATGGGCTGCAAATGGGGGACCAGGGGCCAGTAGCGAGGCAGTGGGAGGGGTTTGTGATGACAGCTGAGAATGTGGCTGATGGGGGTGGTGTTGCAGATGTTGTTGTTGTTGCTGCTGCTGTTGTTGCAAATGATGCTGCATGGCCAAAAATGGATGGCCTGGATGTAGACCCATATGATGCATGGCCTCAGGCCCATTGCCGCTAATATTCAACATGGTCATGCGTCGCTGCTTGGCCTCATTGAGTGTGGATTCCAGCTTAATTTTCAAATCGGCAGCCACCAAATGCTTATGCATCTCAGCATTTATTTTTGCTTGAAATTCGGCACTAGTCATGGGCATTAGCACTCCACCTACCCCGCCACTGCCACCAGCACCGTTGGGCGGTGAAGAAGCATTCGATGAGGCTGATGATTGATCATGTTGTGTGGGCAATTTAGCCACTGTCAGCAGGGGAGGAGGTGATGATATCTGATGCAGGGCCCCACCATATGATCCTCCCACATGCTGTCCTATGCTGCTCACAGGATGAGGCAAATGATGCATGTTTAGCGTTGTTTGACTGGCCATGGGTGGTGGCGGTGATTGCATGGAATTGTTGTTGGTATTTGGTGAATTGGCAGGTTTGGGAGTTGTAGAAGCTGATGATCGTGAATTGTGACTGATTGCTGATTGTTGTAAGTCATCCTTGGAATTCGAAGGTGATTGAAGCGGCGAAGATGAGAGATTATGTCCATGTTCTGGGGACATTTGCAGGGGAGACAAGGGCGTAAGGGGACGATCACATTTGGCATCCGACAAATCGGGATTGGGATTATTCTTATTGGGTAGAGTTTGATCACGAGAACCACCGTTGGCCAGGAGTTCACGTTCCTTGGAGTTGCGCCATTTCATGCGACGATTTTGAAACCATATTTTAACCTGGAATCGGAAGAAAAGCGAAGAGGAAGGTGAATAAAAATGTGTGAATTTAAAAAAAAAATTAAGGATGGAGTCTTAACTATGCAAAGTTTTGGATGCATGTAAATTTGCTCTGAAAATAAAATTTCGGAAAAAAAGTTTTTTTTTAAATAATATTCTGAGGAATGTCCTTCAGAAATGAAAGTTAAATGAAAATTCTTTCAAAATTAAGTATTGATGATTTTTTTGTATAAAAGTCTGACATTAACAGGACCCCATTTTATAGTACTGACAACTCCCGTAATGGCAAGCAGAATTTAAAAAAAAACTTCCTGTGAAATTCTAATTAAAAAAAAAACGTTTTATTTCAACGTTTTCTGATAGAAAATAAATAAAATTGATATTGGGTTTTATACCCACCATTCCGTTTGCAACACATCGAAATATCCATTTCCGACCATATAAAGTATATATAGTCGTTAAAATCTAAGACGATCTAGCCATGTCCGCTACAGTCTCTAAAAATGGAGATATTGAGCTGAAACTTTGCACAGATTAAATTCGAAAATGAGCTATATCGGACTATAGCTTGATATAGCCCCTATATAGAGCGATCCGCCGATTTAGGGCCTGGCCCATAAAAGCCATATTTACTATCCGATTTGTCTGAAAGTTGGGACAGTGGTATCCTTCTTCAATTTCGGTTTTCTGATCGGTCCAGATTTGGATATAGCTATCATATAGACCGAGCTCCCGATTTAAGGTCTTGGGCCCATAAAAGGCGTATTTATTTTTCGATTTCGCCGAAATTTAGGGCAGGATTTTGATGGACCAAACATAACTAATGTTTGGTCCATCAAAATCCTTGTTCAATTTGGCCCAGATCGGTCCAGATTTGGATATGGCTGCCATATAAACCGATCTCTCGAGGTCTTGACTTCATACCAGGCGCATTTATTGTCAGTTTCAGTTGAAATTTAGTATAACGGGTTTTGTTAGGCTTCTTGTAATCCCTGTTCAATACGGCCCAAATCGCTCTAGATTTGGATATAGATGCCATATATAACGACACCTCGATTTAAAGTCTTTGGCCCATAAATGGCGCATTTTTCGTCCCATTTTCCCTAAAATTTGGGCCACTCGATATCTTTGTTCAATTTGGCCCAGATCGGTCCAGATATATAGCTGCCATATTGGGTTGCCTAAAAAGTAATTGCGGATTTTTTAAAAGAAAGTAAATGCATTTTTAATAAAACTTAGAATGAACTTTAATCAAATATATAATTGCCATTTTGTTCGATAACCTTTTGCCATCCACATTCCACGCTCATAGAACTTCTGGCCTTTGTCCAATTGTTGACAGTTAACATCCGAATTAATTGTTTGGTTCCTTGGAAGCAGCTCAAAATATACCACACCCTTCCGATCCCACCAAACAGACAGCATAACCTTCTTTTGGTGGATATCAGCCTTTGAAGTGGTTTGAGCTGGTTCACCATGCTTGGACCATGATCGTTTTCGACTAACGTTGTTGTAAACAATCCATTTTTCATCTCCAGTTATAATTCGTTTTAAAAACGGATCGAATTCATTGCGTTTAAGGTGCATACCACAAGCGTTGATTCTGTTTGTTAAATGAATTTCTTTCAATACATGTGGTACCCATATTAAAATTGACGCCAAACAAACAAATGTAAACAAAATTTCGTGCACTTTTTTTCTAAAGCAAGCTAAAAGTAACAGCTGAAAAATTTGTCAACGCCGACTATATTACTACTATATTACCGACAATTACTTTTTGGGCAACCCAATATACAGATCTCCCGATTTGAGGGGTTGGACCCCATAAAAACGCATTTGTTGCCCGATTTCGCTGAAATTTAGGACAGTGAGTTGTGTTAGGCCCTTCGACATCCTTGTATAATTATCGGTCCAGATTTAGATATAGCGGCTTTATAGACCGATCAGTCGATTTATGGTTTTGGGCCCATAAAAACCGCTTTTATTGTCCGATTTCTCAGAAATTTGGTACACCAAGTTGTGTTAGGCTCCTCGATAATACGGCCCGGATTGGGATATAGCTAGCATGTATAACGATCTCCCGATTTAGGGTTTAAGGCCTATAAAAGGTGAGTTTATTAACTGATTTCGCTGAAATTTATCAAAATTAGTTCTGTTAGGCCCTTGGACATTCGTACCGAGTATGGATAAGATCGGGCTATATTTGGATATAGCTTCCATATGTACCGATCTCTCAATTTAAATTCTTGGGACAATAAAAGCACTTTTATTGGTTGATTTTACTGAAATTTGACACAGTGGGCTATATTAGGCTCTTCGACATTCGTGTTCCAGATCGGTTTATATTATCCTGATCGGTCTATATGGTTCGGATCGGTCTATATTTGCATACAGCTGGAATATACATATACCAAGATGCCGATTTAAGTTGTTGGGCCAATAAAAGGTGCATTTTTGGACCGATGAATTTTTTACATCGAGTTGTGTTAGAGACTTACATTGTCTTCCTGAATATGGTGGATATCGGAATATATTTAGAAATAGCTGTTAAGGGTTCATAATTGATGTATTGTTTATTGTACTATGACGAAAGGTGGTTAATATATATATTCGAGGTGATGGGTAGCCAAAGTTCGGCCAGGCCGAACTAAATGCCTATTTACTTGTTAAATTTAAAACAAGTAAAAGCGTGCTTAGTTTTACCGGGCCGAATCTTGGGAACCCCCACCATGGATTCTGCTAAAAATTTATACAAAATAAATTTAGTTGAAGGGCATAATTTTATTATACATACGAAATTTCTGTCAAACCTGCAAAAGTTAAAGCTTCTAGGAACCGAATAAAGATGATCCAGAGACCGGTTTACATGGGAGCTATATCATACAAAATATCAGCCAAATCGGACAAAAATTGCGGCTTTTTAAGAACTCAAGAAGTCAAATCGGGAGATCGGTTTATATGGAAGCTATATCAGGTTATAGATCAATTCGGACCTTAATTGGCACAATTGTTGGAATTCGTAACATAACAGTACATTTAAACATTTCCAGCCAAATCGGACAAAAATTGCGGCTTCCAAAGGCTTAAGAAGTCAAATCGGCAGATCGGTTTATATGGGAGCTATATCTAAATCTGAACCGATATGGCCCATTTGCAATCCCCAATGACCTACATTAATATTAAGTATCTGTGTAAAATTTCAAATGGTTAGCTTTAGGCGTTCGAACACTTTCTTGATTTCGGCAGACGGACGGACATGGCTTAATCGAGACGATATACACTTTAGGGGTCTTAGACGAATATTTCGAGGTCTTACAATCGGAATGACTAGCATCCTATGGTGGTGGGTATTTCTTCTATAAGCAGGTTAAGTTCTAGAATGGGACAAATCGGACTATATATAGATATAGCTGCCATATAGACCGATCTGGCGATTTAGGGTCTTAAGCGCGTTACAGGCGCATTTATTATCCGATTTCGATGAAATTGAAAAAAAAAGATTTTTTTAAGCCTCCCGACATCCGATTCAGACCGGTCTATATTCAGATATAGCTGCTTATAGAGAGATGTGCAGCTTGAGGGTCTTGAGCTCATAAAAGCCACAATTATTATGAGATTTCGGTGAAATTTTAAATAGTGAGTTGGTTAAAGCCAACTGATATTCGACCTTTACTTGTTTAAATTTCTCACTTACACTTCTTTTCTCTGTAGTACCAAACGGGTCTTTGAGTAACTCTCTTTGATGGTGTGTCCTACCTAATCTATGGACATGTAGTACTCAAATAGAAAGACTTTATTTTAAAGATGGAACTTCACAACACAATTAGTATTCACCATAGGATTGGGGTATACTTATTTCGTCATTCTTGATAGTAATGAGTCTGTCGAAAGCACGCTAACTTTCGAAGGAGTGAAGCTAGGCGCTTGAAATTTTGCACTAATACTTCTTATCAGTGTAGGTTGGTGGGTTCTTGAGCCCCTAGAGGGCGCAATTCTTATCCGATTTGGCTGAAATTTTGCATGAAGTGTTTTGTTATGACATCCAAAAACTGTGTTACGTATGGTTCAAATCGGTCTTTAACCTAATATAGCTGCCATATAAACGGATCTTGGCTGCTTGACTTTAATATGGCTGAAATTTTGCACAACGGCTTCTCCCATGACCTTCAATATACAACAAAAACAAATACAAATTTTGCCAATGAACATTCCACTAAAGAACAGAAGCAAACTTCCCACATATCAATGAGTGCAGACCGATTCAAGTTTAAGCTCAATGAGCTTTTTATAGCCGAGTCCGAACGGCGTGCCGCAGTGCGACACTTCTTTGGAGAGAAGTTTTACATGGCATAGTATCTCACAAATGTTGCCAGCATTAGGAGGGGAAAACCACCGCTGACAATTTTTTCTGACGGTCTCGCCAGGATTCGAACCCTGGCGTTCAGCATCATAGGCGGACATGCTAGCCTCTCAGCTACGGTGGCCTCCAAACATACTTCTTCAATATGGTCTGAAGGGATCTATAGCCTGATACAGACCCCATATAAACCGATCTCCCGATTATGCTTCTTGAGCTCCTACACGGCGCAATTCTTATCCGAATGACTTCCACTATGGTCTTCACCATTCAATTTATGTATGGTTCGAATCGGACTATAACTTGATATAGCTCCAATAGCATAACAATTCTTATCCATTATTCTTTGTTCGCCTAAAAAGAGTCACCGCTCAAAGAACTCGACAAATGCGATCCATGGCGGATGGTATATAAGATTCGGCGCGACCGAACTTACCACGCTCTTACTTACCATTTACATGTCAATTTCATATAACTAGAAATTTATCAGCCTTCTATTGAAAGGCTCAAAATTGTCTGTTGGCTACATCATTGCCAGATAGCCTTCGTTCTGTACATGGAAGAGCTGACTTAAAACAAGAAATAAGACAAACACACGCAGACTATGAGTGTATGAGTGCCGCCTGCATGAAAACCCATATCCTAGACGCTTACTTTGGCCATGGTGAAATGAGGAAAAACAAGGATAATTTGTTGCAAATTGATTGCAGAACAAATACAAATGGTTATTTGATACAATCATCGAAGAGCCGTCCGTCATTTCCCATTCTGCACTTTCGCATAGTTCGCTGATGTGGCTTCATTTAGTAGAAGTAACGTTAAAGGACACATTGAACGATGGACTTGATGGTAAGGCAAAAATGGTTTGCTTGCACATACAACCAGGCAGAAATACTCCCATACACTCACGAACTCTTTTACTTTTGTATTGAGAGACGAATGAAAATGTTGCTCTAAAGTTTGAGAAGTATACGGGGCATGTGAGTGACAGCTACGAGAAAAGGCGGCAACTTTCGACCAAAGCTGTTTTTGAATTATTGTGTGCAGCAGCAGTAGCATCAGCACCAGAACCAGCAGGACCCCCTTAGTGCAGGCTAACACACACGCACACATTGAACAACTACATGGCCATCATGCCATGGTGCAGAGTTGGCTAAATGGGTGTTGGCTACCCAAAGTTAAGGAAGGTATTCAGTTAACCAAGTTTTCGCCATGACACATCCAGATAAGGGTGTGTCCCCTTTTTTGTGTGGCTGTGTGCGTGTGTATGAGCTGGACGTGGTAATTTGGTATAGGAAAAGTATCCTGTCGCCTTCATTGTCACTGTTGTAGCTGTTGCTTTTGATATTCGTGGCCTTTCTCTGCATTGCAGTAGCATGGTTTTATGCCGCCAAGTGCTAAGATGAATAAAAATTCTCACAGCAGGAGTTTTAACACTTGAAATGTTGTTTTTGCAGTTGCGACAAGTGAAATTAAGGCCAGAACTTCATTTAAAGATAATGGAGATGTTGCAGTTCGTTTATCTTTAAAGGAAACTTTTATACAATGTGGGGGAACACTCACATTGTTGCTAAGCAAATTACTGCTACCACTGACAGAGCTTAAGAGAGGTTTCCATTTAATCCACAGAATTGAAAGTGGTTTTGTAGTAAACTAATAGATGATAAATGCCGGTCTTTTCAGAATTTGGCGAAGTGTGAATGTCTGGTCTAAAGTAGATTTGCCAGTTCGAAAGTCCAATTATCTCGAAGACGTTGGATGTAGTACTCCACACAGAACACTCGATAGAATTTTGTGTGTGATGGGCAGGAGACTTATTTCTCTGTGAAGGCCAAAGGTCAGCCGACAATAAGGCTGGTTAATACGAAGCCTTTCGGGGCGACACAGTCCGAGTCGGAGGGCGCGAGTGACGAACTCTCTCTCCGTTCTCAAACGGTATATTTCTACTAGTTTTTTTCGATTCTATCCCACTGTACAAGCCCTCAACATCATCTGTTTTACATGTACTGTGCATTGTGGAAGTGCAAAACTGTCGGCTGGACGACGTAAATCCTATGGAGAGATCCGCATCGTGAGAAGACGACTATATAAAACGATCTCCCGATTTGACTTCTTAAGCCCCTGGAATCCGCAATTTTTGTCCGATTTGGCCGAAACTGTACATGCGGTAATCTGTTACGACTTCCAAGAACTGTTCCAAGTACGGTCGAAATCGGTCTATATCCTGATATAGCTCCCATATACTCCGATCTCTCGATTTGACTCCTGGAAGCTGCAATTTTTGTCCGATTAGGCCGAAATTTTGCATGGGGTAATGTGTTACGACTTCCAAGAAAGCACGGTCGAAATTGGTCAATAACCTAAAGCAGCTTCCATGTAAACCGATCTCCCGATTTGAATTCTAGAGCCCTCAAGAGCCGCAATTTTTATCCGATTTGGCTCAAATTTTGCATGTAGTGGTGTGTTGGAAATGCAAATTTTGCCCATGAACATTCTACTAAGGAACAGGGGCAAACTTCTCACATATCAATGAGTGCAGTCCGATTCAATTTTGAGCTCAATGATAGCCGAGTCCTAACGGTGTGCCGCAGTGCGACATCTCTTTGGAGAGCAGTTTAACATTGCATAGTACCTCACAAATGTTGCTAGCATTAGGAGGGAAAAACCACCGTTGAAAATTGTTTCTGATGGTCTCGCCAGAGTTCAAACCCAGGCGTGCATCGTGATAGGTGGACGTGCTAACCTCTGCGCTACGGTGGTGTGTTATGACTTCGAAAAACTGTGCCAAGTACGGTTTAAAATAATTAAATCTTCTTGAGCCCCTGAAAGCCGCAGGTTTTGTCCGATTTGGCTGAAATTTTGCACATAGTGTTCTCTTATGATTTTCAACAACTGTACTATGTAAGTCCAAATCGGTCTATAACCTGGTGCAGCTCCCATATAAACCTATTTGCCGATTTGACTTCTTGAGTTCTTACAAGCTGCAAGTTTGTCCGATTTAGCTGAAATTTTGCACAAAGTGTTTTGCTATGACTTTCAAAAGCTGTGCCAAGTACAATCGACATCAGTCTATAACCTGATATAGCTCCCATATAAACCGGTCTATCGATTATCCTTGTTCAGTTCTCCCATTTCGGTGATGGGTGGTGCGATTTAAGCGAAATTTTGTGTGCTCTCTTATAGTAACCTAAAAAGAAAAATTTGGTATTCAAATTTCGGATGAGGTACGCCCCACCCTAAAACCTACCAAATATATATTTAGACCAATCACGACAATATGGGACTCAAATGAAAGGTATTTGTGAGTAGAATACGAATCTGATATCCAAATGTGGGACCAAGTTTCTGGGGGTCCACTTTTTCCCCAAACAGGACTAATATAATGACCATGGCAATATGGGGCTTAAATAAAATGTATTTGAGCGTAGAATACGAATCTGATATCCAAATATAGGGGGCCGCACAAAAACCAAAAACCCCTCAAAAAAGGGCAAATTTACGGCCATAGCTATATGGGGTAAAGCAAGAATTTGAAATCAATATTCGGAAAAGAGTTTATGGCTCACCATAAAGCCCACCCCCATAAAACCACTTATATAGGACGTATTTGCTAACCATTCCAAAATGGGGCTGTAATAAGAGGTATTTTAGAGTAGAACAAGTCCCTGAACTGCTGCCCCATGCCCCAAACTGGTCATGTTTTCCGACTATGGAAATATGAGGCTCGAATGAAAGGTATTTGGAGTAAACCACGAATCTGATATCAACAATCGGGACCAACTGTCTAGGGGACATCTCACCACCATAACAACCCCCTAATAGGTCGTATTTGCACACTAAGACAATTTGGGTCTTCAAGACAGTGGGTTCATACCCCAAATCGGACATATTTGCTGACTTTTGATTTAAAGGGTTTTCATGAAAGGCATTTGAGATAAGAAAGCGAATTTAATATCGAATTTTGAGACCAATATGGGGTTCAAATAAATGATATTTGAAAGTAGAGAACGATGTTGATATATTTTCAGGGCTAAGTGTTTGGGGAATCACCCCACTCACCAAAACTCCCTTAAATCGGGCATTTTTACCAACCATGTCAATGTGGGGCTCAAATGAAAGTTATTGGGGAGTAGAGCACGAAATTGATACTGACTTTCGGGATTTTCTGGGGGTCTACCCCTTCCACATTGTTATGCTGTTAGTCAAGCGATATACATTTACTATTTTCGTAGCATGGTATTCACTAAAAGCTCTCTAATTGTCGAAAATAAATATTCAAGGGATAATTTTGTTCCATATAAAGTAAAAGAAGGCGCTGCGGAGCGGGCCCCGTCCAGATAGTCTCCTAATAAAACCAAATTCTCATAATGTACAATAACATTTCACTAAATTGCACACTTTATAATTAATTTCAATCAAAAACAGACATCATCAGTAACCACCCACCGCCACCACCACCACTACCACCACTAGAACCAGAAACCCTCAAGAAAAGGGAAAACCCAATGCAACCCACTTCAAGGCAGGCACAATAAAAGGAAACAAATATATTCTCTTCACTGCTGTCAGAACAGTAAGGCAATACTCCTCCTGGTACTTGGAGAGGGGGAGCATAGTAAAAAGCCATAATCATTAATCTTATCGCCGCCTTGGCTTATTATTTCAATTGTCGTTGGCACAACAACAACAACAACAATGCACAATGACAGGCAGCCAACTGTATGGAGAAAAACGAGAAAAGTTTCTGAAAAGGCAACACAAGCTCTAAACCTGTGGTAACAACATTGGAGAATCAAAGAATACCAAGAAATGAAGGCAGTCATGGGAACTGTTGATGGCAGCAGATCTGCTCTCTAACGATGCTTTGCTGACTAGCCATGTTTGCGGTTTAACGCAACTATGCAGCTATGCCCATGGTCATGTTGAACGTAACATTTCAATGACCGGAAGCGAAAACAACCATTAGCGAGGCAAACAGGAAATAAGACGTTTTTCCAACCTAAAAGCCTTAGGCCAAAACAGAGGCACGTGCACAAGTATGTATTCATGGGTGCTTGGCACACACAGGGGAGTGGGGTTGGGAGATCCATAAACGTTTATAAAGACCAGTTGGAAAAACATCAATTTACCCAAGATTTAGCAGTTAATAGAATTTTACGCTTTATTGGTTTCTAATACTCTGGGAACAATCAAAATTAGCCTTTAAATCCCTCCTAGTGAGTGATGGTGGGATTTTTGGTCAATGGTGTTAAGTTGGTGTTTCCGCTTCAACGGCTAAATGAAATAGGAGTTTTTAATTTAAGACACGAGAAGCTCATTTTTGGCATAACAAGAGTTCTCACATAAGTACGTCAGGAGGTGATGGAGATGTATGTGGTTAAGTTGTACGCTGAAATCTTGGCTTTAAGTATACAACAAATGAATACGCATCAAATAAAGGACAGGTATAGGTGGATGAGGAAGGAGAAGGAAGATCTATTCCGCAGAATGGCGAGAGAAATGGAAAGACTTGAATGTAAGTCAATCGACATGCTCAGAAGATAAGAATCAAGTCCTTAAATTCTACCAAGGTACTAACAAGTAAAATGATACACGTATCATAAGTTGGTCTAGACCGATGCTTGGGAACCCACCGCCATGGATTGCACTAAAAATTTACCCAAACGAACTTAGCTCAAGGGCACATGTATACTTTACGTACAACATTTTTGCCAATTCAGACATAAATTGAATCTATTTGGGGCCGTAGAAGACTAATTGGGAGATCGGTTTATATTGGAGCTATATCAGGTTACGTATGGACCATGCTTTCCACGGATGTTGGAAGTCATAACGCAACACTAAGTAAAAAATTTCATACAAATCGTATAACAACTGCGAATTCCAGCGGTTCAAGATCTCAAATCAGGAGAACGGAGCTAAATCAGGTTAAAGACCGATTTGGATTGTACTTGGCACTGTTGTTGGAAGTCGTAACATGATGTGACCAACTTTCGCAGAATTGTAACAATTTTTTGGCATTAAAATATGGACTGTTGTTAAATTTTTAGGTGAGGTCATCAAAAATAAGATCTACACTCAGTATTAGCAAAAATGGTGAATCGAATGTAAATTGGCAATTTTGACACAAAATACCAATATTGAAATATCAATGATAAATAAAAAGTGACATGTCATAAGACAAGAACATATAGGGTAACAACAGCTTAAGTTCAGTTTGTGTAAATTTTTAACAGAATCCCTAGTGATTGGTTTCCGACATTCGGCCCTTCCGAACTTAACACGCTTTTTGGGTTGATATACCATTCGGTTTTTCACGTGAACAACTGTCAAACTCCATATAAAAAACCCTAAATGAAACAAGTAAAAACGTGTTAAGTACGGCCGTGCCGAACTCTCCTCCTCCTGTACTTCTGTACCATATCCATAGTAATATGTAAATGTTCAGATAAAATTTCATTCTGGTCCCGAGATCTCTTATAAAAGTCACAGTTTCAGCGACATCGGGCAACAAATCCGCTTTTTATGGGATTAAGATCTTAAGTTGAAAGATCGGTCTATATGGAAGTTATATGTAAATATAGTCTGATTTGGACCATATGCTGGTCGGGGGACGGGAGACTCAGTACAAAAGTCACTGTGTCAAATTCGGCTTAAGACCCTAAGTCGGCAGATCGGTCTATATGGCAGCTATATCTGAAAAAAGACCGATTTGAACCATATTCGATTGAGATATCGGGAGGCTTTAATCAACTCACTTTTTAAAATTTCAGCGAAATCGGATAATAATTGAGGCATTTAGAATTTCAGTGAAATCGGGTAATAATTACGGCTTCTATGGGCTCAAGACCCGTAATCGGCAATCGGTCTATATGGCAGCCATATCTAAATATAGTCCGATCTGAATCATATTTAGGTCGGATGTCGGGAGGCTTAGAATAACCCAGAATTTAAAATTTCAGCGAAATAGAGTAATAATTGCTGCTTTTATGAGCCTAAGACCCTAAATCGGTAGATTGGTCTATATGGCAGCTATATCCAAATATAGTCCGATTTGGCTCATCCAATAACATAACCTGCGTATGAAAAAATACGAGTCTCTGCAAAATTTCAGCTCAGTATCTCAATTTTGAAAGACTGTAGCATGATTACAACTGACGGACGAATTTTGTGGTGTAGTGTTATGACTTCTAACAACTGTGGTCCAAATCGGTCTATAACCTGATATAGCTCCCATATAAATCGATCTCTCGATTTGACTTCTTGAGCCAATAGAAGCCGCAATTTTTGTCCGATTTGGCTAAAATTTGTCTTCTGTTATGACTTCCACCCCAAAACATCCTAAAATAGGTTTATTGGACGAGCATAAGAATATGGGACTCAAATGAAAGGTTTTCGGAAGTAGATTACGAATATAGTCAGGAAGAAGGAATATGCTTTATAATTTGTTGTTATCGGAAGGGGGCGGACCCTCCCTCGTTACCCTGAAAACACCATCCAAAACCAAAAGTGGACCGATAAGGACAATATGGATATCAAATGAAATGTATTGAAGAGTAGATTACGAATATGGTATTAAAAATTGGGTCCAAGTACCCAGGAAGTCACCCTAACTCTAAAACTTGTAAAAGCAGACAAATTGAACGCCCATATCAATATGGGGCATAATTGAAAGGTATTCGAGAGTAGATTACGAATCTGGCATAAAAAATCAGATCGAAGTGTAGGGGATCACCCCACCCCCCAAAAACGCCCCAAATGGGCATATGACCCCATCATGACTAAATGAGACTCGGTTTGTTTGTTTGTTCCGTAAACTCAAAAACTGCCGAATCTATTTTCTTAACATTTTCAAAAATTCTGGAGGTTTGTCTGAAAGGAAACATAGGCTATATTATTTGTGGATATCGGAGGGTGGCGGACCCTTTCCCTTTCACAAAACGCCACCCAAACCAAAAGTGGATCGGTAGGCACAATATGGATATCAAATGAAGGATATTGGAAACTAGAAAACGAATATCGTATTAAAATTTGGGTCCAAGTAACGTGCGGCCCGTCCCAACCACAAAACTCCTCTAAAACGATTTTTTCGACGTTCATGTCAATATGGGACTCAAATGAAAAATATTCGTCAGTAGATAACAAATATGGCATAAAAAATTTGATCCAAGCAATGGGAGGTCGCCCCACACCCAAATACCCCAATTAGGCATATTAGCCGACCATGGCTATATGGGACTCAAAGGCAAAGTATTTGGAAGTGGATTACGAATATGACATAAAAATTTGCGTTCAAGTCTAGATGGCGCTCTTCCTCTTTAAAATACGTAAAATATGTGTATTGACCCATTATGACACTATGGGACTCAAATGAAAAGTATTTGAGAGTTGAAAACTAATTTGATATTCAATTTTGGAGCCAAGTGTTTGGGGTGCGCCCTTAAGAGAATAAAGGGAGAAAAGAACGAATTTGGAATCGAAGAATGCCGTTTCTCGCCCAGCTCCAAATGGTTCATATTTACCGACCATGGGAATATTGGGCTCAAATTAAAGGGATTTGCGGGTGGATCACGAATTTGATACCCATACTTGAGTCGAAATATATGAGGTGTCATCCCTCCCCTAAAAAGCACTTCTCATTACCTTAATTTTCAAACAAACCAGATCTCAGAGAATGGTAATGTGACTCGTTCGAAATGTTTATATCCACCACCGAAGGATGGGGCTATATTCATTTTGTCATTCCGTTTGCAACACATCGAAATATCCAATTCAGTCCCTATAAAGTATATATATTCTTGATCAGCGTAAAAATCTAAGACCATCTAGCCATGTCCGTCCGTCTGTCTGCTGAAATCACGCTACAGTCTTTACAAATAGAGATATTGAGCTTAAACTTTGAAAAGGTTCCATTTTTGTTCAAAAGCAGGATAAGTTCGAAGATGGGCTATATGGGACTATATATTGATATATTCCCCATATAGACCTCCGATTTAGGGTCTTACGCCCATAAAAGCCACATTTATTATCCGATTTTGCTGAAATTTGGGACAGTGAGTTGTGTTGGACCCTTCGACATCTTTGGTACAGTGAGTTGTGTTAGACCTTTCGACATCCTTCCTCAATTTGGCCCAGATTAGTTCAGATTTGGATATTGCTGCCATATAGACTGATCTCTCGATTTAAGGCTTTGGGCCCATAAAAGGCTCATTTTTTGACCGATGTCGCCGAAATTTGGGACAGTGAGTTAAGTTAAGCCTCTCGACATACTTCTGCAATATGGCACAGATCGGTCCAGATTTGGATATAGCTGCCAAATAGACTGATATCTCGATTTAAAATTTTGAGCCTATAAAAGTCGCATTTATTGTCTGATGTTGCCGAAATTTGGGACAGTGAGTTGTGTTGGGCCCAAAAACAAAACATGTTTTGAGCTCTATGTTGAGCTCCAACGAAAGGTGTTTGAGAGAAAAAAAAACGAATTTGATGATGATATAAACGCTATTTAGGGTGGAAATTAATCGATTTTCTGGATATTGAAGCTTATTTTCGGGACAAAGACCCTGAGGTTCACCCCACCCTCAAACAGAACTTATTTTCCCATCCTGCTATTATGGGGCTCATATAAAATGTATTTGAAAGTAGAGCTCGAAGCTTATATTTACTTGAAGGCCGAGTAACTGGGTGACCACCCCACCTCCGAAAAATCCCCTAAACCGGAAACACTTACCAACACGGTAATATAGGATTCATAAGAATGGCATTTGGGAGTAGAATGAAAATTTGCCCAGGAACTGAGCAAGGGCAAACTTCTCCCACATCAATGAGTACTTTTTGATTTAGTCTACAGTGGCACGAATTCAATATCCACATTCATGGCGAAGCGTCTCCACCCTAAAAAAATGTTAGAGAATTAAAGACGAGGAAGACGAAGGTGGGCCAATTTAACGCACCACATTTCCTCAATAAGACGATTTCGATATCTGACAAGGTCAAATACTTAGGTGTGATCTTGGATAGGAAACAGAATTGGAAGTGTCACATTCAGGAGCGTACTGAGAAGGCTCACGGATGTTGGGTACTATGTAGACGGCCCGTAGGCTCGAAATGGGGCCTGAATCCGAGGATAGTCCATAGGCTTTACAGTAGCGTGATTAGATCAATACTTACTTTCGCCTCAGTAGTTTGGTGGACTGCTATGGCAAAAAACTGCAACATAGGGACCACACAACAGGTTCAGAGAAGATGTTGTCTTGGCCTAGGCGAAGCGATGAGAACCACGTCCACTAGGGTACTGGAGACTATTCTAGATATCTGACCCATTGACATACAGATTAAGTGTGAGGCAGCCACTGTGGCTTTGAGATTTAAGGGGATGTGAGAATGGATTGGGGATGGGATCAGCTCATTCCATTGCGGTATAATTGAGGTGACGATAGGAAACCTGGATGGAAAGGAAGAGGTTTCCGATCGGATACCTGAGATGAACCTTTGAGTCGAGTGCGAGGCACTGCTGCCAGCGGCACAGTCTTGGATTGTCGGAACCCTGGTATTGCCATCTAGAACATCTGTTGCACGGATGGGTTAAAGCTAGAGGACAGAGTTGGCCTGGGGGATTACATTGAGAACACAGGGACTGAGATCTGTTTCGGACTGCCTGACCATAATATGGTCCACTAGGCGGAGTTCCGGGCGATCACGGAATGTGTGATGTGATGCTAACGCAAGGACGTCGAGTGTGAACTTCTTTGCCGATAGTAAAATTGATATAACGGCAATAATAACCAGGACGGTAAGGTCACGAACAGTCTTCTCTGAGGATGGCAAAATCCGCATCGTTTGGTTGCCGGCCAATAACGGAGTAAGGGAGAATGAAAGGGCAGACGGTGTGGCGGTAAAGGCCACAGGACTGCCATCAATAAACTTGGTTAACCCGAAGCCTTTCGGGTTGACGCAATCCGAGTTAAGGGAGTGGGCGACAAATGCTCATGCAACATTGTGGAACAGCGAAACGGTCGGTAGGACGGCGAAAATCCTATGGGAGGATCCAGATCGTGAGAAGACGAGGCAATTACTGAAAGGAAACAAGAAGGAGGGTCAGTATAGCTATTGCTATCATAACGGGACACATAGGACTACGAGCTCACTTATGTAAAATCGATGCGGCAAGTGATAGAATGTGTAGGGCATGCGGGGAAGATTATGAGACGTTGGAGCATTTCATTTGCCATTGCCCGGCTTTCGCGTCTAACAGATGCCGGCAATTACCAGACATGAACCAACTTAGGGGAGTGGTATTGAAAACAATTAAGGATTTCGTAAGTAGCACGGAATTCCTAACTTAAAATTTCCTTTTTAGGCTATTACTGGCTTAGGTGTATGTCCATAGTGACATGGGGCGGATTAATATCTGCACCCTCTTTTCAACCGAACCTAAAGACGGTGCAGCGGAGTGGACCCGCTTCAGCTAGTATTTATTAGAATACAAATTTTATATGCACAAGTGTTGTTTTTTTTACAAAAAAAAAAAAATCTATGTCAAATGGTTTTATCAACGTTCCTGGTAACACTAGCAAGTCCTGAAATGTCTGTTTTCTTTGAAGTACCATCAGCTGCAATCACAGATTTCTAAATTATTTGGCGTACATATACAAACTGCAAATTTTGCCCACGAACATTCCACTTAAGACCAGGGGCAAATTTCTCACCTATCAATGAGTGCAATCCGATTCAAGTTTAAGCTCAATGATAAGGCGCCTCCTTTCTATAGCCAAGTCCGAACGGCGTGCCGCAGTGCGACACCTCTTTGGAGAGAAGTTTTACATGACATGGTACCTCACAAATGTTGGCAGCATTATGAGGGGAAAACCACCGCTGAACATTTTTTCTAATGTTCTCGCCAAGATTCGAACCCGGGCGAATAGGCGTCATAGGCGGAAATGCTAACCTCTGCGCTACGGTGGCCTCCCGATACGATTATACTAGTAAGCGTATTACATGGCGTCATAATTTCTTCCAAAACCCTTCGTATATGTACATACGTTTAAATTTCCCTCACTTCAATTATTTCACAATTCACCAAACACAAAGTCATGTGTGTGTGTGTTAATTGTTGATCCATCCTTTGGCAATTTATAAGTCTGATTAAAATGTTATAAATAAATCATCAACAAGAAATAATAATCAAGGGACTATAAAACTAACAGACCTTGTCCCCTCTCTCTCTCTCTCTCTCTCTGTATAAAGCTCTTGCCAAGGGTATGAAATAAAATAAGAAAATAAACGCTACCAAATGTTGCCAAATTGAGGTATTCGTTTTTGTGTAAGGAAATCGCCAAAAAGGCTGAAAACAGCTGTGAAAGGACAAAACTAAGTGACGATCCATTTAAATAGAGCTCAAGTGGTGGGAGAAAGGTTCCATACAACTTCCAACCACAAGGGCAATTGAAAGCCTGAATAGCACTAACTCGCTCTCTAACTCACTGCTTGGCTGCCTGACTGACTGACTCATAAAAACAATTAAATTATTATAAGTTGGTGTAACATATTTAACTGACACATTATTGCCGTTAACGTTTTTAGGGCCGCAACAAATATGCCTTCGCTTCGTTGGCTTTTGTTAGCTATAGTGCCAAAGGACTTTAATATAAGCACTCACCCTTAAGGCTTAAGGAAGTGGCAGACAAACTAACAAATTGCCTTGGCATGAAAGATGACTTTTTTCTCGGCCCATACCCATGCGGGGCCTGCGAGAGGAAGCAGTGGGTGTTGGGTTGTAAGTCGTCTTTGAAAAAAAAAGAGTATCAACTGACTTCATGACTTTCCCAATTGGGATGTGGAAAGGGGGGTAAACAACCAAAGTAGCTGAGGTTAAGGCTGAATGCTATTCTACTGTGGATGAGGGTTGTTTTTGCTCTGCTGCTTTCAGGCTATATCCTTGAAACATATGTTTCACTAATGAGTCTCTAAATACTCTTGTGCCGTGATTCCAAAAAGTAAACACTTTCACTGCAAAACAGGGTGAGTCCCTGATGGCTGGCTACATTGGTCCATGGCTATGAAATTGAATAGTTCGTTGATGTTGTATGAGATGTGTTTATGCTTTTGATTGTTATTCGATATTATGCACACTTAGTTAGTGGCATGGTCCAAATGGCAATTTAAATAGTGTCTGGAGACTGTGGTGTTGTGGTTCCCCCATTTTCATGGTTAGCACTACAGTGAGTGTGTTGATGAGGAGTGGGGTTTTGCCAAATGGTTCGACAAGTTAGTTTAGATTTGTGGTTAAATATTTACAAATAAATTTGTTAACATTGGTTTGTGTCCAAATGTTGCCATTAAGCACCCGCATACAGGCTTCCTAAGGAAATCATCCATATAAATATGCGGAGGGTTTTTCGAAAATCCAACAAACAGAAAGTCAAATAGGTTAAAGTATTATATATGATGGAAAAATTTAGCTTGCAACGATTTGTTTTATTTTTCATATTGGATGGCGGGACCATTGATTTCACCAAGGAGTATTGTCCTATCCCATATTTGAGAGTGGTTTTGACAATGGAACGCTTAGTAATAACCTTAGTTGAAAAAATTAATTGGCTTGACGATGAATTTTAAATAGAGATGTGAGATAATAGCTGAACCGGGCCCGTTCCGCTGCCCCTTATTTTACTTTATATGGAACAAAATTATCTTTTGAATATTTATTTTCGACAAGAAAAGAGCTTTCAGTGAAATGCCATGCTACGAAAATAGTTTAGGCATATCGCTTGACTAACAATATAAAAATACTAGGTGAACCGGGCCCGCTCCGCTGCGCCTTCTTAAACTCTCACTTCGCCTTGAATGCGGATATCGAATTCGTGCCATTGTAGCCTATAACGCTGAACGCACTCGAATCCTACGCTGGGTACTTGGACCCAAATTTTAATACCATATTTCGATTTATGGTCTCCAATAATTATTGAGCCCATCGAACCACTTTCGGATATGGGTGGCGTTTGTGGGGCAAGGGGGAGGGTCCGCCTCCACACGATATCAAAAAATGATATAGCCTATGTTTCCTTCCAGACAAACGTACACAATACATGAAAATTTTAAGAAAATCGGTTCAGCCAAGTATCGTATAGTCATAATTAGTCTAATGGCGTTTTTGAGGGGTGACGTGACCGAGTATACTTCGAACTGATTTGGTATGCCAGATTCGAATTCTTCTCCCGAATACCTTTCATTTGAGCCTCATATCGAAATGAACGTCCAATATGTATGTTTGGGGGAGTTTTGGGGTTGGGGCGGCCCGATGGAAACTTGGACTCAAATTTGAATACCATATTCGTATTCTACTCTCCAATACCCTTCATTTGATACCTATATTGTCCCGATCGATCCACTTTCGATTTTGGTTTGTGTTTTTGGCGTAAGGGGGAGGGTCCGTCCCCCTTCCGATACCGAAAAATTATATAGCCTATGTTTGCTTCCAGACCAACCTACACAATATGCGACAATTTCGAGAAAATCGGTTTTGCCGTTTTTCATGCTATACGGAACAAACAAACCGAGTCCCATATATCAGTGATTGACTAATGTGACCAGTTTGGGCGTTTTTGTGGGGGTGGGGCGACCCTCTATAATTCGAAATGAATTTGCATACTTTTCATTTGATACCCATATTGTCCTCATCCGTCCACTTTTGATTTTGAGTGGTGTCTTTGGGGTAACGGTGGAGGGTCCGCCCACATCCGTTATCAATAAATTATAAAGCCCATTCCTACTTCCTGGCCATATTCGTAATCTACTCCCGAATACTTTTCATTTGAGTCCCATATTGTCATGATCGTCAAATGAACCTATTTTAAGGTGTTTTCGGGCTGGGGCGGCCCCCAAGTACTTGGACCCAACTTTTATTATGAAATTCGTACTCTACTTTTGAATACCTTTCATTTGAATACCATATTGTCACGATCGGTCCACTTTTATTTTTGGGCAGTACTTTTGAGGTAAGGGGGAGGGTCCACTGCCCTCCCGATATCAAAAATTGTATAGCCTATGTTCCCTTCCAGACTAACTTACACAATCTGTGAAAATTTTAAGGTAATCGGTTCAGCCGTTTTTGAGTCTATACGGAGCAAACAAAAAAACCGACAAACAAACACAAATTGCATTTTATATATAAGAAGATTTGAACCTCAGATATCAAATTCGTTTTCTAAACTCAAATACCTTTTATTTAAGCCCCTTATTGCAAAAGTCAGCAAATACGTCCAGTTTGGGGTATGGGTCCCAAAAACTATCAATATCGATATCCACTGCCTTGAAGACCCACCGATATTTTATATTTGATATTCTTGTGATCAATGTACAGGTCGCATTGGTCGATCGATTATCCTAAGATTTTGCACAAGTCACTTCTATAGTTCAAGAGCAAACGCTGTTGATTTTGAACAAAATCGGTTCAGATTTAGATATCGCTCCCATATATATCTTTCATCCGATAAGGCAGAAGACGGAAGAAACGGCTCCCCAGAAAGGAAAGCCTACGTCTCTGCAGACCCGGACAAGAACACAGCAAGTGCTCAATAGTCTCCTCCTCATCCTCATCGAGGCAACTCCTAAAGAAGTCATTGTGCGGTATCCACATACGCGTCGCCATGCGGCCAATGGCACTGTGTTCGGTTATGACCCCTGTCAAGGTACACATCGACCTTTTATTGAACTCCTGCAACTCTCTCTCCCTCTTCTGGTCGATGACTGGCCATAGCGCCTTTGCAATCCCGCAACCATCCACCGAGTCCCACCTCGCCACCGACGCCGCACTGGCCATCCCCTCTACTGTGTTCAGTAGCTCGATAAACGGCACGTAGGCAAGACCGATGACTGGTCCGCCCGGCGCTGACGACCCCTCCTGGCGCAATCGTCCTCCCTCTCATTTGCTGGAATCCCCTCATGCCCAGGAACCCATGTCAGTGTCACATCGTGGGCCCGGAACCTATGCAGGGACTCCAAGCAATCCGCTACGCATCTCGACCTTACCATCCTCGACCCTTAGGCCTTGATCGCCCATTACTGTCCACATTAATTCTGAGTTTCGAGAGCGGTAAGTTCCTTACCAAAATTTCTCTTGCGGCCACTGCCGTACACTCGTCCGGCAGTCTCAGGGACATACTGATATTGAGTGCATCAGAGTAGACCCCCAATCCAGTCCCTGACTCCATCTTGGAGCCATCTGTGTAGATCGAGGTCTCATTCTCCTCAAGTACACCATTTGCCCTCCATTCGTCCCTCTCAGGAGCTCGAATCGCGAATGCCCTCACTCCAGTCTGCACTGGTGCCAGGTAGTCGGTGATCCTCCTCGGTCTACCCTCCGCATACATAATACTCAGAATCGAACTGTTGCCGCAACCATACTCCATTCAAAAAATTTGCACCAGACGTTATTTTTAATGATCCAACATGTATGCATAATTTGATCAAAATCGGTTCAGTTTTAGATATAGCTCCAATATATATCTTTCATCCGATATGACATTTTTAAGGCTCTAGTAGCCATAATTTTGGTTTGATCTTTACAAAATTTTGCACAAGACATTCTTCTTAATATACCAACATGTGTCCACAATTTTATCAAAATCGGTTCAGATTTATATATATCCATCCTCCATTGACCGCATTTGTCAAGTTCTTTTTCTAGGTGGAAATTAAAAAGCATCAAGCGACAAACCCCATGGTTTTTTAAAGCCATCACCATAGGAAAGGAGGTAAATTCATTTAGTCATTCCGTTTGCAACACATCGAAGTACACATTTCCGACCCTATAAAGTATATATATTCTGGATCGTCGTACAAAACCGGTTTTGTTGAAATTATAAGTCGGGAGTTGTACTAAGGCCACTGATATCCGAACCGAAAATGGTCCATATCAGGCCATAATTAGATATAACTGCCATATAGACCGACCTTAAGGGGCGATTATCATCCGATTTTGTTGAAATTTAGAATAGTGATATCCTATTGACATCCGCAACCAGTTTGGTTCACATCGAACTATATTAAGATATAGCTGCCATATGGACCGATCTGCCAATTAAGAGTCTTAAACCCAAAAAACAAAACCAATTTGTTACCCGATTTCGCTTAAATTTGGAACTATGTGTTACACTAGGCCTCTAATTGTCCGACTTGAACATAGTCCAGATCGGATCATATTTAGATATTGTTGTATTATAGACCGATCCGCCGAATTAGAGCTTTAAGCCCCATAAAAGCCCCGTTTGTTACCCGATTTCGCTGAAATTTTAAACAGTGAGTTGCATTGGACCTTAACATAGTGCAGATCGGACCAAATTTGGAGATAGATGCTTTATAGATCGGTCTATCGATTTAGAGTCTTAAGTCTTAAGTGATTTGAATCCTGGCGAGACCATCAGAAAAAATCTTCAGCGGTGGTTTTCCCCCCTTAGTGCTGGCAACATTTGAGAGGTACTATGCCGTGTAAAACTTCTCTCCAAAGAGGTGTCGCAATGCGGCGCGCCGTTCGGACTCGACTATAAAAAAGAGAGCCATTAACATTGAGCTTAAACTTGAATCGGACTGCACTCATTGATGTGTGGGAAGTTTGCCCCTGTTCCTTAGTAGAATATTCATGGGCAAAATTTGCATTTGCATTTGAGTTGGACTAGATTTCCCGTTGTTCGAACCAAGTTTGGTCCAGATCGGATCATACTTTGATATACATTCGGAACATTGAGTTGCACTAGGCCACCCGATATACGAACCGCGTATGATCCATATCAGACCGTGTTTGGATATAGCTGCCATATGGACCGATCTGCAGATCTTAAGCCAAAAAAATTCTCATTTATAACCTGATTTCCTTCAAGTTTTAAACTGTGACTTAAATACACTTATCGGTACCTGAACCGAATATGATCCAAATCGCCCCATACTTGGATATTGATCTATATCAATGACCAAGTATGGGACGATTTTAAATAAAATTGGATAATAAATATATACATGGTGGGTATCCAAAGTTCGGCACGGCTGCACTGAATGCCTTTTTTCTTGTTTTTTAAAATTTGGTTGGGAAATGCTTTCGGTATATGCTTAGGAAGTAAATTAGGATGATCTGTTTATACAATAGACGCGGATTCAGACCATACTTGGCATGGATGTTGGAGGTTAAAGCAGTGATCACTGTGCAAAATTTCGGTCAAATCAAATAATAATTGCCCCTACTTGACGCTTAGGGAATAAAATCGGGAGTTCGGATTATATGACAGTTGGATAGGAATTGCGCCCTCTAGTGGCTCAAAAAGTACAGTCGGAAGATCAGTTTATATGGGGGCTATAATCGGTTATGTATCGATTGAGATTTTACTTTACAAAAATGTTTGAGTTCATAAGAAAAACCGGTTTGAAAAATTTCATCCGAATCTGATAAGAATTGCGCCCTCTAGAGCCTTAAAATCAATTCAAGACATCGGTTTATATAAGGGCTTTACAAGGTATAGCCCGATATAGTAGGCGATCAAGAAAACATATAATCGGTGTTGAATATCGATGCAAATGTTGTAAACGTTATGATAAAATTAATATATTAAATAGTCAATTTAAAATTAAAGGAGCAGGAGCGGAGAGTGGAGCGCATTCAAAAAAAAAAAAAAAAAAATCCGTAGCGGAGCGGAAAAAGTCACTGGAGTTAGGACTTACTGTATGATAGAAGGGATAGAAGAGAACAGTCTGTGACTCCTATATCTATGACCACGGGCAATATGCTAGCCATTATATTTCTGAAACGTAATTTACACGGGACGTGACGCCATTACGATGTGACCGAGAGGCAAGCTACTGTGTCTAGACTAAGTGATGCTTAGATAGACGTGATCGAAGGGATAGAAGAGTGTAAGCGTGAGAAAGCAAAGAAAAGGATATGACGCCGAGCCACTTGCTGATTACTACAGTTGTAAGAAGTAATTTACGCATGACGTGACCCCAGCACTAATTGTTCGTAACGCAAACGGAAACAGATGGTTAAAATGAGCTAGGTAGAGGCACCCTGTCGGTATCTCCTTCTGTTATGGAAACGGAACTTGCTTGTGGTTTAACTTAAAATGGCATATGGTGACTGCCATACCAGTTCTGAAGACGTGATCTATATGTGGCGTGGCCTCCGTTTTACGTGACCGCTAGAAAAACTGGTACAGATGGATTGAATGGGACAGTTAGCGGTTCAGGTATTGTCTCTTGGAAATTCATGCTGAACGGATGGATCAAAGCTAGAGGACAGAGTGGGCCTGGGGGTCTGAATTGAGAACCCAGGGACGGATATCTGTTTTTGACAGTCTGACCATAATACGGTCCTGCAGGCGGAGATCCAGACGATTACGGACAGTTAACTGGCCATCAGCGCAATAACAACCAGGACGGTAACCAGAAGTGTAGGAAGGGGATTATCGCCTTATCGAATGGTACGATCCGCATTGTTTGGATGCCTGACCAATTCGTGGCTGGCCTCCGTATTACGTGACTGTTAGAAAAGCAGGTACATATGGATTAAATAGGACAGTTAGCGGTTCAGGTATTGCCAATTGGAAGTTCATGTTGCACGGATGGATCAAAACTAGAGGACAGAGTGGCTTGGGGGTCTACACTGAGAATCCAGGGTCGGATATCTGTTTTGACAGCTTGGCCATAATACGGTGCTGCAAGCGGAGATCCCGACGATTACTGACAGTAAAATGTCCATCAGCGCAATAACAACCGGGACGGTAACCTGGAGTGTAAGAAGGGGATTAGCGCCTTATCGGATGCTACGATCCGCATCGATAGGATGCCTGACCATAGCGAAATAGGAAGAATCAAAGACTAGATGATTTTGCATGGAAGCCCAGAGGACTACTGTCAATAAACTTGGTTAATACGAAGCCTTTCGGGGCGACACAGTCCGAGTTAAGGGCGTGGGCGAAGAACGCTCACTACGAAACGATCGACAGGGAGATCAGGATCCTGGGAAGACGAGGCTATTACTGAAAGTAAGTAAGAAGATGGTCAGTATAGCTTTCGGTATCATAATGGGATATTTAGGACTATGAGCTCACTTATGCAAAATAGGTGCGGCAAGTAATATCATATGCAGTGCATGTGGGGAAGATAATGAGACGTTGAAGCATTTCCTATGTCATTGCCCGGCTTTCGCGGCTAACAGATACTGGCACTTAGGTGGGGAAGCAACACCAGAGATGAATCGCCTAAACTATCAAGGATTTTGTTAGCAGCATATAACTCCTGACTTAGAGCATTTCCTATGTCATTGCCCGGCTTTCGTGGCTAACAGGTACCGGCACTTAGGTGGGGACACAATACCAGAGATGAATCGCCTTTAGGGGCGTGGTATGGAAAACAATCAAGGATTTTGTTAGCAGCATAGAATTCCTGATTTAGACTTTTTGAGGATACTTTTTAAACCCTCCATCATAGGATGGGGATGTATCTATTTCGTCATTCCGTATCTATTTCGTCATTGGAAATATTGATCTTAGACCCCACCAAGCATATATATTCTTGATCGTTTTGGCGTACCAAGTTGTTTTAGCCATATCCGCCCCTCCGTATGTCTGTTGAAAGCACTCCAACTTTCGAAGGAGTAAATCTAGGCGCTTGCAAAATACTTCCTGTTATTGGATGCCACCGTAGCGCAGAGATTAGCATATCCGCCTATGACGCTGAGCGCCCGGTTTCGAATCCTGGCGAGACCATCAGAAAAAAATTTCAGCAGTGGTTTTTCCCTCCTAATGCTCGCAACATTTGTGAGGTACTATGCCATGTAAAACTTCTCTCAAAGAGGTGTCGCACTGTGGCACGTCGTTCGGACTCGGCTATAAAAAGGAGCCCTTTACCATTGAGCTTAAACTTGAATCGGACTGCACTCATTGATATATGAGAAGTTTGCCCCCGTTTCTTAGTGAAATGTTTATGGGCAAAATTTGCTATTTGCAATGGAGGTCGGTTGGAATTGTAAATGGGCTATATTGGTCCACTATTTTGATATAGCTGACACATAAACAGACCTCTAATCTCAACTTCTTGAGCCTCTAGAATTGCGCTCGAATTCTTATCCGATTTGGCTTAGGTGTTCCCCTTTGACTTCTAACAACTGTGTCAAGTATAGTCCAAATTGGTTTATAACCTGATAAAGCTGCCATATAATACGATCTCCCAATTGGAACTTTTGCGCATCTAGAGGGCGCAATTCTTAACCGATGTGGCTGAAATTTCGCAGGTGGCGTTTTGCTATGACTTTCAACAACTGTGCCGGGTATTACCTGATATAGCTGCCATATATCGCGATCTCCCGATTTCTATTTCAGCCCCTGGAGGGCATAATTATAGACCGATGTAGTTGAAAATTTGCAAGTGGCATCTTGCTATGACTTCCAAAAACTGTGGTTTGAATCTGCCCATAACCTGATATAGGTCCCATATAAACCGATCTCTAAATTTGACTTTGTGGCGAAATTACTATCCAACTTGGCCAAAATTATAAAAGTGGTAACGAAATGAGAGGCAAGTTCGTTGAGGTAGACGTTTAACCTATTGCAGATGTCATCAACGGGTGGGGGCCAGATGCCATGATCGTACAATCGTCTGCATATTATACAATCCCTATGTCGTATGGAGGGAGTGAAATTGAGGATAGGTAGTGGTTAAACAGTGTCGGAGATATTACACCTGTTTCACTCTACGGGGTTTCGAATTCTTATCTCTACATTCCACAAACAACTGGCGACCACATAGATAATTGAGACCCAGCGTTTAAGGCCAAATTCTCTTTTCGCTCGCTAGTGCTCAAAACTTCCTACCCATTAGTGACTGGGTGGCCTTATGCCATGATCGTACAATTGTCCGCATTCGATACGATCTCTATGCCGTCTGGGGGGAGTGGAATTGAGTGATTAAACAGTGCCGGAGATATCACCCCATTCTGGGGAACTCTGGGTTTCGACTTGTTATCTCTAAATTCCACAAACGACTTGCGACCACACACATAATTCGTGACCCAGCTTTTCAGGTCTGGATGGAGGGAGGTGTTTGCGTGGCACTGGACCTATAGAATGCTTTTGCAGTAGTCCCACAAGCGTCTTGGCTACTGGTGAAAGAAGGGAGATTAGTCTGTACGACTCCCCATTGGAAAGGTTTGTCATTTGTTTGTTTATGTGTTACCAGACTCCACACTAAACGAAAGCTCAACTCGAGATTTGAGCCAAAAACACAGCAACAAAGTTTCCTTCAAACAGGTTTCTCCCCAAAGTCTGCAGAAAAAAACTAGTCTTGGGGGCTCGCAACACTAAATAATTCTTCAATCATATTACTAGGCTAATACTTTATGAGATCCAAATAATCCTTAATGGTTCTTAGGATTTTTTAAACATCAAAACAGATATATGGGCCTTATGCTAAACTGCAATAACCATAAATGGCCATTTGATTCTATTACTTGCTTTACTTTTTCAAACAATTCCTTCAAATCAGACGAAACTCACCATTATCGTTATCATCATCGTTATCATAGCCTTCATTATAACCCTTAATCGTATTTGCGGCCAAGCAAACGGAACGAACGAACTGGGAACAAAAATCGAAAATCAAACAGATTTCCATTAAGAGGCAGTCAAGCAAATAAACATTTTATTTATTTTTATCCTGGGAATTGAAGGATAACGACAGCGACAACCACAACATCATCAACATCAAACGAGGACACCAACAATATGTTCGAGTTCAGACAAAGTTTATTTGTCAAACTTATGTTTGGTGTTCCTTTTTACGTATGTATGTTTGTATGATTTTTTTATGTTGGTTTGCATGATGGCACGCCGCTATGCCAGGACATTAATTCTTTAAGCAAATCAAAAACAGATAAAGTCTGCATTTGACACAAAACACTTTGGTGGGTGGACAAAAAAAATCAAATATACATAAATAAATATACCCAGAGAGGGTGGAAGAGGGGGAAACAACGATAAACGTATGTATGTTCTTATGATTTGTTAAGTAAATACCAGGATTTGCTAAATCCCCCTCTCAAGCCTCGGGGTGGTGATGAATGAGCGTTATGCAAGAAAATCCCTATACAAACAACCACAGGAATGGTGAAAAAAACAGCATATAAATATTTGAATATATTGACATTTTCATTTGTGTCATCAGCTCCATCAACATTGAAAACTCTTACATTGGGACAACTGGAAAACTCATGGGAACTCAAAGAAGTAAAAATGGCCTAAGATCGAACGGGTCGAATCGGGGACATCCAGCACCAAGGATTATGTTATACAAGTAAAAGTGTGCTAAGTTTGGCCGGGCCGAATCTTAAACCCCGTTACACTGCTCATTAAATTCGGATTTAAGGCTTTCGTCAGCTGATTTTATAAACGAAAAACAGATGAACGAGCCATTAAATCCGGATTTAAAGATACACTGGGGTTTTATATACCCTCTACCATGGATTGCATTTGGCATACTTGGTTTGGATGTTGGAGACCATAGTAGAAGTAATTGTGCAAAATTTTAGACAAATCGGATAATAATTATGCATTCGGGAGTTCGGTTTATGTTTGCACTATAACAGGTTATGTACCGATAAAGGCCAAACTTGTCATGTATGTTGGATGTTGCACTATGACTTCTGAACAATTTAAGCCAAATCGGATGAGTTTTGCGCCCTCTGGTAGCTCAAGAAGTAAACTCGGGAGATCGGTTTTTATGGGACCTATATCAGGTTTTAGACCGATTCTGGCCATACTTGGCACGTACATTGATTGTCAAAGGAGATGACATTGCGCAAAATGTCAATCAAATCTGATAAGAATTGTGCCCTCTAGAGGTTTAAGATTTAAAATAAGGAGATCGGCTTATATGGGAGCTATATCCGATTTCAGACCGATTCAGGTCATATCTGGCACGTATGTTGATTGTCAAAGGATACATTGCGCAAAATTTCAGCCAAATCGGATAGGAATTGAGCACTCTAGAGGCTCAAGGTATATAATAGGGAGATCGGTTTATATGGGATCTATATGTATCAGGTTTTAGACCTATTCTGGTCACACTAGGCACATCTATTTAATAACATAGAGAACGTCATCGTACAAAATTTTAGCCAAATCGGATATGAATTCCGCCCTCCAGAAGCTCTAGAATTAAAATCAGGAGATCGGTTTATATGGCAGCTATATCAGGTTTTAGACCGATGCAAGCCATACTTGGCACGTATGTTGAATGTCAAAGGAGACGACATAGCGCAAAATGTCAATCAAATCGGATAATAATTGTGACCTCTACAGTCTCAAGATGTATAATTGGGAGTTCAGTTTATATGGGAGCTATATCAGGTTTCAGACCGATTCGGATCATACTTGGTACATCATATCATACAAAACGTCATCCTACCAAATTTTAACCATATCGGATAAGAATTCCGACCTCTAGAGGAGAACGGTTTATATGTGAGCTATATGAGGTTTAAGACCGTGTCATTGAGGCCACTTCGGTGAAGGTGAATGTAAGCAGGGTACAGGGTGGGGTTATTTCTCCACTGCTTTGGATTAATTTACTTACTTTACTTTAATTGGCTTTGACAGAATATTTGTTCCACTAGCCGAACGTAGAATAACGTTCCAAGCGCCTCGATCTTCTGCGCTCATTCTTAAATCTCTGACACCAAGTTTCGAGGTGACTCCCACCACTTGACCTTTCCATCGGGCTTTTGGTCTTCCCGGTTTGCGTGTACCACCGTGTTTGCCTTCAAAAGACTTTTTTGCTGGAGCTTCTTCATCCATTCTGACAACATGACCTAGTCAACGCAGCCGTTGTATTTTGATGCGTGTAACCATGCTATCGTCGTCATACAGCTCGTGGTTCATACGTAGCCTATATTCTCCATTATCGCAAACTGGTCCAAATATTTTACGAAGAATCTTTCTCTCAAATATTCCAAGCACTGCCTCATCTGCTTTCACAAGTACCCATGCTTTAGAACCATATAACAGCACGGGTAGTATCAGCGTCTTGTATAGTGAAATATTCGATTGTCGAGAGGTAACCTTGTTTCTTAACTGCTTACTTAGTCCAAAGTAGCATCTGTTTGCCAGTATTATTCTTCGCTTAATCTCAAAACAGGTGTCATTCGTTTCGGTTACGGCGGTGCCGAGGTATATAAAGTTATTGACTCTCTCATTGATGTGGTTCCCACCTTTCTCTATTTTCTTTATCTGCTCAGCTGTACAAGGCGTTTTGGAAGTTGAAACCATCCATTTCGTCTTATCTCCATTTACTGCCAGACCCATTTTCACTGACTCTCTTCCGATCCTTTCAAAGCCAGCAGTTACTACTTCCGGTGACTGACCTATGATGTCAATGTCTTCGGCATAGGCGAAAAGCATGTGTTTTGCTTTGGATTCTTGTGGTCGACAATATTCTGTGGAGACTTCAGACCCTACTGGTCAAGGTATGCGCTTATGCTGATGACCTAGTTATTTTAGTAACCGGGAAGTTCCTGGATACCCTACCCTGCTCTTGGCGCCACGGCTTCTTGGACTTTTGATTGTGGTCTAGGGGTTAACGCCGGGAAGACTGTATTTGGTGTTGTTCACGAGGATGAGGAAGGTGGCTGTGTTCAGACTGCCAAGGTTGCAGGGAAGACTTTGGGACTGACCAGGCCGGCTAGACTTCTCGGGGTTATTCTGGGGTTCTGCATGCTGCTCTTGGGACCACGGCTTCTTGGGCTACTGATTGTGGTCTAGGGGTTAACGCCGGGAAGACCGAATTGGAGTTTTTCACAAGGAGGACAAAGGTGCCTGAGTTCAGACTGCCAAGGTTGCAGGAAACGTCTTTGGGACTATCCAGGTCGGCTAGATTTATTGGGGTTATTCTGGATAGTAAGTTTAATTGGGGCTTCAATAGAGAGGCTAGGATAAGGAAGGCTTTCGCTGCTCTTTATTCGTGTCAGAGGCTCGTTGGCAGTAGATGGGGTCTGCGGCCTTGATTGATGCACTGGCTTTAATAGGCGGTGGTGCGGCCGGTTCTGACATATGCCGGTGACTGAGTATGCGTAGTATGTGCTGAACATGGATAGGGTGAATAGGATGGCTTTGAGATTTATAAGTGGGGCTATGAGTACAACTGCGACTAGGTCCTTCGAGGTGTTGCTAGGTATACAGCGATTGACTTTTACGCTGCGATTGACTTTTACGTTGGCATATCGGCCGAGAGACACTTTAAAGACTATCAACTTCAAAGTCTGCCGGCCAGCCACTCGGGTATACTTGTCGGGGCTATTGCAGACCTGCGGACTGACTACATGACGAGGGTGGATACTGTGGACAGCAGGTTACAAGTGATAATAACTACCTTGGCGGAGTTGTAGAAAGGGAGGGTCAGGCTTGGGGATTTCAATCTCTTTACAAATGGATCGAAGATTTATAGTGGGACCGGTTGTGGAATACACTGCGAGAAACTACAATTAGATGTCTCTCATTGGATGAGGGACGATTTCAGAATCTATCACGCGTAGGTTTTTGCGATTGCCAGGGCAGCGGAGCTAGTCAAGGAACATTAACCGGTCGGATATTTGCATATTTGGCGATAGTCAGGCAGTGATTAAGTCTCTTATGGGTGCGAGCATAGGATCTAGAGCGCAGTATCAATGTCAATGTCTTTCTCTGGAGCTACTACATAGGCACCACAGGGTGACCCTTTCCCTGATCACAAGGATGTGACAGGTAACAAGAAGGCGGATTTGCTTGCGAGAGAGGGTGCGAATCTTCACCTGCCTCTCTCACATATTTATTAGGGGCTCCGGCTGCGTTTTAAGGGCACGTGGTTAAGCAGATGGAACGAAACTATAAGTTGTGAGCATACGAAACAACTATGGGACGAACGCTTCAGCCGTAACATAGATGCGCTTTTATCGATGGCAAGGATCCGCCTAGGAACAGTCACAGGATTTCTATCAGGACACAATAAGCTAAGTACACATATGTCTTGCATTGGCATTAGGAATGATAATATTTGTGGCTGGTGTCATGGAACTGACGCCGCCGAAGATAGTTATCATTTTAAGTCATAGCAGGAATAAGATACTGGGCTCTTTTTTCTTTTAGGCATTGGAGGATTTAGAGGAATGAATCAAGGATGATTGAAGTCTTTTGTTCTTTTATCAAAGTCATACGAGAGGGTACAGTGATCAATTGTGAGGCAATCAGTGATGGCTATCAACAAAGTCGTCAATCAGGGGAGTCGGCAATTAATCTACCCAGATCGAAGAGAAAATTTTGCTTGCAGGTACGCAGCTCAAATGAAATTTTCTTTGCATAACAGGGTGACATAAGACGGCATTGGAGATTTTTTTGCAATTACCAATGAAAATGTATGCTGTGATAGGTCCATTCAAAATGAACAAAAATTATTTGCACATAAAAACGTTTAATTTCAGTACATACATATGTATTTTATTTGTCAAATATGATTAAAAATCGGGTAAAATTATAAATCATAACTGTCGCCATCTTGTAGTTTTCAGATCTATTTTCCAGTGGAGACATCAATGTTGTTACTGCTACCGAAAATTTCGTTTGAGTTGCGTACTTAATTTTAAAAAGATTTGTTTAAGGCAAAGTTATTCCAAACGTTTTATTTTTTTTTTGCATGCACCTTACAGCTTTGCACAATCATATGTTTCACAATGGGATATTATTTCTGCATAGATAAAAATAATTTTGAAATACAACAATTTTTGTCGAAAAAACGACAAAGAAATTTGTTAATTTTCATGCAACAATTTATATGGAATCTCAGCGACCGAAAGTACAAATTTGTTGCTGAAAGGCACTCTTTGCAAGCCAAAATATAACACAACAATAAATCTATAAGTAAGACAAAACAAATAAAAGCGTGCTAAGTTCGGCCGGGCCTAATCTGGGGAACCCACTACCATGGATTCTGCTAAAATATGGAAGCTGTGTCTGGTGAAACACCGATTTGGACGGTTATTAACACAGTTGTTGAAAGTCATAACAGAACACTATACGCAAAATTTCAGGCAAATCGGACAAACATTTTGGCTTCCAGGGCCTCATGAGATCAAATCGGGAGATCGGTTTATATGGTAGCTATATCTAAATCTAAACCGATATGGCCCATTTGCAATCCCCAACGACCTGCTTCAATATTAATTATCTGTGCAATATTAATATCTGCCGAAATCACGATAACGGTCGAACGCGTAAAGCTAGCCGCTTGAAATTTTGCACATATACTTAATATTGATGTAGGTCATTGGAGATGGAAAATTGGTCATATCGGTTCAGATTTAGATATAGCTTCAGATTTAGATATATAAACCGATCTCTCGATTTGACTTCTTGAGCTCTTGGAAGCCGAAATTTTTGTCCGATCTGGCTGAAATTTCACATGTAGTATTCTGCTACTTTCAACAACTGTGCCTAGTACGGTGTAAATCGGTCTATAACCTAATATAGCTCCGCAATTTTTGTCCGATTTGGCTGAAATTAAGCATGTTGTGTTCTGTGAAAACTTCCAACAATCGGTCTATAACCTGATATAGCCCCATGTAAACTGGTCTCTCGATCATCCTTGTTCGGTTCCTAGAATCTTTAATTTTTGCTGACAGAAGTTTGACAGAAGTTTAGAATGTAGAAGAAAATTATCCCCTCCAACTAAATTGAAGATTTAGGGCCAAGATTCGGCCCGTCTGAACTTAGCATGGTTTTACTTGCTTTAGCTGAGTTTTCTAAAATATGTTTAAAGAAAAAATAACAAAAAAAAATTGTTTGACTGACCGGAGGATTCGAACCGGGTTTGCATGGTAGTACGCGTATTTTAAAAATAACTCAACAAATGAATTTGTTGATAATCCACAAAATTTTAATTATTTTACCAGTCGAGTCTCTTCAAACGTTCTTCAACAAATTAAGTCTTCAATTCAATGTTCAAATTCGTAGAGAATTTTAAATTTCACATGCAAAATTGGTATTTTGTTCTTTCTTAGAGTTACTTTTTTCTGTGTGGAAGTTTCCTGCTCCCGCTTTAGTTTCGTTTTACCCTTCTTCCCTTTACCTAACTACAAAGCTTTTTAAAGTCCCCTAGAATGATTCTTGTATACGCAGGCCTTGGCAAATCATGTTGGGTAATGGCAATTTTCATTACTACGCTTCATCAGTTCGACATTTGTTTGTAGATAGATAACCAATTAAACCCGCCATGATTAGTAATTACATATTTAATTAACACCAAATTAAGATTTTAATTAATCCTTTTTAATCTTTTGCATAACTTTTCTCTAATATGTAAATGTCTGCTTCTCTTTTAAAAAACGCCCTCAGCAGCTCCCTTTATACGCCCTTTGTTTACCTTTCATTCCTCACCGACAATTAGCAAAAACACAGACGATGGTAACTCTGTTTCTTTTATTTCTTCAGTTTCCGTATTTCTTTAACTTGTGTCGGTCGGTTTGTAAATCGCTGCAGTCTTTTCTTTAAATTAAAGCATTTAAGGTGCTCAATTTGTTTCAAATTTTGTGTTAAAATCTTGTTTATTTGTTAATTAAGTGGATAATATAAAAATATTTACAAAAACTAGTCGTTAACATCATAAAAAATGTGTTTTAAGTGATTGCAAATTCCTTCGAGGAAACTATGTGTGTGCGTCGTAATAACAGATCGTGGTGAACTTGTCAACAAACAAATACAAATGTATGAGAATGCATGAGTGCGAATGAAAAGGAAGAACTAAAAGCACTAACAATGCTTTGGTAAGCAACAATCTATACGCATGTTGAATTGAAAGGAAAAATTGAGAACATTGGAACGAGAGTTATTGTATTTGTGGTGTGAATTAAGATAAAATGTTTAAGAGAGGCAAAGTAATGTCAATGTTTAGTGATTTGGTAACACTACATAAGAATTATAAAGTACACATGCAATTCTTTTAGCGAATATGACATTGAAGAATACCGACAATGGACAAAGTGTTGCAGTTGGAAAGGACTTTGTTTTGTAATTTGCAGCATATAATAAACGGTAAGTGAAAATTTTACTAAATTTGTGTCTTTGAGAGTTTCAAAATTAATACGCTCATAGGTGTATGCCATTTGCGACGAATGGAAAGTAATGAACCAACGAATAGAGTCATTGAAAAAAAAAAAATTATAGCCGATTAAGGTGAGAAGTTTATCATATCGGCTTTCTTAGGCATATAATGGATGAATGGAAATAGTAAAAAATTTATTTTTCGTTTTACATTTTCGTTTGATACACAAAAATCAAAGTGTTTGTGGATTCATTCCTCATTTAATATAAAACCTTTGAACCGATTTTTATGAAATTTGCAGAGAATATAAAGTTTGAGCTTCTAATGGCAATTGGCTACTTCATATCGTAACCCTTTCACTACCAATGTCCTCTATACAGATCTCCCGATTTAAGGTCTTGAGCCCAAAAGAGACGAATTTACTATCCGATTTCAGGGAGCTATGTCAAGCTCTTCGACATCCTTTCCTTATATGATTCAAATCGGTCTATAGTTGGATATAGCTGCCATATTGACCAATATTCTATTTTAACAACTTGTGAATTGTATTTATTAGTCCACTCGACGTCCGTACCGTGTTTGGTCCAAATCGTATCACATTGAAATGTAGCTGCAATGGGTTCATAAATGATGCATTTTTCGCCGGATTTGGCGTAAGGTGGTTAACATATATACCCGAGGTGGTCGGTAACCAATGCCTGAAATTTTGGCAGAAATTTGAAAAACGAACAAGAGAAGAATAACAATTTTCACCATGACAAAGCGAGCTCTCACACATCGGCTCAAACCAGCACATTTTTGACCGGCAAAAACGTCGAATCGATGGGTCATCCGTCGTACAGCCCTGACCTCGGCCCCAATGCAAATGCAAATTTGCCCATGAACATTCCATTTAGGAACAGAAGCAGCGGCTCCCAATAACTTCTTCAAATTCCCGCACATTAAGAAGAAATGCGTGGTCAACCATTTTCATAACCATGTTCCAGAGGTGTCTCAATCGAAGTGGCAAAAAGTTCCTACCCAATCGGTTTGAGCTAGGGCTGGCGAAATATCAATGGGACTATCGAAACTATCGATTTTTTTCTGAATATCAATTGATACTAGCGATATTTATTAATTACCTATGATTTGCTAGCACTAGTTGAGCGAAAAAGTTTGGAAAAGTATATAAATCATGTTGGAGGATACTTTGAGAAACAATAAAACTATTTTTGATGCTAAAAATTTACAATTTCAACTTAAGACCCAACTTTCGTTCTCGATAGAGTTGATATTTATAACATAAAATACCGATAGTGTCGATACTATCGTTAATTTCCCATCACCTATATTTTAAACAAAAATGAGAAGTAACAAGTAAGAGCGTGCTAACTACGGCCGGGCCGTATCTTATGCTATGGATACCATTTGTCGACTTCTTTGCGCGGTACCTCTTTTTAGGCAAACAAAGAAAAATGAATAAGAACTGTTATGGTATTGGAGCTATATCAAGCTTTAGTCCGATTCGGACCATAAATGAATTGAATGCTGAACATTTTAGAAGTCATTGTGTAATATTTTAGCCCATTAGGATACGAATTGCGCCTTGTAGGGGATCAAGAAGCAAAATCGGGAGATCGGTTTATATGGGAGCTGTATCAAGCTATAGATTGATATAGACCATATTGGACACATATATTGAAGGTCCTGAAAGAAGTCGTTGTGTACAATTTCTATAAAATTTGCGCCATACTACGCACAGTTGTTGGAAGACATAACAAAACACTTCTTGCAAAATTTTAGCCAAATCGGATGAGAATTGCGCCCTTTAGCGGCTCAAGAAGTCAAGATCCAAAATCGGTTTATATTGCAGCTATGCCAGGTTATAAACCGATTTGAACCATATCGAGCACAGTTGTTGGAAGTGAAACCAAAATACCACGTGCAAAATTACAGCAAAATCGAATAAGAATTGCAACCACTAAAAGCGGAAGAAGTTAAGGCCGATGATCAGTTTATATGGCAGCTAATATATCAGGTTATGAACCGATTTGAACCATATTTAGCACAGTTATCGGAAGTGACTCTAAAACCCCACTTGCAAAATTTCAGTCAAATCAGATTTGCGCCCTCTAGAGGCTCAAGATGTCAATCCCAATATCGGTTTATATGGCAGCTATATCAAAAAGTATTTGTGCAAAATTTCAAGCGCCTAGCCTTACTCCTTCGAAAGTTAGCGTGCTTTCGACAGACGGACGGGCATGGGGCCATTTATTGAGATAAAACGCCCATCCTCTTCACCAAATAGGTTGTTAAGTCTATTACATCACATGTCGTTGTCTTATGATATGTCACCTTTTGTATTCATATGTTATTTAAAATGTTTGTCGAAATTATCAATTTACATACGATTCATCAGTTTTGCTATCTCACCTGTATGTTATCTTCGTATTTTTATATCCTACACCACCATTGAGTTACAGGGTATTATAAGTTTGTGGATTTGTTTGCAACGCTAAGAAGGAGAAGAGTTAGACCCATTGTTAATCGTACCGATCGGCTTATAATCACTTCCTGATTCAATTTAGCTATGTCCTATGTTCTTGTGATCAAGTTTCAGGTCGCATTTATTGTCCGATTGTCATGAAATTTTGCACGTCACTTCTTTGCCCCAAGGACGAACGCTATTCATTTTGAATACATAGATGTGAAAAATTTCGTAAAAATCGGTCCAGATTTAAATATAGCTCCCATATATATCTTTTATCCCTACAAAATTTAGCATGAGGTGTTTATTTGACGTCTTAATACGTGTGAAAAATTTCGTCAAAATCCGTCCAGATTTAGATATAGCTCATATATATAAACTTTCATCTGATATTCGACCAAATCGGGACAGATTTAGATATAGCTCCCATATATATATTTCATCCGATATGGAATTTTAAGGCTGTAACAGTCACAATTTTTGCCCTACCTCTACAAAATTTAGGACGAGGTGTTTTATTTGACGTCCACATATGTGTGCAAAATTTCGTGAAAATCGGTCCAGATTTAGATATAGCTCCCATATATAAACTTTCATACGATATGGAATGTTAAGGCTTTACCAGCCACAATTTTGGTCCGATTTTAACAAAATTCAGCATGAGATGTTTTATTAGGCTTCCCAATACGCACGCATTATTTCAATAAAATCGGTCCTGATTTAGACATGACTCCCACTTATAAACTTTCATCCGATATGGACTTTTAAGGCAGTAGAGACCACATTTTTGTTCAAATCTCTACAACATTGGGCGTGACATATTATATTTGACGTTCCAGATTTAGATGACTTTTTAGGGCTGTAGAAATCAAAAATTTTTGTTCTATCGTAAGAAAATCTTGCAAGGTTCTATTCGATATTTAGGATAGGTGTGCAAAATTACTGACTGACTAGACTTGGGCTTAAGTCATATATCTTAAAAGAAGTACATAGACTAGGCTCCGCCTGACTTCTGCCTTTTCTCACTGGTTTATGGGTAAAAATTGTTAAACTTGTAAGAAAAGTGTTGTGAGAAAGGTGTTTTAATCAAAATATTTGTGAAAACGTGTTTAAATCAAAAATTTGCGACTGACAACAAAAACTGCCGTTGTTTTTGTCCGAAGGAATAGAGCACGCTCTACAACAAAAAATGCGATGTGCTAGTGTCGCACGACATGTACAACTCTACATGTGGTAAATTTAAGACGTCATAAGAAACCTACATACCGTGTAATAGAGCCTTAATATGTGCTGTGTGGCACGGTCTTGTTGAAAGCACATTTCGTCCAGGTTCATATCTCCCAATTCAGGCCAAAAATAATCAATGAGCATGGGCTGGTAGTGTTGTCCACTCACGGTATCGTGACGATTGGCATCGTCAACGAAGAAGTATGGCTCAATGACGCGGCCGGCATGCAAACCGCACCAAACTGTTATTTTTTGTGGATTTTGACCTGATCTATGAATTTTCACCTGCATATTTTGCTTATTGACGAACCCATGAAACCAAAAATGAGCTACGTCACTTAAGATGATTCTGCTATGATTTCGTTCGTAGCGGTCACCGACTCTGAATTTCGTTTACGGAATAATTTGCCAACGACAGTTCGATGATTTGTGTAAGAGTGCGTTCACAAATTAAATTCAAAGTTGTCAAGTTCCTATTGGAAAACCCTTTATCTGTCAAAAAGGGTCCACATTGGTCTATATGCTGCTTTAGATCTTATTTCTTAAAAATCACTTTAAGTCTATTTTTAATTTTGTTAAATAAGTTCCTTCTATACTTTTGCACCACTGTGGCCTCCCACTCTATCGACCGCATCTGCAGAGTGTGGTTTTTATGTTTACTTTTTATTTGCAGCATCCGCGTTTTACCGTTAGGGGCGGGGCACGCGGCCTGAACCAAATGACACACTTCACCCACGCCACGTGTGTCGCGTGTTGCGTTTTAGTATCGCTTGACTTGATACCTTCATGTACAAAAATATTGGTGCGATGAAATGAAAGAAGAAGAAGAAGTGCCATCTCTTTCTTAAATGGTGATAGCACTTTATGTTATCCTTGCTGCTGTTATTGCTTTAGTTCTTTGTTGTGTAGTTCAATATCTTGGCGATGCTTCTTGGTATTTTCTACCTTTCTTATTTAGGCTCTGGAAAAAATCTCGATTAAATATTCAAATGAACCATTTACTGAGCTTATTGCCTGAAGTCCTTTGACTGCTAATATTGTGGTTGTTGGCAAGTGGGTGACTGACTGGCTGGGCTTTTTCCCATTCGATTTCCGCTTTGTTTGTATTCTGAGCTCTCTTTTTGCCCTAAGTGTTATTGCTGCAGAGTTATTCGTGCATTTGTCATCGATTTAAATGAATTTCTACCCCACCGAATTTTTTCACCAATGTTTGTTGGTATCTTAAAGGATTTGCGGGGTATGGTTACAAGGGATTTATTTGAGCTTTGGGTGAGAGTGGAAGTGGATGGAGTGATGATGATGTTGTAGTTGTTTGTGAAGTTGTTAAGTGATTATAATGGAATTTTGGTATTTATTGCGAGTATGTTTTTGATTGATGACATTTCGTGGTAGTAACGCACAAGGATAATTGGACGAATTTACAAAGTGGCGATAGCGAGAGAGAGAGAGAGAGAGAGAGCAAGATTTATATCATGACAGCAAATTAAAATATGTTTCACAAAACCGTTTAATATCCATACATTTTGAAATCGACCCAGATTGTTCTATAAGTTCAGGGAATGGGGTAAATAAGTGACACTTAAAGGGTTAAAAGTTGGCGACTATATTCAATTATAGACCTGTGCGAATGGTATTCGATGTGGGTATTGAAGGGCATAAGCGTACCTTATATACCAAATTTCAGTCAAATCGGATACAAATTGAAATTTACAGGAGATCGGTTTATCCGAAAGCTATATCTAAAAAAGAACACTTTTGTCAAATAGAATCCTTTTGGGTCGTCGTGAAGCACCTTGTCGACCGCAATACTACAAAATTTTTGCATCTTGGGCTTGGACAACCCAAGATTTATTGATGACAAGCCAACGTGTGACTATTTGGTGCGGTTTAGTAAACTAACTAAATTTCCCATGAACATTCCATTAAGGAACAGGGACATCAATGAGTGCAGTCCTATGGATTCCTAAGCTCAATAGTAAGTGACCTCTTTTTTATATGCCGAGTATGAAATGCGGGCCGCATAGCGAAACCACTTGGTGTAGAAATTTTACTTCAAGGTACCTCATAAATGTAGCCAGCATTAGTAAGGGGGTACTTTATTGATGTTGACTCCGGAATTTGAACTAAGGCGTTCGGCATCATAGGGGGCTAACCTCTGCACCACAGTGGCCTCCGGTTTATGGTTATGTTTTATGGTATGGTGTTGATCCAACCTCATATTCGATGTTATGGTGAATAGATTGTGCTGTCGAGAGATGATTAATGATTTCTTATGGTCAGAGTTCGATGGTATTGATCTGGACAAGGTATACTTTCAACAAGACGGCGCTTCGTACCACACCAGCTACGAAACCATAGCTCAGGAAGAAATGACCCCAATTGGCGAACGGGATCTTGTGATTTCTTCATTTGGGGTCACGTGAAAAATAAGGAGTACGCAAACAGCCCAGCGCCAATTCAGGACTTCAAAGATAGAATTCGTGAGGCTGTCTAGGACATAGGGCATTAACTTTGTGATTTGGTTATGGAACATTTTATTTAAAGGATGGTTGTGTAAACGTGGTCGTGGTGGCGATTTGGCTGATGTTATCATTATACCCAACACCATGGGATGGGGGTATACTTCGAAATATTTATCTGAGACGCTATAAAGTATACATATATACAATACATACTTGATCGTCTGACATTTTGAGTCGATCTATCCATGTTCGTCCATCCACCCGTTTATCTGTCCGTCTGCTGAAATCACGTTCGAACGAATAAAGATATACGCTTGAAATTTTGCAAATGGGCCATATCGGTAAGGCTGATATGGTATACTGACCATAGGATGGGGGTATACTAATTTCCTCATTCCGGTTGTAACACATCGAAATATTGATCAGAGACCCAACAAAGTATTTATATTTTTGATCGTCTTGACATTCTAAGTCGAACCATGGTCGTCCGTCGGTCGAAAGCAAGTTATCTTTCGAAGGACTGAAGCTAGGCGCTTGAAATTTTGTACAAATACTGCTTATTAGTTCGGGTCGGCTGGGATTGTTAATGGACTATATGATTTCATATAGCTGCATGAGATGTTTTATTTTGACCTACAAAAGCTGTGCTAAGTATGGTCAAAATCGGTTCATAACCTGTTATAGCTGCCATTTAAATCGATCTTGGATCTTGACTTCTTGAGCCTCTAGAGGGCGCAATACTTATCCACTTTGGCTGAAATTTAGCATTTAGTGTCAAGTATGGTACGAATCGGTTCAAAACCTGATAATTTATAATTATTCTTGAGTCTCTGGTGGGCATAATTCTTATCTGATTTGTTTGAAATTTTGCATGCCCTTTGTCATACGTGGTAAATATGATCTGCATCTGTCCATAACCTGATATAGCTCCTATATAAACCGATCTCCTGATTTTAACTCTTTGGTCTCCATAAAGCGCAAGTTGTATTCAATTTAGTTGAAGTTTTGCACAATGGCATCTTCTCCAACATCCAAGCCAAGTATGGCCCAAATCGGTTAATAACCTGATATAGCTCCAGTAGCATAGTAATTCTTATTCTTTGAATATAAGTCGAACATAACTAGCCGAGGCAAAAACCACCAAAGCCCCCAACATGTAAGATGAGTGTCGCCCGTGGCCATATGGACAAAGATGGCCCTTTTATATTTGGTCAGCAGACAGTTCTCGGTATGCTCTATCCAGTCAAATAAGATACGGCAACCCTCGTATCTTATTTTTATATTTCGAGATTAGAGAACACAAAAACAAATACTAATCATCGAAAATCGCTTAATCGTTTTTCAAAATATTCCCCATTAAGATCTATACACTTTTGTATCCTTTTGAACCAATTGTCGAAGCTCTTTTGCCACTCTGATTGAGGTATCTCGAAAAGATTCATTCTGAACGCATCAACCGCTTTTGCATTTTATTTTTTAGGTACGGGAATATAAAGAAGTCATTCGGTGCCAAGTCAGAACTATACGGTGGATGACTCATTAAATCGATGTTTTGAGTGCTCAACAAGTAGTTGTTTCGTATTTTTGAAGCATTTCTTTCAACCAATCGACACAAGCCTTCCTTTGAACGATTGATAAAATGTGTGGGATCCAACGCGAACAAATTTTGTTGGTGGTCAAATGTTTATGCAATTTTGAATATGTGCAGGTCCCACTATTGCCTAAGGTTGCCTCAATCTCACGAAAGGTCACATGACGATCTAACAATATCAGTTGGTGCACAGCATCAATGGTTTTTGGAACAACAACTGATTTTGGACGAATTTCGTCTTGGAGGGAACTACGACCTCGGTTAAAACATTGGTGCTTGACGGAGCTTCATCGCCAAAAATTGAATTAAGTTCATCGATGCACTGTTGTAGAGTTAATCCACGTCGAAAGTTGTAAAAAAATAATCGCACGAAAATGTTCACGATTTAATTCCATTTCTTGCGCGAAATGAATCTTTTAAGTTACTGTAAACAACACAAATAGCGCTCGTATATCAAAGCGTTCTGAGTACGTATAACCCCAAAAACGTCAAGCTCTACGATAGAGCTGTCAGTTGGCAGATTGCAACACAAGGGTTGTGCAAGCCCGAAATATAAAAGGCAATCTTCCAATGAGCCCAAAAAGATCTAACAAGGTCGAATATGGCCATTTATTAAAAAAATGATCCTGGAGAAAAATGTGGCCACCATGGGCACATGGAAAAATATGGCTTTTTCAAATTTGGTCAGCAGACAGATTTCGAGATGCTCTATCCAGTCATGTGGATATTAGCCCAGAAAGATCTCCTAATGAGATCGAATATGGCCATTTGCTAAAAAAAATATCATGGAGTGAAATGTGTACCTGGAAAAAGATGGCCCTTCAAATTTGGTCAGCAGACAAGTCTCGAGATGCCCTATCCAGTCATGTGAGATCGAATGTGGTCATTTCTTAAAAAAAATATATCCTGGAGAGAAATGTGGCCACCTTGGCCACATAGAAAAAGATTGCCCTTCCAAATTTGGTCCGCAAACAGTTTATGTAGGTTATTAGTCCAGGATCATGTTTTAATAAATGGCCATATTCGACCTCATTAGGAAATCTTTTTTCCCAGCTCTACAATTCGACCCAGTTTTCATTTATTGAGCCCCTAGAAGCCTCAATTTTCATCTTATTTGGTTCAAATTTGGAACAAGAACCTTTGCTTTGACTTTCAATATCCGTGCCAAGTTTGATCCGAATCGGTCCATATACCGATAAAAACCGATCCACGGATTTGACTTTTTGAGCTCATAAAGGCCTCAATTTGCACCTGATTTTTTCACAAAGACTTCTATTATGACTTTCAGCATCCTTGTCAAATATGATCCCAATCGATCTATATACTGATATAGCCCTCATATTAACCAATCTCTGAATTATATTTCTTGGGCTCCTAGAGACCACAAATTCCACCCGAGTTGGGTAAAATTTGGCGTAAAGACTTCTACTATGACTTCCAGCATCCGTGTCAAATATGATCCGAATCAGTTTATATTCTGATATAGTCCCCTTAAATACCGATACCCGATATGACTTCTAGAGACCATAGAATCCATGTTGTCCCGTTTGGCATACATGTCCACTTGGTGCATAATTTTGGGTTTTGGGAGATCCCCTGGGAATTGACTTAAATTTTTGTACAAATTTTGTATTGTACATTTCTTTTGAATCCCATATTGTCCGGATCGGCCTACATGTCCGTTTAAGGTGGTTTTTGGGGTAGGGAAGGACTTCAACCCAAATTTTTATATAAGTTTCGTATTCTATTTCCAATTACCTTTACTTTGATACCAATATTGCCCCAATCAGTAAACATGTCCGTTTGGGTGAGTTTTGTGGTAGGGCGTTCCCCACGGATACTTGACCCCAAAGCTTTATACCAATTTTGTGTTTTTGGTTATCATTAGGAACATATACAATTTTATTTAAATGTACCCATTTCCGAGAACTGGCGTGTTTGAAAATTGGAGTTGGGGGAGGGTAAGTCTCTCTCGTGTAAGTCTCACAAAATGGAGTACCCTGTATTTACCGGGGGGCCAAACTCTGTGAAAATTGCACTCAGAACAAACAAACAAAGGTTAACACTTTCATTTTCATATCGGGTATTAATTATTGAAATCGGTCATAGATATCAACGAAATTCTTTATATCTGTGAAAGTGCTTTTAATGCCATTACGTATCGAACTCGATTTCTTTTGCATGACCCCCACGGGTACGCTTGTAGAAGCCCAGACGTCAATTATCGACAGTTTTCAAGGATAAATAGGCCAATACTGCTTCAATTTCGTCATCGATATTCGTACGAAGTTTATGAATCGTCGCTGGCTTGTTGGCATAGACCATAGACTTGACGCAGCCCACCAGGAAATAATCCAACGACCGAGGCGGCCAATCGACTGAACCATTTTGTGGGATAATACGTTCTCCAAACTTGGTTTCCAATAAATTGATTGTGACATTCGCTGTGTGGCTTGTGGCACCCTTCTGTTGGATCCACATGCCCTCCAAGTACATATCATCCAATGGCGTCAAAAATATTTTGTTATCATTGAACGAAAACGATTCCCATTCACAGTAACGTACCGGTCTTAATTCTCATGTAAGAAGTACACCCCAATGACGCCACCTGGCTCTTAAACCGCACCAAACTAAAATTTTTTCGGGATGCAAAGATGACTCGTGGAGTACGTGTGGATTCTTGTCTGATCAGTTACGCATATTTTGCTTATTAACGGAGCCATTCAGCCAGAAATGAGCCTCGTCGCTGAAGCTCCTAACTATGAGGCCACTGACTCCGAATTTCGGTAGTAAATTTTAATAATACGTTCTCCAAACTTGATTTCCAATAAATTGATTGTGGCATTCGCTATGTGGCTTGTGGCGTTGTCCTGTTGGAACCACATGCCCTCCAAGTATATATTATCCAATTGGCGCCAAAAATATTTAGTTATCATTGAACGATAACGATTGCCATTTACAGTAACGTACCGGTCTTAATCCTCATGGAAGAAGAACGCCCCAATGACGCCGCCGGCCCATAAACCGCACCGAAGTTTTTTCGGGATGCAATGATGATTGATGGAGTACGTGTGGATTGTTGTCTGATCAGTAACGAATATTTTGCTTATTAACGAAGCCATTCAGCCAGAAATGAGCCTCGTCGTTTAAGCTCTTAATGTTGAAGCCACTGACTTACAACAGTAAATTTTAATAATTCCGACTCCTTGTAGGCTCGTATATCTTTTCATCATAAAATGGCAAAATGTCAAAAGAGCGGGAAAAAATATGGCGTCGTTGGCTGTCCCTATAGGTCTACTTTTATAGCTTCCCTGAAAAGAAACCATGTATAATAGTTTTTATTGTTTAAAGACAAATTCTTTCACAGGTCATCGAAAGTATTGTCTCTACTCTCCCTTCTTTCTTTTTCACTGAGATTTTTCGTTGTGGCTGTTTCTCCCAATGCCATTGCGTTGTTGTTCACTTTGAGTGCGTTTGTTGAAAATGTCATTTAACGCGACAATAATGGTTGCAATAATACTTCAGATGATGGATTGCACCTGAAATGCACCGTTTGTCATTTCGAGCCACCATCCACAAGCCACAATCAGTCAACAAGGAATGTAAGGCCAGAATGTCTGTGACTTTAGACTAGAACAGCATTGCAGGACTTTTCACAGCCTACAAAATAAATGAAACAATGCATGGACCTTCAGAAACTGAATGAAGGGCTAGCCAACAATCATCCAATAAATATAACCACAATGCATAAAGGCCAAAATGCAATGCTTGAGCCATTAAGGCACTCATCCAGCCATCCATCCACTCATCGGGCATATGCACATCGACAATATTTATGGACTAGTGTTGCAGCATGTAAAGCTTCCTTGCTAGCCTAGCTAAGGACCAAAAACATTTATGGCCATCTTTTGTGTATGTTGCAGACAAAGATGCACAACGCTTATATGCAATAGATTTTTTGGATTTTTTTTTCAATTTTTTTGCATTTTCTAAAAACAGGTTGACTGTCCAACATTTTTCAACTTTAAGAACAGGCATGTTGCCGCCTCTCCACACATTCAAATGACATTTCGTTTTGACACTTTGTTGATGGTGTCCTTTGAAGTCTTTGCCTTTGGCGATTGGGGTCCTTTATTCTCATTCCACTCTATTCCAGGCCAGAAACCCATGCTTCATCAGGCACAAGTGTGAAAGCTAACGCCATGCAGGCTAGCCGTTAATATACCTTTCGGCGTTTTTTTGTGCCGTTTGGCCACCCATGGGCCCGGACAAAACATGTGTGCGACAAAAAGGACTCTGGCTAAGGGGACAACAGCAACCATCAGTCCAAACAACAAAAATAAAACGCTGTCTCCTGCTGTGGTCATATATGGCCAAAAACGCCATCACATCACAAAATTTCACAACATTTTTTTGACACTTTTCACTGCATTCGTTTTATTTTTTTAAGGTCCTTATTTCACAACAACATAAAAAAACCCTCATGCCAATGGCTAGTATGGCCACCATTCATTCCAGTGGTCAATTGTTGTCCTTTTGCCCATACTCCCTTGGAAAGTGAGAACATTTGCACATACATATATTCGCTGTATATGACTTTAATATATTGAGGTCTCTGGTGTTTTGTTTTCTTCATTTGTTGTGTTTGTTAAATCACATTCTACAAATATTGTTGCTGTTATTGGTTTTTGATTTGATCCAAATTTATAGAATTATTAAACTCTATAGTTGGGTGAGAGAGATATAAAAAAATAGAAATTGCCCTTGTCACCAAGCTTTAGTCAGTCAAACGAATGCTTTTGACAAATGATGAATAATGGTCAATGTATGGCCTTTCAATTGTTGGATATTGTGGCATGTTTGGCACAATTTTTGATATCTTTGATATTGATCGCAAAAAAAATTATTAAAAAAAACTAGTACCAAATAGTAGTTTAAACACATTTTTTCAATTTATATCTGATTTGTACAAATATGTATGTATAGACAGTGTAACTGACACATTTTGATTTGAATGGCAAAAATGTGTGGAGATAATCTTTTGCCCGTTGTGACCAACTTTTGCCTTGACTATTGCCCTGGTCAAAAAGTAAGTTGCAAGCTGCATGAATGTAATCTGCAGGTATTTTGGCCCATTCCTGTATAGTGACTTTCTTGGGCGCATCTATACTGACATATTTTTATACCCTACATCACTAAAGTGGTAAAAGATATTCTAACGTAGTGAATTTGTTTGTAACACCCAAAAGGAAGAGAGCTAGAGAGAGAGAGAGATCGACTCAAAATCCCTTTCTGATGCGATTTAGCTATGTCCGCCTGTCGGTCTGTCGGTCTTTCTGTCCGTCTGTTGGTCTGTCGGTCTTTCTGTCCGTCTGTTGGTCTTCTGTCCACCTGTCAGTCATTCTGTCAGCCTTTCTGTCCGTCTGCAGGTCTTTTCGTCGGTCTTTCTGTCCGCCTATAGGTCTTTCTGTCTGTCGGACTACTTAAAAATATTTTTGTTTTAAAAATAGATGCAAAGATAAGAATCGTTCACACTGTTAAGATCGGCATTATTTTTGTAACTCCTCGAAATATTCGTCTAAGACCCCATAAAGTATATACTAGGGTTGCCTTTTACGTTTCCAGATTAGAGAACAAAAACAAATATTAATCATAGAAAATTGCTTTATTGTTTTTCAAAATATTCCCCATTAAGATCTATACACTTTTGCATGCGTTTGAACCAATTGTCAAAGCACTTTTCCAACTCTGATTAAGGTATCTCTAACAAGTAAAAAAGTTAAGTTCGGCCAGGCCGAACTTTGGATACCCATCACCTCGGGTATATCTATAAACCACCTTTCATCAAAATCCGGTGAATATTACATACCTTATGTCCCATAGCAGTTATATCGAAATATGTTCCGATTTGGACCAAATACTAGAAAGTACAGTAGCTATATCTAAAAAAAAACCGATCTGAACCATATACGACACGGATGTCGAAAAGCCTAACATGAGTCACTGTGTCAAATTTCAGTGAAATTTTAATTGAGATATCGGTCTATATGGCAGCTATTTCAAATCTGGACCGAAAAATGTCGAAGAGCCTAACACAAGTCACTGTCCCAAATTTCGGCGAAATCGGACAATAAATGCGCCTTTTATGGGCCCAAAACCTTAAATCGAGAAATCGGTCTATATGGCAGCTATATTCAAATCTGGACCGATCTGGGCCAAATTAAAGAAGGATGTCAAAGAGCCTAAAAACACACTCACTGTCTCAAATTTCAGCGAAATCGGACAATAAATGCGCCTTTTATTTGCCCAAAACCTTAAATCGAGAAATAGGTCTATATGGCAGTAATATCCAAATCTGAACCGATCTGGTCCAAATTGAAGAAAGATGTCGAAAGTCCTAAGACAACTCACTGTCCCAAATTTCAGCAAAATCGGAAAATAAATGTGGCTTTTATGGGCCTAAGACCCTTAATCGAAGGATCTATATGGCAGCTATATCCAAATTTGGACCGATCTGAGCCAAATTGACGAAGGACGTCGAAGGGCCTAACACAACTCACTGTCCCAAATTTCAGCAAAATCGGATAATAAATGTGGATTCTATGGGCCTAAGACCCTAAATCGGCCCTATATGGCAGCTACACCAAATCTGGACCGATTTAGGCCAAATTAAAGGAGGATGTCGGAGGGCGTAACACGGAGGGCGTAAGAGCCTAACTAAACTCACTGTCTCAAATTTCAGCGATATCGGACAATAAATGCGAATTTTATGGCCCCAAAACCTAAAACCGAGAGATCGGTATATATGGCAGATATATCTGAATCTGGACCGATCTGTGCCATATTGCAAAAGTATGTCGAGAGGCTTAACCTAATTCACTGTCCCAAATTTCAGCAAAATCGGATAATTATTGTGGCTTTTGTGGGCCTAAGACCCTAAATCGGCCGATCGGTCTATATGGCAAGATATAGTCCAATATAGCCCACCTTCGAACTTAACCTGCTTATGGACAAAAAAAGAATCTGTGCAAAGTTTCAGCTCAATATCTCTATTTTTTAAGACTGTAGCGTGATTTCAACAGACAGACGGACGGACATGTCTAGATCGTCTTAGATTTTTACGCTGATCAAGAATATATATACTTTATAGGGTCCGAAATGGATATTTCGATGAGTTGCAAACGGAATGACAAAATGAATAAACCCTCACCCTTCGGTGGTGGGTATAAAAGTGCATTCTGAATGCATCAACAGCGTCTTAAGGTGTCGAAACACGTTGACCTCTCATTTTATTTTTTGCGTATTCGGTGCCAAGTCGGGATAATACGGCGGATGACTCATCACATCGATGTTTTGAGTGTTGAAAAATTGCTGTTGTTTGAGCCGATGTGTGAGAGCTTGCATTGTCGTAGTGAAGAGTGGCCCGTCTTCTGCGGTTGGTTTTCTTGATTTCTGGGAAGACAACGTGCAAACAAATGGTTGTGTACCACCCAGAATTGACTGTTCAAATGATGCGACATGCCCAGTTTTTCCGAAAAAATAGGCGATCATTTGTGCTTAGAAGTGCTTCGTGCGCGAACTAGTTTTGTTGGATTTGGCTTGTCTTTAAACACCCTTGCTGTCAACTGCTGTTTACTTTCGGGCTAATACGCGAAAATTTCACGATTCATCACCTGTCACGATGGCATAGACGTGCTTCGAAGCACCGCGGTCTTTCTATTGGAGCATTTCTTTCACCAATCGACACGAGCCTTTTTTTGAGCGATTGACAAATTGAGTGGGATCCCAGGCGAACTTTTTTTTACGGTCAAATGTAATATTGAATATATGCTGGTCCCACTAATGCCTAAGGTTATCTGAATCTCACAATAGGTCATATAACGATCTTGCAATATCAGTTGGCGCATAGCATCAATGGTTTTTGGAACAACAACTGATTTCGGATGACCTTTACGAAATTCGTCTTGGAGTGAACTACGATCTCTGTTGAATTCACTATACCATCGATAAATACTGGTCCTTGATGGAGCTTCATCGCCAAAAATTGAATTAAGTTCACCGATGCACTGTTGTTGAGTCAATCCACGTCGAAAGTTATAAAAAATTTGACGAATTAATTCCATTTTTTGGGCGAGATGAATCTTTTGAGTTACTGTAAACAATACAAATAGCGCTCGTATGTCAAAATGTTCTGAATACGTATAACCTCAAAAATGTCAAGCTTTACGATAGAACTGTCAGTTGGCGGATTTTAACATAGGGATTGTCCAATCCCCAAATATGAAAGGCAACCCTCGTATTCTTGATCGTCATGACTAGAGATGGGTAAATACCCAAAGGTATTTACCCGGTAAATTGGGTAAATACCCGAGTATTTTCTCATTTATACCCAAAAGCTGGGTATACATAATTTCGCAGATGTTTTATGCCAAACAATTTTTGATGATTTGTATATATACCTGATCTTCTGACCTCATAAAATCGGATTTATATATAGCCGCTATATAGACCGATCTCCAGACTTAAAGACTTGAGACAAGAAATTGATCATTTTTCATCCGATTTCGTTGAAATTTGGCACAATGAGTTCTGGTAGACCCCTACTCATTTTTGAGGAGTGGTTCAGATTGGACTATATTTGGATTTAGCTGCCCTATAGAACGACCACTCGATCTCCCAATATAGGGTATTGAGGCCATAAAAGATCCATTTATTATCCGAATTCGATAAAATTTGGCACAGTGTATTCTAACGCTACCTACCCATTCCTGTCAAATGTGGTCCAGATCAGACCATGTTTAAATATAGTTACCATATAGACCGATCTCCCGATATGGTGTAATGAGCCTATAAAAGGAGCATTTTCATCCTATTTCGATTAAATTTATTGGGTATTTACCCAACAAATACCCAAGTATATAATGGGTTGCCCAAAAAGTAATTGCGGATTTTTTAAAAGAAAGTAAAGGGTGATTTTTTTGAGGTTAGGATTTTCATGCGTTAGTATTTGACAGATCACGTGGGATTTCAGACATGGTTTCAAAGAGAAAGATGCTCAGTATGCTTTGACATTTCATCATGAATAGACTTACTAACGAGCAACGCTTGCAAATCATTGGATTTTATTACCAAAATCAGTGTTCGGTTCGAAATGTGTTCATTCACCGTAACGTTGCGTCCAACAGCATCTTTGAAAAAATACGGTCCAATGATTCCACCAGCGTACAAACCACACCAAACAGTGCATTTTTCGGGATGCATGGGCAGTTCTTGAACGGCTTCTGGTTGCTCTTCACTCCAAATGCGGCAATTTTGCTTATTTACGTAGCCATTCAACCAGAAATGAGCCTCATCGCTGAACAAAATTTGTCGATAAAAAAGCGGATTTTCTGCCAACTTTTCTAGGGCCCATTCACTGAAAATGATTTGCAAGCGTTGCTCGTTAGTAAGTCTATTCATGATGAAATGTCAAAGCATACTGAGCATCTTTCTCTTTGACACCATGTCTGAAATCCCACGTGATCTGTCAAATACTAATGCATGAAAATCCTAACCTCAAAAAAATCACCCTTTAAATGCATTTTTAATAAAACTTAGAATGAACTTTAATCAAATATACTTTTTTACACTTTTTTCTAAAGCAAGCTAAAAGTAACAGCTGATAACTGACACAAGAAAGAATGCAATTACAGAGTCACAAGCTGTGAACAAATTTGTCAACGCCGACTATATGAAAAATCCGCAATTACTTTTTGGGCAACCCAATATATTCATGATCGTCCTGACATTTATGTCGATCTAGCCATGTCTGTCTGTGTGTCCGCCTGTCTGTCGAAAGCAAGCTAACTTTCGAAGCAGTAAGCCAGGTTCTTGAATTTTTGAACAAATACTTCCTATTAGTGTAGGTCGGTTGGGATTGTAAATGGACAATATCGGTCCATGTTTTGATATAACTCCCATATAAACCGATCTGGATCCTTGACTTCTTGAGCCTGTAGAGGGCGCAATTCATATCCGAATTGGCAATTTTTTTGAAATTTTACATGACGTGCTTCGTTATGACTTCCAATAACTGTGCCAAATTTGGTTCAAATCAGTTCATAACCTGATATAGATACCATATAAACCGATCTTGAAATTTGATTCTTGAGACTATAGTGGGCGCAATTGTTATCGGATTTGGCTGAAAATTTGTATGGTCTAAATCGGTTCATAACCTTATATAGCTGTCATATAAACCTATCTTCCAACTTGATACTCGAGCCACTGGAGGGAACAATTCTTACTGGATTTGCCTGAAATTTTGGAGTTGGTATTTTTCTATAACTTCTAACAGACATGGTAAGAACGGTCAATAACTTGATATAGATCCTTTATATATTGAAAAAGACATTCAAAAAACTTGACACATTTGATCCATGTCGGAGGTTACATAAAATTCGACCCAGCCGAATTTAGCATGATTTAGTTTGTTTTTTATTTTTATACCCACCGAAGGATGGGGGTATATCCATTTTGTTATTCCGTTTGCAACACATCGAAATATCCATTACCGACACATGTCGGTCCGTCTGCCTTTGAAATCACGCTACAGTCTTTAAAAATAGAAGTATTAAGCTGAAACTTTGAACGGATACTTTCTTTTTATCTATAAGTAGATTAAGTTCGAAGATGGGCTATATCGGACTATATCTTGAGGTATCCTCCATATAGATCGGTCAGCCGATTCAAGGTCTTAGGCCAATAAAAGCAACATTTATAATCTGATTTTGAGGAAATTTGAAACAGTGAGTTGTGTTAGGCCACTCCTTCTTTAATTTGGCCCTGATCGTTCCAGATATGGATATAGCTGCCATATAGACCGATCTCTCGAATAAAGGTCTTGGGCCTATAACAGACGCATTTATTGTTCAATTTCGCCGAAATATGGGATAATGAGTTGCGTTAAGCGTTAAGGTCGGTCCATATTTGGATATATTGTAGCTGCCATATAGACCGATCCGCCGATTTATGGTCTTAGGTCCATAAAAGGCACATTTATTCTCCGATGTCGCCGAAATTTGGGACAGTGATTTGTGTTAGGGCTTTCGACATCCGTCTTTAATTTGGGCCAGATCGATCCAGATTTGAATATAGTTGCCATATAGACCGATCTCTCGATTTAGGCACTTGGGCCCTTAAAATTGGCATTTATTGTCCAATTTGGCAGAAATTTGGAACAGTGAGTTGTGTTAGGCACTTCGACATCACCTTTCGATTTGGCCCAGATCGGTTTAGATTTGGATATAGCTGTCATATAGACTGATCTATCGACTTAAAGTCTTGGCCCCATAAAAGGCGCATTTATAATCCAAATTCGCTAAAATTGGACACACTGATTTATCTTAGGCTTTTCGACATCCGTGTCGTATATAGTTCAGATCGATCTATATTTGGATATAGCTACCAAAAACCAATATTTCGTTCTACAAACTTGAACAATCACTTGTATTTGTTACTATGACGTAAGGTGGTTTACATATACACCCGAAGTGGTGGGTATCCAAAGTTCGGTCCGGCCGAACTTAACACCTTTTTACTTGTTTAAGAACACTTTTATGTTTATGTGTGCAAAACGCAGAAAAAATCGTTAAAATATATTTATTCGTCTTTCAATTTGAGTTTGAGCTTGAGTAAATTTATTTAAAAATCTCTCCACAGATTTTTTTTTTTATTTTTTTGTTTTTCTTGCCTATGAGCATTAAAGTTTCAGAATCGCAAATAATTTTCCATGTGTAAGACCTATTTATTTAAAGTTTGTTCAAGCGCACCGTGTACTTTTAGAGTCATAGCTCAAAATTTTGTAAAAATCACTTCAACCATCTTCGAAGTATCTCGTTTTCGTATGTCTATACATTTTACTCTCACAATTAACTCATGTTTAAAATCATCTTCGATGTAATCGTGGCTGTAATTATTATGTTCAAAATTACGTTTTGAAAATTGTTGACAAAAATATCCTACGCTACATTCTTTAAGGCATGACATGCTCGAAACAGCAGCACCAAATGTGTAATTTTAGGAAAATTTGCGTAACAAATTAACAAAAGTCAAAATGTAATCGATCACAGCTCAATTACATAGCATAGAGCAGTGACTAACAACAAAACAGTCATCGAATATTTGCCAACATCATTATCATTTGTGGCAATCATAGAAAAACTCACACAACTGACTTGAAATTGAAATCACTGCTTAATAGCAGCAGTTGCCACAAACGGTTTTTTTGTTTTCTGAAAAGTATTCAATTACCACCACAAAGACTCTCTCACACAGGCAAACAGCCATTCGAAGGCGTTTGCCAGGATCATAAAGGCATCATCAGCAACATATGTTGGTTTGCATGAATGATGGGATACAAGCACACATACACAGATACACACACACACACACGTTGTGGTACCACATGATATCCTGATATTTCCATTTTATCAGCAACTGATGTGATGTCACTGATGTTACGCCAAATTAGTACAATTCTTTGTTTATGAGCACTACATTTATACAAATGTAGATATGCTTTGTTTTTTGAGTTCTCATCCACCATTTTTTTTCTCGCAAAAGGCCAATATGCGCTAACCATAATTACGCAGAAAGTGTAACTAATTAGTTTTTGACAGCAATCGATCAAGAAAAAAAAAACTTCTCTTTCAAATCCCGTTTTTCTGCTGCTCACTTATTTTTTGACTAATGAAGTTATAATTTTGTGTAACGATGTGTTGTATGTGAGTTAAAAATTTAGAACAATTATCGAAACCATTCATCCGAAAGGCTGCAGCCAGCATTTGTAGCATGCATTTTGTGCACAAAACGCATACGTTGTTTAAAATGTATGAAATATCATACATTTCTGTGGTTGCATTTATAACAAGGCAAATAAATATGCAGATTATTCTTTCATTTCTATATTCATTGCTTCCAGAATTTTGGTCAATGCACTGCATTAGAATTCATTTAATTGAAAGCAATGAATATTGATAATGTCATAGATACAAATTTTGCCAACACTGGTCGTTTAGAATAAAACCACCAACTATCAGTTGAGTGGAGTGAACAATGCTTTATATGGCTTCCTAATTAAATTTTGTGACATATATGTAGTTAGATCTGTTAGGTTCTAAGGCATAACATAATGGGCGTGTAACAATAATGTCCTTTATTTCCTAAACTGCAGCTAAATTCCAACTAATCTAGGAAAATAGCGATCTATTGCTATATCTCCCAATACCTGGTAGTAATCCAGAATTTTGGGGCTTTTAAAGGTAGCACTTATCTGAATTGGAAGACTCAACAGTGACAGCCACGTTATCAGGCCAATGCAAATTAAGACCTTGCGTAATAAATGGCAATAAATAATCGATGTAGATCATTGGAGAGCACAAATGGGCCATATCGGTTCAGATATGGATAGAGCCCATATAAACCGATCTCACGATTAAACTTCTTGAGCCCCTGGAAGCCGCAATTTTCATCCGATTTGGCTGAAATTTTACATGTGGTGTTCCGTTATGAACACTGTACAAAGTACGGTCCGCATCGGTCTTTAACCTGATATAGCTCCCATATAAACCGATCTCCAGATTTGACTTCTTGAGCCTCTAGAGGGCGCAATTCCTATTCGAATTGGATGAAATTTGGCATGACGTGTTTCTTTATGACATCCAACAACTGTGTTAAGTACGGTCCGAATCGGTCTATAACCTAATATAGCTCCCATAGAAACCGATCTCCCGATATAACTTCTTGAGCTCCAGGAAGCCTTTATTTTCATCCAATTTTGCACATAGTGTTCTGTTATGACTCCCAACAGCTGTGTCAAGCAATGTTTAAATCGGTCAATAACCTAAAATAGCTCCCTTATAAACCGATCTAGGGTTTTGACTTCTTGAGCCTCTAGAGGGCGCAATTCCTTTCCGAATAGGCAGTGGAAATTTGGCATGATGTGTTTCGTTATGATTTCTAACAACTGTGCTAGGTATGGTTTAAATCGGTCCCTAAGCTGATATAGATGCCATATAAACCGTTCTAGGATCTTGACTTATTGAGCCTCTAGAGGGCGCAATTCTCATCCGGATTCGCTGAAATTTTTGATGAGGCGTTTTGTTATAATTTGCAACAATTGTGCTAAGTATGGTTAAAAACTGTCCATAACCTGATATAGCTGTCGTAGAAACCAATCTGGGGTCTTGACTTCATGAGCCTCTAGAGGCCGCAATTCCTATCAGAATTGGCTAAAATTCGGCATGACATGTTCTGAGGTGTTCTGTTACAACTTCAAACAACTGTGCCAAATTTGGTTCAAATCAGTCTATAACTTGATATAGCTCCCATGTAAAGCGGTCTCTCGATCATCCTTGCTTGGTTCCTAGAAGCTTTATTTTTTGCTGGTTTGACAGAAGTTTGGAACGAACGAGACAAAGCAGCACGAGCCGAACAAAGAAAACAAAATCACCACCACCCGAAGCAAAGCACATGCGTTGGCTGGTTAGATGGTTTTTAGCCTTGCTTATAGCTTATATACATTGTTGTTATTGTTAAATGATGGCTTGCAAAGAGTACCTTTCAACAACAAATTTTTACTTTGGGTCGTTAAAATTCAATACTGTTGCAGGAAAATTAACAAATTTCGAAGTTGTTCTCTCGACCAAAGTTGTTGTTTTTCAAAATTATTTTTACCTGCGTGGTGGTGGGTTCCCAAGATTCGGCCCGGCAGAACTTAGCATGCTTTTACTTCTTTAACGCTATAACACCTACAATAAACAACCGATTGCGATGATGTTGTCTCAGATGTTGCCGATACTTTGGAGAAGACATGGTGAATTTCAAGAAAATCGGCTCAGTTTTGCATATAAAGACTTATTTTTTAAGAGCTATAGGAAATTTAAAGAAAAACACATAGAATTCAGAATTGCATGAAATCATTATTTGAATCAATAGTACGGTCCCTATAATCTAATGTTTGAATATAATTTCATGCAAATGTTGACCATAACTGCGCCTCCAATGGTCCATCCGCTTAGTCTAATTTTGGCATGATCTTTACAACTTTTCGGCCGTTATCTGGCGAAAAAACTCTTCGATGTGATGTGATGATAGCCCCACAAAATACAGTCTAAAGGCGTTAAATCGCACGATCTAGGCCGCAAATTGACCGATCCCGAACGTGAAATATAATGTTCACCGAACTCGCCTTTCAATAACTCGTCATTGTTACGCATGCTGTAGGGCATGTGGCAAGGACATGTCAAAACCTCATGTCATGCAAGTCAAACTCTTGAATTTTGGGCACAAGAAACGGTAGCGCTCACCATTCACAGCTACGTTACAATTCGCATCATCTTTGAAGAAGTACGGTCCAATGATGCCACCAGCCCATAAAGCGCACCAAGCTGTAACTTTTTTTGGATGCATTGGTATCTCTTGCAATGCTTCAGGCTGATCTTCACTCCAAAATCGACAATTCTGCTTATTTACGTACCCATTGAGTCAAAAATGGGCTTCGTCGCTGAATGGAAGAAACGCGCGATGAACTTTTTAACAGATCACGCATTTTGATAAGAAAATTCAATAATTTGCAAGCGTTGTTCGTTTGTAAGACGATTCATGTTTGACAGTTAAACAAAACACGGAACGTGCGTGAGATGTTTAAACCAGTATTGCCGAATAGATAGTAGCTTAAAAATCGGCCTTTATAAAACATGTAAATGCGTGCTAAATTCGGTCGGGCCAAATCTTATATACCCTTCACCATGGATCGCATCTGTCGAGTTCTTTTCCCGGTATCTCTTTTTAGGGAAACAAAGGATAAAAAAAGGAATTGCATTGAATGTTGAAGACCATACTAGAAGTCATTGTGTTAAATTTCAGCCAATTCGTATAAGAATTGGGTCCTTTAGGGGCTCAAGAAGTAAAATAGGGAGATTGGTTTATAGGGGAGCTGTAGACCAAATTTGAGATTTATATTGAAGGTCATGGCAGCAGCCGTTGCAAAAAATTTCAGCCAAATTCGATAATAATTGCGCCCACTATAGGCTCATGATCCCAGATCTGTTATTATACCAGCTATATCAGGTTAAAGACCGATTTGAACCATATTTGCCACAGTTGTTGGAAATCAAAATGAAACACGTCATGCAAAATTTCAGCTAATTCAGATAAGAATTGCGAACTCTAGTGGCTCAAGAAGTTAAGTTTCAAGATCGGTTTATATGGCAGCTATATCAGGTTAAAAACCGTTTTGAACCATATTTGGCACAGTTGTTGGAAATCAAAACAAAACACGCCATGCAAAATTTCAGCCAAATCGGATAAGAATTGCTCCCTCTAGAGGCTCAAGAAATCAAGACTCAATATCGGTTTATATGGCAGATTATAAAAATATGGACTGATTTGTTCCAAAAAAAAAAAAAAAGGAAGATTTAAGGTTTTGGGCCCATAAAAGGTGCATATTCGATTTTGCCGAAATTTGGGACCGTGAGTTGTGTTAGGCTCCTCGAAATACCAGTTCAATACGGCCCATATTGATTCAGATTTGATTATAGCTGCCATATATACCGATCTCCCGATTTATGGTTTTAGAACCATAAAAGGTGAATTTATTAAAGGATTAGGTTGAATTTGGACAAAATGAGTTGCGTTAGGCCCCTCGAAATTTGTACCGAGTATGGTCAAGATCGGGCTATATATGAATATGGCTGCCATATGTACCGATTTAAGCTCTTCAGGACAAGTCATGGGGGCTGTATAAGGCTCCTCGACATTCGTATTCAAATGGTTCAGATCGGTCCATATATGGATATCGCTGTCATACACATATATACCGATCGCCCGAATTAAGGTCTTAGCCCCATAAATGGTGCAGTTTTTAAAGGGTTAATGTTTAATACAATGTGTTGTGGTAACACCTCGAACTATTGATCTGGGACCCCACAAAGTATATATATTCTGGATCGTCTCGCCATGTCCGTCCGTCTGTCAAAATCACAATAGCGATCGAATGCGTAAAGCTAGCCGCTTGAAATTTTGCACAAATACTTAATATTGATGTAGGTCGTTGGGGATTGCAAATGGGTTATATCGATTCAGTTTTAGTTATAGCTCCCATATAAACCGATCTCCCGATTTGACTTCTTGAGCCACGGAAGCCGCATTGGCTGAAATCCGATTTGGCTGAAATATGCCATGTGGTGTTCATTTATGATTTACAACAATTGTGTTAAAGTCCAAATCGGTCTATAACCTGGTATAGCTCCCATATGAACCGATCTCCCGATTTGACTTCTTGAGCCCCTGAAAGCCGCAATGGCTGCCATTTTGCACATAGTGTTCTGTTATGACTTCCAATAACTGTGCCAAGTGCGATCCAAATCGGTGTATAACCTGATATAGCTCCCATATGAACCGATCTCCGGATTTAACTTATTGAATCCTTACAAGACGCAAGTTTCGTCCGATTTGGCTCAAATTTTGGACGTGGTGTTCTGTTGTGACTTCCAACCACTGTGCCAAGTACGGTCCAAATCGGTCTATAATCTGTTATAGCTCCCATGTAAACCAATCTCCCAATTTGACTTCTTGAGCCCTAGGACTCCGCTATTTTTGTAAGTTTTAGCTTCACTTTTGCACATAGTGTTGTAATTTCCAACAACTGTGCCAAGTACAGTTCAAATCGGTCTATAGTCTGATATAGCTCCCATATAAACTGATCTCCCGATTTAACTCTTGAGCCCTTACAAGACGCAATTTTCGTCCGATTGGGCTGAAATTTTACATGTAGTATTCTGTTATGACTTCCAATAACTGTGTCAAGTACGGTCCAAATCGGTCTATAACCTGATATAGCTCCCATATTAAACGATCTCCCGATTTGTCTTATTGAGCCTCTATTGACCGATTTTGCCAAAATTTGGGACAGTGAGTTGTGTTAGGCCCTTCCTTCTTCAATGTGGCTAAGATCGGTCCAGATTTGGATATAGCTGCCATATAGACCGATATCTCGATTTAAGGTTTTGGGCCCATAAAAGGCGTATTGATTGTTCGATGTCGCCAAAATTTCGGACAGTTCGTTGTGTTAGGCCCTTCAATATTCCTCTTCAATTTGGTTCGATCGGTCCAGATTTGGATATAGCTGTCATATAAAGTCTTGGCCCCATAAAAAGCATATTTATAATCCGATTTCGCTCAAACTTGACACAGTGACATATGTTAGGCTTTTCGACATCCGTGTCGTATATGGTTTAGATCGGTCTATATTTGGACATGGCTACCAAAAAGACCAATATTTTGTTGTACAAAATTTAACAACGACTTGTACTTATTAGACCACACAATATCCGTTAGAATTTGGTTCCAAATCGGACCATATTTCGATAAAGCTTCTATGGGGGCACAAAGGTGGTTTCCATATATACCCGAGGTGGCGGGTATCCAAAGTTCGGTCCGGTCGATCTTAACGCCTTTTTACTTGTTTACTTTTATATTTGTTGATTTACTCGATTGAAAGCTTGAAAAAGCAACACTTTTGAAATCATTGCGGCGTAATTTGCAAAATGTTATTTCCTATGAGTGTAACAATTATTTTCTACTATCGAAATCACCATAAGTTATAGTACCTTATACTACTGTAGTGGTGTAGGGCTTAATTAAATTGATTTTCTATGTTGACTTGAACGATTTTCCAATAAATAAATGGAAATGTTGATTTCCAGTATAACGAATTTTTCATGCGAATGAATAAATTTAAAATTTTATCATTGGCTCCCATAGAGGTCTACTCTTGAAGGCAATTGAAATCTTTCATAATCATTCCTCTCTTCGCTAGAGGACAATGTTCAATGAAAATAATTGAAATGTCTCTTATAGCACATAGCTAGGCATTACCATAGGTGACTGTGTGTGCGTGTTTTGTATTCACCACAGGACTATGCATAAATTTTCTCCAGATTTTATTTATTTATTTATTTTTTTTTTTTTGTTATTTCCTCTTTTTTCGTATTTTGTGAAATTTTCTTTCAGCAATACCAATAAAATATGTAAAGTGAATTGTTGTGAAGTTGGTTGCTGTTGCTGATGTTAATGTGACTGTAAATCCAAAGAAAATGGTTCTGAACCACAAGAATGTTTTGGAAGTCGCTTTTCGTTTATTTTGTTTGTTTGGTTTGCTTCAACTCTGGAGACTGCGCACTTAAGTCTGGGGTGTTAACAATACAGCTCTGGTTGTTTGTTTTTGTGTTTTCATGGGGCATTGTGTAAGTTTATATACACATACAAATACATGCTCATATTCGTTGTTGTGTAGGTAAACTTATTCTTATGGAGAGTCCTGGCCAAAACTCAAGTGGAGTCTCAACAACATTCCGCAACAATGGGTCTGTTTTATGTACAACAAAAAGAATGTGAGTCGTTTTTGTAATCGTATCAATGTGAATGTGTGTGTGTGTATTCGGTTATCGAATACCCCTTGTGTGTTTTTGTTGTATGAGCGTATAAGTGTGTGTTTACTAAGAGGTCCTTGTTTTACCGTCGGCATTCAAATTTACCAACGAATGACCATTCCCTTGAATTGTTTTTGTGCAGTGTTTATTGCTGTTTTATTGTGGCATTGTTTTTTCTTCTTTTTGTCCTCTGTGCTTGAGAGTGGTTGGATTCTTTATTTATTTCATTAATGGGAAGAATACAGCCGCAAAACAATGGGCGGAGTCCTTTATGCGATGGCCATATATTTTGCTTTTATTTTATCTCACAAGCCATTGAATATGATGAGCTTTTTTTTTGTAGCCTTTAAGTAGATGGGGATTGTAGACAAGTTGAGATATCCTTGTTTTTGTAAATCATAAAATTGGAATATCTCAAAAAGTTGTTTCTATACAGCTCGTATAAGATGACTTTGCACAGTTATGAGGAAAGAAAATTTGGCAGATAACTTCAGAAATAAGGCTTCAAAAGCTGAATCATGCGAGTATATAGTAATTCGATATTGAAAACCCTGAGAACAGATATAAATAAAAATACCATAGAAATACTATACATAAAGGGTGCTTTTTTAAGAGCTATAGAAAAGTTTTACAAAAAAAAAAACACATAAAATTCAGAAAAATGCATGAAATCTTTATTTTAATCGATAGTACGGTGCATATGACTTAATGTTTGAAGACTATTTCTTGCAAATGTTAACCGTGGCTGCGCCTCAAATGGTCCATCCGTTTAGTCCAATTTTGGCATACTTCCAACATTTCGGCCGGTATCTCAGGAATTAATGTTATCTTTCAATGCTTCAATCGCAGCGGGCTTGTCTGTATAAACATGAGCTTTAACATAGCCTCACAAAAATGGTCTTAAGTTGTTAAATCGCACAATCTAGGCGACCAATTGACCGGTCCCGAACTAGAAATAAAATGTTCGCCGAACTCGCCTCTCAATAAGTAGCTTGTTACGCGTACTGTGTGGTATGTGGCACCGTCTCGTTGAAGCCACATGTCATGCAAGTCAAGCTCTTGCATTTTTGGGAAAGAAAAGTTGGATATAATCTTACGATAGGGCTCACCATTCGCAGTTATGTTACGATTGGCATCATCTTTGAGGAAGTACGGCCCAATGATGCCACCAGCTCATAAACCGCACCAAACTGTGACTTTTTTTGGATGCATTGGTAGGTCTTGCAGTGCTTCTGGCTGATATTCACTCCGAAATCGACAATTCTGCTCATTTACGTACCCTTTGACCCAAAAACGAGCTTTGTCGCAAAATGGAAGAAGCGCGCGATGAACTTTCTTAACAGAGCACGCATTTTGATAATAAAATTGAATAATTTGCAGGCGTTATTTGTTTGTAATACTATGTTCAGACCAAAGCTGTTTTGAGTAAACGACTCGTTTTCCCTTTATAATGCTCTGAAAACGACTCGTTTTTCCTTTACAAATGATAAGGGAAAAACGACTCGTTTGCCGCAAAAACGAGTCATTCAAAGCGTGTGAGCCCAAATAAATGCCTAAATTGTGGTAAATAAGCACATCGGGGCTGTATTTAATGTCAAAAAATTAAAATTATTTTTTTTTTCCAAAAAGTATTTGTAAAATCAAGAAAAATGAATATTAACAACAGTGCATCATAACATTTATGATGAAGTGTAAAAAAGTGCAATTTCCAAAACATCTAAACTGGTATGAAGGGTTGAGATGTGTTTCAAAACGACAAAAGCAAAACGAGTCAATATTGACATGGCATAAGACGATTCGTGATTAAATGATAGACCAAACTGAAGACGTTTGAGAGTGAAACAAATCATGAATCGGGAGTTAGATGTGTATGGGGACCATATTAACCCATTAACGACGAATATGTAGAAAAATACCCAGAAATAGTGCTGAAGAAAATAGAGAAAAATTCTAGCTCGAGTAAGGAAAAAGGCAATCTAATGAAATTTGGATTGGAGTAAAGTGGACGACTGAAACTAGTTAAAAAAATTTTTCTCATCATATTAGGTCATGTTTTGGGGGAAAACTGCCTTGTCGAAAGTCAGCAATTTTTTATATAGAAAAAATTCTAACAAACATTTTTCTAAAAATGCTTAGGAGTGAGAATCCTGGTAACCGTTTTAGTGTCTTGTTGTATTTCTATATTGGCTTCTGGTTTCGATGGCTTCTATATTGAACAAGCAAAAGCATGCTATGTGCGGTGGGGCAGAATCCAAGGATTCTCCTTAAAGGTATACAAAATAAATTTAGTTGAAGGACATCATTTTATTCTACTTACCAAATTGCTATCAAACCTGCAAAAATTAAAGCCGAACAATGATGATCGAGAGAATGGTTTACATGGGAGCTATATCAGGTTATGGACTGACTTGACACAGTTATTGAAAGTCATAACAGAACACCGCATGCAAAATTTCAGCCAAATCGGACAAAAATTGGGCTTGTAAAGGCTCAGGAAATCAAGTCGGGAGATCGGTTTATATGGGAGCTATATCAGGTTATAGACCGATTCGGACCGTACTTTGCATAGTAGTTTCAAGTCATAACAGAACACTATATGCCAAATTTAAGCCAAATCGGACACATATTGCGGCTTCCAGGGGCTCAATAAGTCAAATCGGGAGATCGGTTCATCTGGGAGCAATATCAGGTTATAGACCGATTTGGACCATACTTAGCACAATTTTTTGAAAGTCATAATAGAACATTATGTGCAAAATTTACGCCAAATCGGACAAAAATTGCGGCCTTCAGCGTCTCAAATGGCAATATCTAATTCTCAACCGATATAGCCTATTTGGAATCCCCAAAGACCTACGTCAATATTAGGTTAGGTTAGGTTAGAGTGGCGGTCTTTTATAGACTCACTTAGACAATTTTTTTAAGTCCATTGTGATACTATAGTAGCGACAGACCCACGATTCTCGCGGGAATCGAACACACGACCCCTGCACTGGTAATCCAAGCACGCTACCAACTTGGCTACCGTAGCGCCCCGTCAACATTAAGAATCTGTGAAAAATTTCAAGCGGATAGCTTTAAGCGGTCGACCGCTATCGCGATTTCGATAGACGGACGGACAGACATGGCAAGGTCGACTCAGAATGTTCAGACGATAAAGAATATATATATATATTCTTTATGGGTCTTAGAAGAATATTTCGCAATATTGGTTCAGATTTAGATATCTCCCGATTTGACTTCTTGAGCCCCTGAATGACGCAATTTTTGTCCTTTATGGCTGAAACTTTAGTGTAGTAGTAGTACGGTCCAAATCGGTATTAAACCTGATATAGCTTCCGTATAAACCGATCTCCCGATTTGACTTCTTGAGTCGCAACAAGCTGCTATTTTTGTCCGATTTGACTGAAATTTTGGATGTAGTGTTCTGTTACGACTTTCAATAACTGTGCCTAGTATGGTCTAAATCGGTCTATAACCTGATCTTCCGATTTGGCTTCGTGAGCTCTGGAAAACGCAATATTTCTCCGATTTGGCTGAAATTTTAAAATGGTGTGTTCCGTTTTAACTTCCAATACTGTACCAAGTACGATCTAAAACCAGATATTGCTCCCAAATAAACAGATCTCCCGATTTGACTTCTTGAGTCGTAACAAGCTGCAATTTTTTTTCGATTTGGCTGAAATTTTGCATGCTGTATTCTGTTACGTTATCCAATAAATCAGTCTATAACCTGATATAGATTCCATGTAAACCGATCTCAAGATTTGGTTTCTTGAGCCCTTACAAGCCGCAAGTTTTGTCTGAATTGGCCACGTTTCTTCGCTAAATCTTATGTATACAAATCAATTTGTGTTTGTTTGTTGTTCCGTATAGACTCAACCGATTACCTTGAAATTTTCACAGATTGTGTTGGTTGGTCTGGAAGGAAACATAGGCTATATAATTTTTTGATATCGGAAGGGCGCGGACACTCCCCCCCCCCAAAAGTACCACCCAAAAATAAAAATGTACCGATCAGGACAATATAGGATTCAAATGAAAGGTATTCAGGTGTAGAATACGAATTTCATACTAAAAATTGGGTCTAAATAACTGGGGGGGTCGCCCCAACTCTAAAACCGCCTAAAATAAGTTCATTGGATGAACTTGACAATATGGGACTCAAATGAAAGGTATTCGGGAGTTAATTACGAATATGGTCAGGAAGAAGAAATATGCTTTATAATTTGCTGATATCGGAAGGAGGGGGCCCTCCCCCGTTACCCCAAATATACCAACCAAAATCACAAGTGGACCGATAAAGTCAACATAGATATCAAATGAAAAGTATTGAAATGCAGAATACGAATATGGTATTAAAAATTGGGTCCAAGAACCCAGAAAGAAAGTCGCCCTAACCCCAAAATGTCTAAAAGCAGACAAATTGAACGTCCATATCAATATAGATTAAGCTACAATTTGGAACAAAGACTGGAGTTATGACTTCCAACATCCTTGCCAAGTAAGATCTGAATTGGTCTGTATACAGTTATAGCTCCCATATAAACCGATCCCTTGATTTGAATTCTTGAGCCCTTAGAAGATTTCATTTTTATCCGATTTGGCTAAAATTTGGCCTTATGACTAACAACATCAGTGCCAAGTTTTATCCAAATCGGTCAATATGGTGATATAGGACCCCTAAATACTGATGTCCCGATATGACCTATTGAAACCAAAATAATTCAAATACAAACTCAGTTAATAAGGTTACAGTTTTTGGCGGAATCTGTGGAAGCGGGTACCCAAGATTCGGCCCGGCCGAACTTAGCACGCTTTTACTTGTTTGTATTTCTTTTGAAATGCGATGCTGATTTCATTTATTCGATAAGACATTGTCGAAAGCACACTAACATTCGAAGGGATTAGGCTAGGCCGTTGAAATTTTGTACAAGTACTACCTATTAGTGTAGGTCGGTTGGCATTGTAAATGTGCCATATAAGTCCATGTTTTGATATAGCTGCCACATAAACCGATCTCGAATCTTGACTGCTTGAGTCTCTAGAGGGCGCAATACTTGACAAAGCTGTCATATAAACCGACCTCGAATCTTGTCTGCTAAAGAGTGCGCAATTTTTATCGGATTTGGCTGATAAAATGTTTCGCTTTGACAACAACTATGCCAAGTATTCTATAAATCGGTGCATAAACTGGCATTGCTCCCAAAAAAGCCGATCGCCCGATTTCATTTCTTGAGCCCCTATAGGGCGATAAAAATTGAGCCCCTATAGGGCGCAATTCTCATCCGATTCGGCTGAAATTTTGCGCAATGACTTTTACTATGGTATTCAGCATCCAAACGAAGCACTGTCCGAATTGGTCCATAACCAGGACTATGGCGGAGGGTACACGAGATTTGGCTCGGGTGAACTTAGCACGCTTTTACTTCTTTAAAATTGCTAGTCATGGGGCTATGACAAAATTCTGAAGATTTTCTCAGAAAAGCGATCGAGTTTAAATTTTAAGGACATGTATACTTTTTGTTGAGGCTCGGCGTTTTATTGCATTATAAAAAACATTTACCATTACTCTTATTGATCGAAATTAACAGTGAAGTGATTACTTTAATGTGTAAAACTTACCTGAGAATCTTTAAGACCCAAACGTTCGGCCAACTTCTTGCGATCTGGTTTACTGATGTACTTTTGTTGTTGAAAACGTTTTTCCAAACCTTTACGCTGGGAATCTACAACGAGCGAAATGAAAACAGGGCGAGAAACCACAACGTTAATCCGCAACCCCATTACAAGAAGATTAATTAAAATTAATTGCAACAAAAATGAACTCAAGGCAATGTATTGGAGCAACAGCAGAGTTACTAACTGCAGTTGCAGCAACATCAATACTGCAATGTAGTAAGTTAAACTGTATCCACTATGGATATGGAATGTGCATGTGTAGTACACACACAAACCACAGCAATAAATTAAAAGACTTGTGTATTGGTGTGGGTCACAGACCACAACGAGCACAGCAGTAGCACTTACCAGAGAATACAGCACGACGCATCATACCCCTACGTGGTTTGCCACGTGTTGAATGTGCCCAGGGGAAACCTTGGCCTGGAGGCAGAGGGAACACTTGTGCACCAACTGTAAATGAAGTGAGAAATGCGTGGGAAAATTGCAATTAATTGAAAGTAGGAGAATTGAAAGGAGCGGGTAATAGAGCTTCTAAATGAGAGTGTGTGAGAGAGAAAACACAGTACGCACATCCATTGCCCATTGAGGTTGCATTTAATTGTTGCATACCTCACATGCAGTCTCTAAACGAAATCATGTCATGCAGTGCAAATGTGCATAGTGTCGTTGTTGACAACAATTAGAACACTCACGCACATCCGGAGGCCTCTAACTCTAGTTTCTCTAGTCCTATTCTAACTATGTATGACCAAATGTTTAAACCCATGTTTAGATAGGCGTTGTGCGTGTGTACACCGAGAAAAAAATTTTTCATCATGAAAATACAAAGTGATGTGCGTTGGGCTAAACATGTTTTTGAAGTGTCGAAAAAAGCATTCAAGTGCTTAGGCTTTCTTAAACAGTGTAACGTCTTAACATCTATCCTCCTTTCATAAGACCGAAAATGAAGTACAACTCTTATGTATAGGCTGGAGCTTCAAAATCACACCTGGAGCTACTGGACCGTGTACAGAGGAGAGCGATGGCGTTGATAAGAGACAGTAGGGTATCCAACTCTATTGCCTGCCTTAAACGTCGTCGTAATGTGAGTTAAATGGCGCTGTTCCATCGATACTTTCAAGGTGTGCATGATTCGTTTTCTTATTCCTGATGTAAGGATGTTTGTCAGAAAAATTAGAAATTCCAGGAACTCACAATCGTTTGTAATTGATTGACCAGCGGACCGGACAATGCATTACAGAGAGAATTCTTATTTCTCCCGGACCGTTCGTGTATGGAATCGACTTCCGGCTAATGTTTTTTCCACCAACTATGACATTCACAAATTTAAGACAATTGTTAATGTGCACTATATCTCGGAATAACGGTACTTAGAGGGGCATATATCACCATATTGACCGAATCAGATTAAACTTGTCACTGACGTCCTAAGTCAGAAGATGTGGTTTTGGGCCAAATTTCTGTAAAATCAGGTGAATATTTAGGCTTCTAAGGGCTGAAGAACTCAAATCCGGGGATCGGTTTATATGGGGGCTATATCTGTTTATTGACCAATTCGGATCATACCTGGCAAGGATGTTGGAAGTCATAACTTTAGTCTTTGTTCCAAATTTCAGCCAAATCGGATGAAAATTGGGGCTTCTAAGGGCGCAAGAAGCCAAGTCCGGGGATCGGATTATATGGGGGCTATATCTGTTTATTGACCGATTCGGATCGTACTTGACAATGATGTTGGAAGTCATAACTTTAGTCTTTGTTTCAAATATCAGCCAAATCGGATGAAAATTGAGGCTTCTAAGGGCTCAAGAATTCAAATCCAGCGGTCGGTTTATATGGGGGCTATATCTGTTTATAGACCGATTCGGATCATACATGGCATGGATTTTGGAAGTCATAGTACAAGTTTTTTTTCCAAGTATTAGCCAATTCGGATGAAAATTGCGGCTTCTTAGGGCTCAAGAAGTTAAATCCGGGGATAGGTTTATATGGTGTTCATGTCCAAATCTGAACCGATATAGTCCATTTATAATCCCCAACGACCTACATCAATAAGAAGTATCTGTGTAAAATTTCAAGCGGCTAGCTTTACGCGTTCGACCAATCTGTCGCCAGCACTCTAACTTTCGTAGGATTAAAGCTAGCGGCTTGAAATATTGCAGAAATAGTTCCTGTTAGTGTATGCCGGTTCGGATTGTACATGGGCCCTATCGGTCAATGTTTTGATATAGCTTCCATATAAATCGATCTTCCGATTATACTTCTTGAACCTCTATAGAGCGCTTTTCTTTTCTGATTGGGCTGAAATTTTGTTTTATGAGGTTTTTCATGACTTCTAGCACAATTGCCAAGTAGGGTCCGAATCGGGTCAAAATCTGATATAGCTCCCATATAAACCGATCTCCAGATTTGACAACTTGAACTCTCGAGGCTGCAATTCTTATCCGAATTGGTTGGCTTCTCTACTAATCTCTAATATGCGTGCCTGCTATAGTTTGAAACGGTCTAAAACCTGATATAGCTCCCATATAAACCGATCTGAACCGATTGCACTAAATTGCTGAAATTTTACACAACGACTTTTATCTACAGCATACGTGCCAATTATTGTTTAAATTGGTCTATAACCTGATATAACTCCCATATAAACCGATTTTACTTCCGACTTTACTCCAACATCTAAGAAAGAGTATGGCCAAAATCGGCCTATAACCTGATTTAGCTTTAATGGCATAGCAATTCTTATTCATTATCCTTGGTTTTTCTATAAACAGATACTGGGAAAAGAACTTGAATTTAGTTTGTTAATCCTAACCGGTCTGCCCCAAAAAGAAGAAGTGTCTAGCTTTACTCCTTCAAAAGAGATTTTGACATATAGATGGACGGACGGACATGTCTAAATTGACCTAGAATGTCAAGGCGATCAATTGAATATATAAACTATGCATGTTCCTTGATAAATACTTCGATGAGTTCGAAACGGAATCACATGTTATATCCCCCGTTCTATGCTGGGAGTTCGTTCACAACTGTGATGAGTGATAGACGTGTCGAAGAAATCAAGCATCGCAAAAAGAACGAGTTAATAAATATCTGGGTATTCGGGAAACATACCCCGCCTTATACCTCACCAGTAGTGAGGCTTATTTTCTTTCACTCGAAAAGTGTTAATTTCATCTTAAAAATCAATAATTATTGATTAAAACATTCACGAAATGCATGAGCAGAAAGCTCACATTTCAAAAGACAATGAAAAAATTACTACACGTGGTGAATATTCATCGTTAGACCAAAGAAAAAGGCAAAGCAACAACATGGATGAGGGAGTCGATCCCAAAGTAATGCGAAGCAACAGATTCGCTGCTCTTGAGTGCGAAGATGACTGTGACAGAGAAGTTCTGCTGAGTTTCGCGGAACATGTGAGTGGTTACAAAAACAACAAAATTGATTCGCCAAATGAAGGTGATCAAAACAAAACAACTAAAACACCTCAAATCCAAAACAACAACCGACAATCTAATGGGAGTGTGCCCCATAATAAAGAAAACAACAATAAAAAAATACCTCCAATTAACATCTTTGACACTGATACAAAACAGCTGATAAACTTTTTGAAAAATGGTCTGAAAATAGTAGACTTCCAAATTAAACAATTCCGGAGTAAAAAAGCATTATATCTAAATTCTCTCAATGACCACATAAGAGTAAAAACATATCTAGAGAAAACTAAATCAAACTTCGTTACCTTCACACCTAAGAGCCTTAAGAATAAAACTTTTCTTCTGAAAGGATTGGAAGCCGACTCAAATCCTACAGATCTTCTGAATGAATTACGCATACACGAATCCGATGATTTAAAGTTTATAAAAGTGGGGCAATTCACTACAAAAAAGTCTGTTTCAGACGGATATAAACTACCAATTTTTATAGTGCAAATCAGCCCCGAAAGTGATATTAATAAACTGAAATCAATACGATCTGTTGATTACAGAATTGTTACTTGGGAGCATTTAAAGCGACCAGAGATAACTCAGTGCAGGAACTGCCAGGGGTTCAACCATAGTTCCTCAAACTGCTTCCTGCCCCACAAATGCGTCAAATGCAACAACAGCCATGAGAAAGGCAAATGCGAGACTAAAGATGTTCCCAAAGAAAACCTTTACTGTGTTTTATGCAAGTCTTTTGGGCACCCAGCATCTTACAAGGGCTGTCAAGTTTATAAAGATCTACAGCAGAAACTACGAAATAAGAAAGAAAACATAAAAGAAGCTCAAAATAATAGTCATATGTATAAGAATTACACTAATCAAAACATAACTTTCTCAAAAGTTTTGAGAAATAATGAACATTTACCTGTAAATAATATTCCAACCAATTCATTCCTTTTAGAAATTAAAAACATGATGTCAAATTTATCAAGTCAACTTATTAATATGCAACAACAGCTGCAGATGCAATCTGCACAGATCGAAACAATTTTCTCTATGTTAGGAGTGTAGATATGATGGACATGTCTGATGAAATCATATCAAAAACATTAAAAATTGTCGAAATAAATGTAAATTCTATAATATTTATAAGCAGAAGATACAATTTGAGCAAATTTCTTCAGTATCACAAACCAGATATTGTACTTTTAAACGAAACTAAACTAAATAAAAAGCATAAAGTGTCCTTTGAATCATATGATATGATCAGAACTGACAGACCTAACTCTAGCAGAGGCGGAGGTACCGCAATTTTGATAAAAAGCGATATTAAGTACAATGTATATAGTGACAATATAATAAGAAATTTTAAATATTTAGAAGTAACTATAATTAAGGTTCCCTTAAAGGAACGCAAAATATTATTCATAATATCAGCGTATTATCCTTCAATTAGACCTTCATACCCCAGAACCGAATCATATTTGGATGTATTTATAGTCGACAATAGGATAAAAGTTCATGCTGAGAATACTGCTATAAACTGTATTAAGACTATCCCATACGATAGTGACCACAATGCCCTCATCTTTACGGCATCGATGAACACCAACAATGAGTTATTTAATCTTTTGAAAGCCTTACCAGACATGATATTCGATTACAGGTCGACTAATTGGGAAAAGTTTAGAATGAGAATGACTCAGAAAGCCAATGACAACTTGACTGTTCCGAATAGCTATAACTTAGCAAATGAGGAGATTGATCACTACCTAAATCAACTACATGATTTAATAGAGGAGACAACAAAGGAAGTAGTTCCAAAATTTAGGAGAACCCGATTCTCAATACTGACAAACTCTGTGATAGAGAGATTACACAGAGAGAAAAGTCGTGTACTAACGATTATAAAGAAAAACAACCGGCTTACGAATCCTATTTCTGAGAGCAGATTGGCTCTACTTAAAGCTATTCTTAAAAGAATAAAGAAATTAATCAGTGACAATCTAGTTATAGCCATGAACAAGCATTATGAGAAGAGTATACGTGCAATAAAAGTTCGGAATTCTGCCGATATGTTTAGGAAGATAAGGAAAAATTTCAAGAAAATTGAGGATTTAGACATAGATACCCTGAAAATTCCCAATAGCCTTTCACACATTATTAGTAACGCCGGAATAGATAGCCAATCATTGGTAGTTGACGCTGACCGGAATTTTATCATAAAAGATAATGACGACATAGTCAATGTTATCGGGTCATATCTGGAATCGATTCACTCTGTGAAGAGTGTGGACTATAATAATGATGTGCAAACCCATGTTACATTTGCGTTCAACGAATTTTTAGATGCTAAAAATGCATATGAGGGTGATGACATGAGAATTACGACTTTCACGGAAGCCAAAAATGCTAACGCTCTTACTGAAGAGCAAGCAAATGACATTTTTGTTACTCGGGAAAATATCTTAGGAATTTTCGGGAGTTTAAGGGGAAAGCTATCTTCTGGTCTGGATAATATCCCTAATCTTGTATTGAAGAATTTGCCAGACAAAATAAAACTTCACTATTGTACAATTTTTAACAATAGCATCAACAATTCTTATTTTCCGTATGGGTGGAAGAAGGCGAAGGTTGTTATGATACCCAAAAAGGACAAAGACTCGACCAATCCGAGGAATTTACGCCCTATAAGTTTATTGCCAAATATTAGTAAGGTATTTGAGATGTGTGTGAACAATATTTTAAGACAAAATTGTGAGAGACTTAACCTAGTATCTGAAAGGCAATTTGGATTTAAATACAAGCACTCCACTATAAATGCTATAAATGTTCTAGTGTCTGACATAAATTGGAATTGGAACAGGAGGTTGTGCACAGGGGCATGCTCAGTAGATATGGAAAAGGCATTTGATACTATTTGGCTACAGGGACTTGTCTACAAATTGATGAACTATAACTTTCCATTACATCTCGTCATATTAATCTATAACATGATATTTAATAAATCATTTGTCATTACGCATAAGAACAAGTTAAGCAGGGAATTTAGGATGTCCAATGGGTTACAGCAGGGTACTGTTAATGCACCTTTACTTTTTAACCTTTATCTCTTAGACCTCATTTCGGACATAGAAAATGTGATCTCATTCGCAGATGATATATTGATCTATCAACCTGGACAGACGATAGAATGTATAAACAATGGTTTACAGTGCTCTTTTAATCTGATAGAAGACTATGCTAGAGACTGGCACATGAGGATAAATGCGGGAAAGTGTGAGACAATTCTTTTCCGGCCGACAGTGAGCAAATGTAACACCGACATAAGAAGGAACTGGAAATCATTCAAAGTGAGGTCATACTCTGAGAATAAAGAGATACCCAACGTTTCGATCATTAAGTACCTAGGCATTCATTTGGATAAATTCCTGTACTATAATCAACATGTAACCAACTCAATAGAAAAGGCCAGAAGGGCTTTTTACGCCTACAGGAGATTGTTTTACTCAAGGCATTTAGACGCCAGTGTAAAAATTTTAATGTATCAGTCGTTTGTTAGGCCAATACTGACATACGGATGCCCAATTTGGTTTAATGTGTCTCCTTCTTACATGGAGAAAGTTCGCTTATTTGAGCGTAAATGCTTAAGAGCTTGTACATCAATGTATAAGAACCCGAGAAGCGACTTCAGAAAATTTTATTCCAACCAAAGGCTTTATAAGGCTGCAGATATAATTAGAATAGACAACTTTGTCATAGGCTTAATCAGGAAACATATTGATAGATGCAGTCAATGTACAGAGTACAATCTTATTATGGCTCCATTTTACACTGATGAAAACTATATAAAGCGTTCGATCGTAAAAGGAAATGTCCCTCCGGAGTCTTTTGTATTCCTTGACAGATATAAATATATCCAAAATACAGATGGCATTCCCATATTTTACCATCTCTACAGAAGGGCAACCGATAAGATAATTGATTATGACAGAAATGATCTGCAGAATGTTCGATTTGATATGGCTATATCTGAGAAAGATAAGAATATTGCTAAACTTGTAAGCATTCATAAATTTTGGTGGCTCGAACCACAATAGCCGTCTTTCTTTCTTTTAACACATGACAACCAGTTTTTAAGCGCCAAATAATATGTGTAATGTTTTTTTTAATATTTTCATTACAAACAATTTCTATATAATTCGTCAACGGATGAAGAAAATTTATTAAAGACTAATAATAGCTGAAATCCCTTATATTAAACTATACTAGAGTTACCCATACTTGGGTCGTTGTATAAATATATATACATATATATAAAATTCTATTGTTTATTGTAGATCTAATGTAATATTTTGAAATAAATAAATAAACGAACTTAAAAAAAAAAAAAAAAAAAAAAAACCGTTCTATGCTGGAGGGTATAGAAGATGGAAAGAGGGTTTAGCTCAATGATAAGGACCTCCTTTTTGTATAGACTTGAATCTGTTCAAAATCAAAGTAACAAATAACTCCTATTGGAGGCCACCGTAGCGCAGAGGTTACCATGTCCGCCTATGACGCTGAATGCCTGGGTTCGAATCCTGGCGAGACCATCATAAAATTATCAGCGGTGGTTATCCCCTCCTAGTGCTGGCGGCATGTGAAAAACTTCTCCTCAAAAGAGGTGTCGCACTCCTTTCGGACTTGGCTATAAAAAGGAGGCGGACTGCACTCACTGATATGTGAGAAAGTTGCCCCTGTTCCTTAAGGGAATGTTCATGATCAAATTTTGCAAATTTGCAGTTATTTGTTATAGTGTACGTCTATTAAATTGTATCTCCACTCACCACTCATGTAGGGATTCCGACAATGTGCCAACAGTGAATGCAAGTGTGGATGCTGAAGACTATGCGGCAGAAATGGTGTTGGTCTACTGGGCAGGGGTTTGGCTATAACGGCTTGTGGATGTTGTGGTTGCTGCTGCTGTTGTTGGGAGTGTAATGGAGGTCCAATGCCATTGCCGCCACCACCACCACCACCTCCAGGATTATGCAAAGGCATTGTCTGTTTTTCTTGACCCGTTACCGCCGCCGGCATCATATGTCTTCGATTGTTATCCTCAGTCTCTGGATGGGTTTGACTGCTGCCATTGCTGTTATCCTTGTCATTTGGGCCATTGTTATTGTTCGAGCCCAAAGTGTTGGCGGATGAAGTGTTGCCATTGTTGTTGTTGCTATTATTGTTACTACTGGTATTTGTGCTGATGCTGTTTGTGGTGCAGGTGGAATGATTGTCACTATCACTAAACGTGCTGCCAGGTGACGACGATGATGTGGTTTGCGGTTGACAACTATTGCTGCCATTGTGTTGTTGCTGCTGCTGATTATGATGATGATGGTGATGTGGATGGTGATGTTGCGTTAGAAACGCTGCTGGATGCGGAAAATGCGGATGATGTATGAAATTTTGTTGTAAATAAGGCCAGATATGTTGTGGTTGCATAAATTCTGTAAAAATAACACAAAAAGCAAATGTGAGGAATTAGTAGATGATTTAAAATTGGATTTTTAAAGGCAACACCATAGATTGAGATTTTTTCTATACCCTGCACCTAGGGAGGGGGTATACTAATTTCGTAATTCCATTTGTGACACATCAAAATATTGATCTGAGACCCAACAAACAATATATATTCTTGATCGCCTTGCATTTCTAAGTCGATTTAGCCTATTCCCTTCGTTTATTCGTCTCTCCGCCCGTCTGTCTGTCGAAAGCACGCTAAATTTCGAAGGAATAAAGCTAGGCGCTTGATTTTGCACAACTACGTTTTAGTAGTACAAGTTAGTTGGGTATGTAACTGAACTATATCGGTCCATGTCATATAAACCGATCCTGGATCTTGACTTCTTGACCCTTTGGAGGGTGGAATTCTTATCCGATTTGTATGAAATTTTGCATGTTTTCCGATTAGACAGTCACCTGACTTACACGTCTGTTCTAGCCAATGACAGCAAAGTGGTAGACCTCTCCAAGTCTAGATTTGACCATACAATTTTGGAATGCTCACTGCTCCCTCTTTGTGACCATCTGCCATTCGTTGTCCTTCGGGCCTGGTCCTGAAAACTTAGCTACCGCTAGAGGCAAACCCACAGATTACAGTATCCATGGAATGTGTATGGTAGTTCCTAATCTCGCAAGCTCATCCGCTTTACAATTCCTTGGAATATCTCAGTGGCCCGGCACCCAGAACAGGTGAATTTTAAGCTGTTCTGCCATCTCGCTGAGAGATCTGCGACAGTCGAGGGCAGTTTCTGAATTCAGAAATAAAGAGTGATTTTTTTGAGGTTAGGATTTTCATGCATTAGTATTTGACAGATCACGTGGGATTTCAGACATGGTGTCAAAGAGAAAGATGCTCAGTATGCTTTGACATTTCATCATGAATAGACTTACTAACGAGCAACGCTTGCAAATCATTGAATTTTATTACCAAAATCAGTGTTCGGTTCGAAATGTGTTCAAATTTTGACAAAATTTGTTCAGCGATGAGGCTCATTTCTGGTTGAATGGCTACGTAAATAAGCAAAATTGCCGCATTTGGAGTGAAGAGCAACCAGAAGCCGTTCAAGAACTGCCCATGCATCCCGAAAAATGCACTGTTTGGTGTGGTTTGTACGCTGGTGGAATCATTGGACCGTATTTTTTCAAAGATGCTGTTGGACGCAACGTTACGGTGAATGAACACATTTCGAACCGAACACTGATTTTGGTAATAAAATTCATTCTTCTTTAAAAATAGAGATATTGAGCTGAAACTTTGCACAGATTCTGTTTTTTGTCCATAAGCTGGTTAAGATCGAAGATGGGTTATATCGGACTATATCTTGATATAGCCCCCCATATAGACCGATCCGCCGATTTAGGGTCTAAGGCCCATAAAATCCATATTTATTATCCCATTTTGCTGAAATTTTGGACTGTGGGTTATGTAAGGCCATAAAATCCATATTTATTATCCCATTTTGCTGAAATTTGGGACTGTGGGTTATGTAAGGCCAGTTTTGGATATATTTGGGCAGTGAGTTGTGTTAGGTTCTTCGACAGCATTCTGCAATTTGGCCGAGATCGGTCCAGATTTGGATATAGCTGTTATAAAGACCAATCTCTCGATTTTAGGTTTTGAGCCCATAAGAGGCACATTTATTGTCCGATTTCGTCTACTTTTGGGACAGTGAGTTGTGTTAGACCCTTCGTCAGCCCACTTCAATTTGCCCCAGATCAGTTCAGATTTTGATATAGCTGCCATATAAACCGATCTCTAGATTTAAAGTCTTGGTCTTGTAAAAGGCACATTGGTAATCCGATTTCGCTGAAATTTGATACAGTGTCTTATGTTAAACTTTCCGACATTAGTGTGGTTTATGGTTCAGATCGGTCTATACTTGGATATGGCTACCACAAAGACCAATATTTGGTTCTACAAAATTGAGCAATGACTTGTCCTTTTTAGACCACTCAATGTCCGTGTCAAATATGGTCCAAATCGGATCATAATTCGATATAGTTGCTATGGGGGCATAAATTACCGGATTATGACGAAAGGTAGTTTACATATATTTCCGAGGTGGTGGGTAACCAAAGTTCGGCCCCGCCGAACTTAACGGCTTTTTACTTGTTATCTCCCAAAAGGTATTCAACTGACACACAATTTCCCTAATAATCTCCGAAAAATGCATACCAACCTTTTCTGGCGCCGCACGGTCCGCTGGAGAGTTTCCCGGGAATGTTTACTCACTAGGCATTGTCCATACATTCTTTGACTTCTGAATATATCCCTCCGTAATATGTTAGGAGGATGGGATCTTCCCTAGCCTTGAGGCCTTTGGAGCATCCTCCACGGAGTTGCAGAATTCGATCCAGGTTTTTTTTATGAGTCTTTCTCTACTCGGCCTTGTAATTTCTTAGCTCGGCCTTATAGACGTCCCAATCGGGCGGTACCCTTGTGGCTTTCACCCTCTTGAAGAGTTTCTGCAGCCCTTCCTTAAACAAACCAGGTCCACCATGGGGGTCGTCCACCATGGGGGTCGTTGTTTGCCTTCTGTCTTGGTTCTAAAGTCTTAGTGATCCGGTTGACCATTATGTCTAAGTACTCTATAATTTCTACTTCTCTCTGTGTCTTCCATTCTCTCAACCCTTGAGTAGTTTAAATCCACGAATTTTTAGTCCACGAACCATTCCGCCACACACCCTTGGTTCCGAGATAAAAACCTCATCAATACCTCCTGCCTTCAGAAGGACCTTAAGTTTCGCCGAAGCGGCCTTACATCCCTTATCGCTTGATGATAAGGGGCTTCTTTTTCATGGTCTCGTCGTAATGCCATGCCGCAGATACATGTAGTAGAAAAGTCTAACATGTCTGATGACTTCAAGAATATCTCTAGCTTAAAGGAACTGGAACATGAACATTCCATGGGACAATTCTCTCATATCAATGAGTGCTGTCCGATTCAAGTTTTATGTGTAATGATAAGGGATCACCTTCTTATTGCCGCAGTGCGACACTGCTTAGTAGAGCAGTTTTACATGGTTGAAGACGTCACAATTGGCGCCGGCATTAATGATGGCATTACCCGCGTACAGGCTTTGAACCCAGATATTCAGTTCAAAAGGCAAATATACAAGAATGTCCAAAACCTATTCTTCAATTGGAGTGTGTGAGCATAAAGTTATCAAACCAAATATCCGGTTCATTTTAGTTAAATGTCGGCTTCAACGTGTGTGTATGTAAACAGATTTGTTTAATACTCAACTACATAACAATCATGGAGGATGTAAATGCTCCGATAAAGAAGAAGAACAATGAAACTGAAACCAACCATTTTCGGATGTGCCTTAATTAGAAAATTCAAAAATCTGGTACTGGCAAACTTTTCACCACAGCTAAAAGGAAACACAAACATGCATAGTAGCAGAGACAAACACATACACAGGGACAAAAGCATATACCTCCGTTATAGGGAAGTGTAAAAACCACCCACCAACCCATCTATTTATACCCCCTTCCCTTTGTTGGCACTTACTTATGAATCTTTGCCATATTTAAGCATTCTTGCATATCCCATATCTGCCGGAAGCGAACTTTTGACTTCAAAAGAATTTTAATAATTAAATATAACTCAGTGTGGGAGTGTGTGGGTATGGGTGTTATTGTGTGTGTATGCGATTATATCGTTTGGATGATGGTTAAATACTGCTATTATTATGGCTAATGGTGTTGCTTTTGTTTGTTGGTTTTGCTTAAATTGTTATAATAATTATATGTGTTATGGCAGCTAACAGCACACAGTACTCAACTTCACATTCGTATGATTGTGAATCTTTTGACACTTCAAAGTGTGGATTATTTCACTTTATTCAAATGCGTACAATTTTCTTGCGAATATGTCTGAGTTTTCGCCTGTGGGTTGGTGTATGGGGAAAAATAAAGTTTTTACATAAACACTCACTTGCAGACATTTTGAAATGCGCAGACTTTTCTAATTAAGAAAGGAAGTAAAATTATATTAATATGTGTTGAAATAATCTTAATTTTAAAAGTCATTCACTGTTGCTCGATATGGCGACCACCTTTTGTTTTGACTGTTGCTCTGAGTCCGTCGAAAAACGAGTTGCAAGATGCACCAATGTAATCTGCCGGTATTTTGCCTCATTCACGTACAATGACTTTTTTCAGCGCATTCATACTAGCATACTTTTATACCCTCTACCATACTAATTTCGTCATTACGTTAGTAACTCAACGAATTATTGACCTGAGACCCAACAAAGTCTATATATTCTAGGTGTTGGCAGACAGACAGACGGTCGGACATGGCTAAATTGTCTTAGAATGTCAACTAAGCCATGTCCGTTCGTCTGTCTGTCTGTCCGTCTGTTTGTCTGCCGAAAGCAAGAGAACCTTCAAAGCAAAGCTAAGCGCTTGTAATGTTGCAAAAATGCTACCTTTTAGTGTCGGTTGGGTTTGTAATTGGTCCAAATCGGCCTATATATACCGATCTCAGATCCTGGCATCTTGAGCCCCAAAAGGGTGCATCCTTTATTCGATTTGGCTAAAATTTTGCTTTAGATGTTTTGTTTTGACTACTAACTGCCGTGCCATGTATGGTTCAAATCGGTATATAACCTGCTATAGCTTCCATATAAACCGATCACTATTTGCATCTTGAGTTTTTTTTGCCTCTAGGGGGCCAAGTTGTAATGAGCCTTGGTTAGGAATGCATAATTTTTATTAAAATTATCATGTTTTCATTTCCAGTAGAATATTGTTCAATAGAACGGAGTAGGACGTGGGAGTTCTGGTCAGCTAGCAAAAGCAGTCGGCTGGGGGGGTTCGTGTCCTTTCCTTCCTATATACGGATAACCACTACAATAATAAATTAACTCCCTTTTTTTTTTTTTTTTTTTTTAAGAAAAATGCATTACTTTATCCACAAAATTATTAAAACCAAGTCGTCAAACAAAACAAAAAAAAAAAAACAAGCCCCAGATATTAACGACTCGAATTGAAATCTAACACAAGCTATATTGGTTTGGCCTTGGTCACGAAAATATTCTGACTACTCCAGGATGTTAATGGGAGAGTCACGCCTCGTTACCCTTCCCTTTCCGATGTCCTTATGGCCGTTAATTAGATTATAGGACCCCATAACGAAACCTTTAATTACCCCATTATACCATCAGTTCTGTCGTCATCATAGAGAAACTCTAAAGATTTCGTTTATTCCATCTCTATGTATTTGTATTCATAAACAAGAATTTCTTTTGATATTCATATGAGAAAAATGTCTCAATCTAATACAAAAATTTCAATATCTTAAACTAATGCTAACGCGTGATAAAAATAAATATATGAAAACAAATTACTTGATATAATGATAAATGATGCATGTAGCATAGTAGCATAGTAGGCGTGTAGGGTGCCTTATATGAAATAAATAAAAACTTAATTAGCACTTGATAATGATGTTACCCATTAATAATTAAGATATCTATAAAGGAATAACAAAAAATTACTATGTACATGGGTATACCAAAACAAAAGTAAAAGACTTTACCATTGCATCTTATAATCAAAACAAAAATAAAATAGATTCTTTTTCTTTCATCTTCGGGTGAGAAGAGTTTCTCTGAATCTGAATGAAAAATGACAGAGCTCACAACATCAAAACTGCATAAAGCAATCAAGTACGGCGATCAAAGAGACAAAAAAAAATTATGAGAGCAGCTTTACCGCCCACGCAAACTCTTCCTAGCTGTATTCTCTTTCTTTAAGAGATTTAAGAGACAAGAGTACAAAAAATAAAGAGAAAATCAAGAGACTTACCGAACGTGATGATGTTGAGAAGGCCTTTTCAATATCAGCTCCGTTGGTTCATGCTGCAAACTAAAATAAATTTATGGGTGCGATTTTGTACCCACTCTCGTCTTATCCATTATCGGGGCTTTTATATGAGCTATGTCAATTTCAATTGGGCATCTAGCTTAATGGTAATATCTGCTATGGTATATATACACTCGAAAAATTTAATCAGTTAATTTAGAATAACATGGTGAATATGATAGAAAGTGAGGATTTCTATTATTAACTCGCAAATCAAAAACAATTTTTTATACTGGAACTAATTTTTAAATTATTCTTTTTTTTTATTTTTTATGGGGTTTCGAAAGTTTAATAATAATGTAGCACATTTCTTTACTAGTTTTTTTTTTTAATTTTAAAAGATCTCATTCGATTAAACTATAGAAAAAAAATTTTTTTTCTTTGTTTATTTTTGGTAACTTATGTTTAATTCACACACTTTTTATCATATACACATTGTTTTCTCCGTTTCGGCTGGATGTGTCGCAAAAATTCCTTTACGATAAAATTAATTAAATTTCAAAATAAATTTTACTCTTTTAACTTTTAATTCTTAAACGAGCTGCGACTTGATCTTCATTGATGTCGTTTCCCATCTGTCTTTCGATGTTTTGCCTGAGTACCGTATGGTGATTAGACATAGGCTCGTGTATGGGACTATGACATAAAACGGCAAAACTACATTTATGAAATGACCCAAACTGGTTGTGTTTTCGTCCTCTTTATTTTATTTTCTCTGTTTCCAAGTAGACCAATGGACAGTGGCGGGGTAAAAATAGTCAATCTTTGAGACTTCCAAAGCACTGTAATATACGAGGGTTTCAGCCCTCTAGATGAAATTAAACGTTTATGCTCTCCACGGAAAATATTGCGATGCCAATATTTCTTTTGGGTCTCAAAGAGAATGGACACTGCTAAAGCAGATTCCCGTGTTGATTCCCAAAAATTCGTTGCCAGACGGAACTTTAAGCCAAGCCTACCATGCGTTCAAGGTATTCCATGGGTGACGAGATTCACCCCAGAAATCTTGTGCGTAAGATTTAAGCACCGTTTGCAAAAAGACAAATACATTTTCTAGCACTTTGCATATCTACAACCAATTCTGGAATAATTCCCTTACCTGGGACTTTAGAAGTTTTGGGTGAACACGTCTTTCAGAGTACGTCTGAATAAAATATTATCCTATAACGTGGCTTTATACTTTCGAAACACTTATAAAACCTTATCAAAACCAATTGAGCCAGAATAAATAATCTCCACCTTCACTTCAAAATATTTCGTGGATTGATGAGATTAAGGGAGATATCTTTTCCACTTAGATCTTCTTCACTTGGCTGGTCGAATCGTAAGAGGAAGTCTTCTCTATTCCTCGAGTATAGGAAGTCTGTACTAGCTACCAAGTAGTCACAAATATGGATTACTTAATGAAACACATGGCCTTTTCAGCAAGCATTTTGCTTGTTGTTATAGCCCAATTGCTGTCACACCATATGACATAAAAGAATCGCATGCGGTAAAAATGACAAGTAAACAAAGCAGAAACCGTTGCAGTTCAAAATGCACATTCAAGTACAACAAGTCCATTACAAAACCAAACAATTCTTGCTCTTTGAGCCAAAGAATTAGTTGGAAAAAGGACTTATTTACGAATATCCTTCGCGTGAAAAGTTCCAATTACCTTACCCTCAGGATCCTGAAGGACGTAATAATGACTACCAAGTTTCTGTGCAACCTTGGCTTTAAGAAACATCGGTGCCAGCTTGGCATTAAAGTTCTTCTCCATGTTGCTCTGCGCAAAGTTGCGGCGGAAAACCTCGTCACCAATATCAAAGTTCGGAACTCGACTACGCAGGTTGTAAGTCTCCCTATTCCTCTCATAGGCATCCCTAATTTGTTTTCGGATATCCTGTCGTAAATTCTGCAATTGGTCCTCTCTGGAAACATTCGCAATGGGTTCATCTAGCATCTGAAGTCTACGTAAAAGGGAATATGAACTACCATGGGTAATCATGTTGAACCCAAAAACTGCCCTATATGGCGAAACATCCAATGACTGATGGTACGAATTTCTCAACGCACAACAAATACTACTCAAGTTCTCGTCCCACATCTTATGGTCTTTCTTCAAATAGGCTCGGATTCCCGCTATAAGCGACCTATTCACTCTCTCGGAGGCATTTGATTGTGGTGAATATATGGCAGTGTAGGTATGAGTAATCCCATACTTGGTCAAGAAGGCGTTGAACTCGTTTGCCTTAAATTGACTGCCATTGTCGCTCACCACAATCTCCGGCACTCCATACACGTGAAATATCTGGCTTTCCAAAAACTTCTGAATAGCGCTGGCTGTAAACTTCCGAAGCGGACAGACCCAGTGAAATTTGGTCAAGTGGTCGAGAACGACCAATATCCCCGTGTGACCACTCCTACTGCGTGGGTAAGGACCAAGAATATCTACATAGAGGCGCTGAAAAGGGCGGGTGGAAAAACTGTGGTTTCCCATTGGCGGTCTCATCACAAAATTGGGTGCTTTTGTCGTTTTACAGACATCGCAGCCCTGTATATATCTCTTGACATCCCGCACCAAACCAGGCCAATAGAGATTCCTCCTTATCAAATCCAAGGTCTTATATATTCCACCGTGAGCCGTAACTGGCGAATCGTGTGCCCGAGAAATGATCTGCTGTCGGAGATTACTCGGTACCCAGAGCTTCCAAGCGTTTTGCTCTTGTAGCTCGTCACCAGAATAATGTTCTGTCCGTATATAAACAAAGTCGTCGACTACCTTAATATCAGGGAATTTACTTCCGTCACTAACAATCCTATCCTTCAATTCCTGATAATCACCATCACGAAAATGGGGGGAATCCAAATCAATTTCGGGTGCTACAGCCTCTAGAGATGCAATTTCCTCATCGGGAATTCTGGATAATGCGTCCGGGACAACGTTATCCCTACCCTTCCGATGGCTAACCGTAAATCTATAACCCTGAAGTTGAAGTGCCCAACGGGCCAGTCTACCGGTGAGGTTAGGTTGACGCATAAGCCACACCAGACTACTATGATCAGTAATGACTTCGAACTCTTGCATCTCTAAATAGCATCGAAATCTTTTGATTGCCTCCAGCGCCGCCAAGCATTCACGCTCGGTGACACTGTAATTCCTCTGAGCGGAGTTGAGCTTCCGACTCATATAGGCCACAGGTCTCTCTTGGTCTTCCTCGTCCAATTGCACCAGTACTGCCCCTATGCCATAATCACTGGCATCGCAATGAAGGAAGAATTTTTTGTCAAAATCGGGGTTTATGAGAACAGGAGCAGTAGTAAGAAGTCGTTTGATCTTGTCAAAAGCATCTTGTGCCTCTGCGGTCCAGGTGAATTTCCTCTTAGTGGATACTAGCTCGGTAATGGGGAAAACAACTGTAGCAAAATTACTAATAAATCGGCGGTACCACCCCGCCAAACCCAAGAAGCCGCGAACCTGCTTCAGGTTTTTGGGTACTGGCCAATTATTAATGGCACTAACCTTGTCCTCGTCGGTGGTAATCCCTCCATTGCCTATTACATAACCAAGGTAGTTCACCTTTGTGACACAAAACCTGCTCTTGTTGATGTTAAGCGTCAGGTTAGCCTTCCTAAACTGAGAAGCAATACGAATCAGCACCTCAATATGAGTCGCAAAGTCGGCCGTGACAATTATCAGATCGTCGAGATACCCAAACACGCAATGACGCAGATCCGGTGGTATGATCTGGTCCATCAACCTACACATCGTCTGAGGCGCGTTGCATAATCCGAAGGGCATCACGACGAACTGATAAAGGGGTCTCCCAGGTATAGTGAAAGCTGTCAAGGGCTTAGAGGACTCATCTAGGGCAATCTGCCAATAGGCGTCCTTAAGATCCAGCTTCGATATCACATTTGCCTTTGGCAGCCTAGAAAAGATTCCTTCAATCGAGGGGAGAGGATATGCATCTTTCCTCGTCACGCTATTCAATCTCCGCGCGTCCAGGCATAATCGGATCTTGTCGGGTTTAACCACGAGTCTCATTGGAGAACTCCAAGGCGAAAATGACGGTTCAATTACCCCAAGAGAAAGCATTCGGTCTATCTCCTTGAAAATCAATTTTTCGATAGCCGGGGAGACAGGGTAATGTCGTTGTTTGATGGGGGTAGCCCCGCCAACATCAATTTTATGGTCAATCAAACCTGTGCGACCCAGACCCTGCCTCTCGAAGCTTGGAAACAATGATATTACCGCATCCAGTTGAGCCCTTTCCTGCCCCACCAAAGGAAAAGATATCTCCTCTTGGTCACCATCATTCAAAGGCAATGGAGTCGGTTCTGGAATCTCAGTAAATCTCGGGGGCTCCCCCGATGAATTGTCACAACTAAGTACATCCACAGACCCAAGAATACTGTCGAACAAATGGAAGGACTTACAAAAATCGACACCTAATATGAGCCTTTGCGAAATCGATGGAATTAAGAATAGTTTTATGCAATGCGACCGATTCCTGAATCTAACTTCAACATCAATCCAACCCAGTACAGTCTGTGGAGTCCCATCCGCGGTCCGAACAGATGATTTACATTTGGCATAATGCGGGAAATCGAACAAAGCTAAATCTGAACCTAAACAACTGATATTGGCCCCAGTGTCTATCAGTCCATACTCAGTGAAATTTAAAAACGATATTTTTGCGTAATAACGCATGTCCTTAGGGTTAGATATTATGGCAGAGACAAGGAATTTCTTCGAAAGTCTTCTCAATTTAAAATATTGTCGCAGTCGCAAAGTCGAACGTCTGTGTTTAATATCCAGCCGCACCACAGAATCAACGTTGAAAATTTCATCACGTTTCCGTATGTAATTCGCTAACCTTCTATGGTAAGGTAAACGGGGAAATAAAAGATTCCGAGCGGGTAAATTACCAGAGTCCGTCTGGGAAGGTCTTTGTAAAATCGTGATAGTTTGCTGAATGTCAGGGGAATAACGTCTTGTCTCTGAAATTCTCTCATTCGTCCCCCTATGGTCTGGTTGAGTCGAGCCTACAACTATAATTGCTCCTTTGTCGGAGCTAGGGGTTGGTAGTTTTTTGAAGGTGTACCAGAGTTAGACCTGCACTTCGCACAGTTCGGTTTATACGTCCCTTTGGCACCACAGCCATAACAAAATACCTGCCTATCCTCGAGACAGTCCTGCCAGTGGTGACCTTTACAATCGCAGTTCCAGCATTGGGACAAAGACAACGGTCCTCGCAAGGCATTAACCTCACCCTCCGATTCAAGCCCTAAATCGTCCCCTTCGTGGTCAATCTCCGATATCTGTCTCCTGCCAGTCAAGTTATTGTTATGCCGAATGGCCATATTCCTGCGCACGTGCTCGTCGTTGAGGAAATTCTCGCGTCTGTGTACTAATTGACGTAAATGGGACACTGATCGAATTTGGATATATAGGAGTTCCTGCCGAATTTCGGGGCGCAAGTTCCGGGTCAAAGTTTCGACGACCTCTGTCTCTAACATAGGCGTATCTAGACGATCTATTATACCAGAAATCGAATCAAAAAACATATCGAAAGTCTCTCCAGGCCTTTGTTTCCTATTGCGGATTTCCTCCCTAAGATCCGACGAAGTTTTAAAGTCAGCATATTGCGACCGCAGGGCATGACAGAAATCCTCCCATTGAATAATGGGGACTTGCTTCCGATATCGCCACAACCAATCTCTAGCTCGACCTGAAAGTAATATTTGCAAATTCCTACATATAACAGACAAATCTCCTTCGAAATAATCCAATGTAAGCGCTCTCACTCTGTATAAGAACTCTTCGACGTTAAGTCCATTTTGAGTCCCATCGAAGCGAAGATTCCATCCCTGAATAATTGAGGATATCTTGTCAACGGTATAAGGCAATCGATAATTGGAAGATATATTCGAGTTATGATCCGGGACCTGATCTGCAGCAGACGAGCCTGCACGTCCTCTATTCTCAGTCGGCCTATCTCCTGAATTACTATGATTAAAACGGCGACCTGCCATAAAACTATGCCTTATGTTCGATGCTTGTGGTTGTCCATTAGCATGCAAACCACCACCCCATGCAGAAGATATATTAAGGGAATTTAACAACCTAGACATAGTCTCCTCTATCATACGATTAATATAATTGTAGTCAACACCAGCCCTATTAGTCTGATGGTCATGTGAGCTACTATTCGGAGCAACCTCCTGGTCAATCGCTTCCTTAGGCCTCGAACCACTCTCGGGGTTACTCAGCTCCTGAGCCGCATCACGGGGCAGCTGGCCTTCGTTAAATAAGCCACGACTATAACTGCGGGTTGCATACGCCCTTGCCCCCCTAGGTTTCCCTTTACCACCAGGTTTCCTTATTTGTCCATCTGGTGGAACTGAATCGACATTCGGAGAGTCAAAACTATGCGCTATAACACTAGAAATATTAAAATTATATCCGCGTAACTCTGACAGTTGGCAAGACCTTTTGCAGATCGGACATTGCGAACTAGAAGACAAAAAATTCTCTATACAAGGCTTATGAAAAATGTGACCACATTCCTGTAGGATCACACAGTTCTGATCCTCTAATAAATTTTCAACGCAGATGGAACATAGATTCACGGAATCCACACCAGACGCAGTGGCACCTGCGGTTGCCCTAGGTGGAGTCCTTCCAAGTGACATCTTCTCAAACTAGTGAAATCTCAACAATAGCAAAATATTTGCAAAATTATTCGCAAATTGGGCAACCAAATCCTGAATTTGGATTAGGTACTATAAAATATAAGTGGTAACTTAGAAACTATCAAAAATTCAATCAATACAATTCATTATAAGAGTTCTCTCTCTGACGACAGAACCGAAATGGGGATTTGGGACCATAGCAACCAATATAGGCATAACAAGACCATTCTATGGAACCTTTGGGGGATGTTATACAGTCATATCTATCTTACAAATCAGCTGAACCCTCTCATCCTTGAGATTCTCTACACGAAGTAGGACAGAAACTTGCGGCCTGCAAAATCTCTGTAATTCCATAAATCGATTAGATGCTGATAGCTCAGTTCAATAGATACAAAATCGAACAAGCTCCAAAAGTTAAAACAAAGATAAGTTTCCCTCAAACTCATCAGCCTACCATTGAATCAAGTGTAACCTACAAGATGGTTAGCCTATTCGAACTTGGAACCTCAAATAGCTAATATTCCTAGGTCGTGGCTACAAATGTTCTTCTGGCGACTTCGCTAAATCCAAGATGACTACACTTTGTTTTCTATATGTGAACTCTAAAAACTATAAACAAATTTTGAGCCAACAAAGGACTTTTATATCCTTCTCGGGCCCCACGTTGGGCGCCAATTATTGTAATGAGCCTTGGTTAGGAATGCATAATTTTTATTAAAATTATCATGTTTTCATTTCCAGTAGAATATTGTTCAATAGAACGGAGTAGGACGTGGGAGTTCTGGTCAGCTAGCAAAAGCAGTCGGCTGGGGGGGTTCGTGTCCTTTCCTTCCTATATACGGATAACCACTACAATAATAAATTAACTCCCTTTTTTTTTTTTTTTTTTTTTTAAGAAAAATGCATTACTTTATCCACAAAATTATTAAAACCAAGTCGTCAAACAAAACAAAAAAAAAAAAAAACAAGCCCCAGATATTAACGACTCGAATTGAAATCTAACACAAGCTATATTGGTTTGGCCTTGGTCACGAAAATATTCTGACTACTCCAGGATGTTAATGGGAGAGTCACGCCTCGTTACCCTTCCCTTTCCGATGTCCTTATGGCCGTTAATTAGATTATAGGACCCCATAACGAAACCTTTAATTACCCCATTATACCATCAGTTCTGTCGTCATCATAGAGAAACTCTAAAGATTTCGTTTATTCCATCTCTATGTATTTGTATTCATAAACAAGAATTTCTTTTGATATTCATATGAGAAAAATGTCTCAATCTAATACAAAAATTTCAATATCTTAAACTAATGCTAACGCGTGATAAAAATAAATATATGAAAACAAATTACTTGATATAATGATAAATGATGCATGTAGCATAGTAGGCGTGTAGGGTGCCTTATATGAAATAAATAAAAACTTAATTAGCACTTGATAATGATGTTACCCATTAATAATTAAGATATCTATAAAGGAATAACAAAAAATTACTATGTACATGGGTATACCAAAACAAAAGTAAAAGACTTTACCATTGCATCTTATAATCAAAACAAAAATAAAATAGATTCTTTTTCTTTCATCTTCGGGTGAGAAGAGTTTCTCTGAATCTGAATGAAAAATGACAGAGCTCACAACATCAAAACTGCATAAAGCAATCAAGTACGGCGATCAAAGAGACAAAAAAAAATTATGAGAGCAGCTTTACCGCCCACGCAAACTCTTCCTAGCTGTATTCTCTTTCTTTAAGAGATTTAAGAGACAAGAGTACAAAAAATAAAGAGAAAATCAAGAGACTTACCGAACGTGATGATGTTGAGAAGGCCTTTTCAATATCAGCTCCGTTGGTTCATGCTGCAAACTAAAATAAATTTATGGGTGCGATTTTGTACCCACTCTCGTCTTATCCATTATCGGGGCTTTTATATGAGCTATGTCAATTTCAATTGGGCATCTAGCTTAATGGTAATATCTGCTATGGTATATATACACTCGAAAAATTTAATCAGTTAATTTAGAATAACATGGTGAATATGATAGAAAGTGAGGATTTCTATTATTAACTCGCAAATCAAAAACAATTTTTTATACTGGAACTAATTTTTAAATTATTCTTTTTTTTTATTTTTTATGGGGTTTCGAAAGTTTAATAATAATGTAGCACATTTCTTTACTAGTTTTTTTTTTTTAATTTTAAAAGATCTCATTCGATTAAACTATAGAAAAAAAATTTTTTTTTCTTTGTTTATTTTTGGTAACTTATGTTTAATTCACACACTTTTTATCATATACACATTGTTTTCTCCGTTTCGGCTGGATGTGTCGCAAAAATTCCTTTACGATAAAATTAATTAAATTTCAAAATAAATTTTACTCTTTTAACTTTTAATTCTTAAACGAGCTGCGACTTGATCTTCATTGATGTCGTTTCCCATCTGTCTTTCGATGTTTTGCCTGAGTACCGTATGGTGATTAGACATAGGCTCGTGTATGGGACTATGACATAAAACGGCAAAACTACATTTATGAAATGACCCAAACTGGTTGTGTTTTCGTCCTCTTTATTTTATTTTCTCTGTTTCCAAGTAGACCAATGGACAGTGGCGGGGTAAAAATAGTCAATCTTTGAGACTTCCAAAGCACTGTAATATACGAGGGTTTCAGCCCTCTAGATGAAATTAAACGTTTATGCTCTCCACGGAAAATATTGCGATGCCAATATTTCTTTTGGGTCTCAAAGAGAATGGACACGGCTAAAGCAGATTCCCGTGTTGATTCCCAAAAATTCGTTGCCAGACGGAACTTTAAGCCAAGCCTACCATGCGTTCAAGGTATTCCATGGGTGACGAGATTCACCCCAGAAATCTTGTGCGTAAGATTTAAGCACCGTCTGCAAAAAGACAAATACATTTTCTAGCACTTTGCATATCTACAACCAATTCTGGAATAATTCCCTTACCTGGGACTTTAGAAGTTTTGGGTGAACACGTCTTTCAGAGTACGTCTGAATAAAATATTATCCTATAACGTGGCTTTATACTTTCGAAACACTTATAAAACCTTATCAAAACCAATTGAGCCAGAATAAATAATCTCCACCTTCACTTCAAAATATTTCGTGGATTGATGAGATTAAGGGAGATATCTTTTCCACTTAGATCTTCTTCACTTGGCTGGTCGAATCGTAAGAGGAAGTCTTCTCTATTCCTCGAGTATAGGAAGTCTGTACTAGCTACCAAGTAGTCACAAATATGGATTACTTAATGAAACACATGGCCTTTTCAGCAAGCATTTTGCTTGTTGTTATAGCCCAATTGCTGTCACACCATATGACACAAAAGAATCGCATGCGGTAAAAATGACAAGTAAACAAAGCAGAAACCGTTGCAGTTCAAAATGCACATTCAAGTACAACAAGTCCATTACAAAGCTCATATTCGATATAGCTGAAACTTTGCATGTTTTGTCTTGACTTCTAAAACAAAGCCAAATATAGTCTTAATCGGTCCATAACCTAATTCAGCTGCCATATAAACCTTTCTTTAGTTTGGACTACTAGAGCCTATACCGATTTTCAGATTGAGCCTCTAGAGGACGCAAATTTCGTCCGATTTGGTTAAAATTTTGCACGCAGCGTCTTTCTATGCCTTAGCTCTGCTGTTAGAGCTAAGTATGATTCAAATCGTTTTATAATCTGATATAGTTCCAATTTAAACCGATCTTTGATCTCTTGGCGGTTGGAGGTTCTACATGGCGCAATTCTTATTCGCTTTAGGTGAAATTTTGCGTGTTTTGTCTTGACTAAAAACAGCGCCAAGTATGATCCAAATCTGACCTCTTGACTTCTTGAGCCTCTAGAGGGCGCAAGTCTTACCCGATTTAGCTAAAATTGAGCCTCTAGAGGGCGCAACTCTTATCCAATTAAGCTGAAATTTTGTATGAAGTGTTTTGTCTCGACTTCTAAAACTAATGCCAAATATGGTCTAAATCGGTCTGTAAGCTGATATGGCTGCCATATAAACCTATCTACAGATTAGACTACTTGAACCTCTAGAGGGCGCAATTTTCATCTGATTTAGCTAAAATTAGACTTGCAGAGTTTTACTGTGACTTCCGACAGCCGGGCAAAGTATAGTCCAAATCAGTCTATAACCTGATATACCTCTCATTTAAACCGATTTCGGATCTTGATTTCTTGAGCCTCTAGAGGGCGCAATTCTTATCCGATTTAGCTGAAATTGAGCCTCTAGAGGGTGCGATTATTACTCGATTTAACTGAAGTTTTGCATCAGGTGTTTTGTCTTAACTTCTGAAAGCAGTCCCAAGTATGAACTCGTTGGGTACATACCGATCATCAGATTGGGACTACTTGAGCCTCTTGAGGGCGCAATTTTCATTCAATTTGGCTAAAATTTTGCACGCAGGGTTTTGCTATGACTTCCAACAGTCGGGCCAAGTATAGTTCAAATCGGTCTATAACCTGATATAGCTCCCATTTACTCTGATCTTGGATCTTGAGTTCTTGAGCGCAATTCTTATCCGATTTTGCTGAAATTTTGCTTGATGTGTTTTGCGTTGCGGATCGTGCCATCCTCAGAGAAGGCTTTAATAACCTTTTTACACTGCAAAACTGTTCGTTGTCTTAGCATCGTAATTGTTATTGCTCTGATGGCCAGTTTACTGTGCTGGGCGTGAATGTGGGGAAAACGGAACTGGTCTGTTTAGGCTACCCTCTCTTAGGAGGTGACTTTAAAGTTTTTCGAGGATTAGAAATGACTTCGCGGCATTGTATTTGTATCACATGCTCGTGGGGAGCAAGTGCGGTTTGAGGCCCAACCCTGTAAATTGGTTGTTCTCGGCGGTAGTGGGACAAGTGCCCTAAGTCTCATAGCCGCAATGACTGCCTCAGACTTTATCTGTATGGATTTATATGCGTTGCATATCTAGAAAAGCCCTGAGTACCGTGCCCAAAGCGTGGTCCTGATCGCCCGCTCTCTGTGAACTTGTTGTTTTATTCATATGTGGGATAGAATCGATAAAAACTACTAAAGAATATCCCATTTAAGAACGTAAAGAGATAACTTTTGAAATTTGAAATGGTGTTATTCCAGGCTCATGTGGTCCGGGCAAATTTCAAATTTTGCTCATGAACAAACTTCTCACATATCAATGAGTGCAGTCCGATTCAAGTTTAAGCTCAATGATAAGGGGTCTCCTCCTTTTTAAAGTTGTTGGGAGTCATAACAGAACGGTACGTGCAAAATTTCAGCCAAATCGAAAGGAAACTGCGGCTTGTAAGGGCTCAAAAAGTCAAATCGGGAGATCGGTTTACATGGAAGCTATATCAGGTTATAGCGCAATTTCGACCGTACTATGCACAGTAGTTGGGAGTCATAACAGAAGTCTATCTGCAAAATTTCAGTCATATCGGATTAGAATTGCGCCCTCTAGAGGCTCAAGAAGTCAAGACCCAAGATTGGTTTAGATGGCAGCTATACCAAATCATGGACCGATTTGGCCCATTTACAATCCACACTGACCTACACTAATAAAAAGAATTTGTGCAAAATTTCAAGCGCCTAGCTTTACTCCCTCGAAAGTTAGCGTGCTTTGACAGACGGATGGACGGGCAGACGGACGGACATGGCTAGATCGACTTAAATGACATGACGATCAAGAATATGTATACTTTATGGGGTCTTAGATGCATATTTCGAGGTGTTACAAACAGAATGACGAAATTAGTGGAACAAGTGGAGATATCGCATTAATCAAGCTGACTTTTTTTGGGGACTTAAGAGCACTATCAGCAAAAAAAAGATATCGAAATTCGGACCACAAATAAAAATTTGGCAGCCCAAACAATTTTTCGATATGTCGAGGTTCCCAACTTTGGAGCCCTGCCCAGAGGAGCCCGCACCAGCTAAGGCCATGATCTCGTTAACACCTCAGCTTCAACCATTTCAAAGACTTATTTCAAACTGTTCTCAAACGGTATATCTTTTACTAATTTTTTTCCAATCTATCCCACTTTGCTTTGCTCTTTTTCTCCGTCGCAGTACACTAAACTACTGAGGCATAAGTAAATATTGGTCTAATATTGGAGCTGTAGAGTTTGTGAATATCCTCCGATTGCGGCCCCATTTTGAACCTACGACCCTGCCAAACATCTGTGAGCCTTCGAGGCACGCTCCTAAATGTGACACTTTGAATTCAGTTTCCTGACCAAAATCTCTCCTAAGTATTTGACCTTGTCAGATATCGAAATCGTTCTATTAATCGTGGTGCGTCAAATTGGCTCATCTTCGTCTTCCTCGTGAACTTTAAGTCTTCTCTTCTCGTTAACATTGAGAACTTTGGGAATAGCCTAGTCATAAGTCATCTCCAAGACCCTTTCGGGCCTTCTGTACAGCTGATTCGGTTCCTTACCCCTAAGAAGTACAATAAATCCTCAAATCCCTCCTCAGTCAGCATCGGTAATAGGTTATATATGGTGGCCATTCATAAGAGTGGCTATAAAATGCCCACCTGTGCCATTTCTCCATTTTCTTTATGTCATGGGACCCACAATTTATGCGTTTATTCTTTAGAATATGGTTTAACCAGTCTCTAAGACCCAGTTCAACCGGTACTGGTGTAAGGACAGTATTAGTGTGTCGGTCCGCACATTGCTAAAAGCGCCTCGATGTCAATGCATACCGCCAATGTGTACGACTTGGCATCGAAGGATTCTTCTATTTTATGCACAACCTTGTGCAGGGCATCTCCACCAACCTTACCCGGACATACGCTTGCTGTTTGTATTGGAGCCGTTTGCTGGGTGTCCTACTCTGTATCATGGTATCCCATGGTTTCGAGTGGAAAGGACGTAAGTCTCAACCTAACCCATAACAAGTGATCTATTGGGTTGCCAAAAAGTAATTGCGGATTTTTTAAAAGAAAGTAAATGCATTTTTAATAAAACTTAGAATGAACTTTAATCAAATATGCTTTTTTTACACTTTTTTTCTAAAGCAAGCTAAAAGTAACAGCTGATAACTGACAGAAGGAAAAATGCAATTACAGAGTCACAAGCTGTGAAAAAATTCGTCAACGCCGACTATATGAAAAATCCGCAATTACTTTTTGGGCAACCATAAAAAGTTTTTGAAGCTTGAAGTTTAGATAGGTTAAAACTACATATGGGTGACATTGGCCTATGTACTGGTACACCCTCCATATGTATTAATTTTCCAAGTTTTACTTTCAATAGCACATAAAGGAGGTTTTCCCTAGGCTATTTATTGAAAATTTGCTTTTAAAATTATGGTATGAGGATCATTATGGTAATGAAAATAGGACAAACCATTGACAATTCACAAATATACATATAGCCCTCCCCTCCCCCCATCAATTAATAGCAGACAATAAAAGATGAATAAAAATATGATAAAAATAACAACTCTAAGGATAAACATCATTTAAGACTTTTGGAATAATTGGCAACATTTAATCTGGCACCACAGTACAGCATTATGCTGCATCCTTGTAGGGCATCACACCCCTCCCATAGTAAGCTCACTTTAGTTTTGGTCTCAGGATCAGCCGATGATTTAGATCAGTTGCTTTGTTTTGTACCACGGTGGAAAATGAAGGTTAATACCCTTCCTTCATTGTTCTGGCTATTGTAATGCTTTTCAAAACACTAGCAAAGAAGGAGAGAGAATGAGAGGAACTGTTTGGAAATAAAAAAAAAAAAAAAACATAATAAAATTTTAAGCCTTCAGGCCTAAAAGGCTGCTGTAAAAACAAAGAGTGAAGCAATAGCGCCTTGTGAGCAGACACACTGTGTTTTTAAAATTTTTTCAATTTAATCATGTTTAAATTATTGGATGCGGTGAGTTCCACTCAATTTTTTTGCTTCTTTTTAACAAAACAGATCCCCTAAATCCCATAAAGAATAACACAATAACCAAAAAGAATGGGACCAACCAGTTTCAGAGCTAAGCACTAGGAGCTAGGAAATTGTTTCCTTGTAATTTTCGCTCATCGTAAGGGGGGTGAGTTTAATGGGCATTTGACTGCCAATTGCTGGCAAAGGATCAACAAGCCGGGCTATATTGAAAACCTACTATGCTTCGCCCCTATGTCTTCTGCTACCGATCGAAGGAGGCACACATGCATGCAGGAGGCGTAGCTAAATAGCCCATCCGTCACTTGGAAACAGAACCACAACACAACAGCAGCAGCAGACCTTCATTCCGTCATTCATTCCATTGTCATTTTGCACTGCCACTATGTGTGCTTGTGGTATGTTAGAAGTTTCAGCTACAATTTTTTATGAGTAGGAAGTCCTTTTCCTATTTTTCTATGCTATCGATTGTCATTGTTCTTGTCCCTTTGAATAGATTGGGCCGTCGGCATTATTGGATTAATGGCCAGTTTTCTGGTGGATTTTTATTAAAGCAATTTTGGGTTATTTTATGGTAGTTTTTTTGCGAGCGACTTGATTTTTTTTTGTGATTTATGTAATGGTATAGGGCACGTGCTAATTTCACTACATTGTAATGGGAATTGTTTTTCAAGGTGTTGCCAAAAAAATCTGTGGGTGGTGCTTTATATACGATAACGTCTTTTTAGTTTTTTTTTTTTTTTTTTTTTTATTGTGTGTATTGGTGTAAGTATAAGCTATTTGGCTACTTTTTCAACTCACGAAAAACGGTTTCATTTGATGATGACTAATAAAACTCATATTACATTACTTTAATTGGCTATGACAGAATATTTCTTACACTAGCCGAACGTAGAATAGCGTTCCAAGCGCCTCGATCTTCTGTGCTCATTTTAAAATCTCTGACACCAAGTTTCGAGGTGTCTCCCACAACTTGATCTTTCCATCGGGCTTTTGGTCTTCCCGGTTTGCGTGTACCACCGTGTTTGGCTTCAAAAGATTTCTTTGCTGGAGCTTCTTCATCCATTCTGACAACATGACCTAGCCAACGCAGCCGTTGTATTTTGATGCGTGTAACTATGCTATCGTCGTCATACAGCTCGTGGTTCATACGTCGCCTATATTCCCCGTTAACACAAACTGGTGCATATATTTTGCGAAGAATCTTTCTCTCAAATACTCGTAGCACTGCCTCATCTGCTTTCACAAGTACCCATGCTTCAGAACCATAAAACAGCACGGGTAGTTTCAGTGTCTTGTAAAGTGTAGTCTTCGTCTGTCGAGAGATGGCCTTGTTTCTAAACTGCTTACTTAGTCCAAAGTAGCATCTGTTTGCCAGTATTATTCTTCGCTTTATCTCAAAACTGGTGTCATTCGTTTCGGTTACGGCGGTGCCGAGGTAGATAAAGTTACTGACTATCTCAAAGTTGTGGTTCCCAACTTTCTCCATGTTCTTTATCTGCTCGGTTGTACAAGGCTTTTTGGGAGTGGAGACCATCCATTTCGTCTTATCTCCATTTACTGCCAGACCCATTTTCACTGACTCTCTTTCGATTCTTTCAAAGGCTGCAGTTACTACTTCCGGCGACCGACCTATGATATCGATATCGTCGGCATAGGCGAGTAGCATGTGCTCTCTTGTGATTAGTGTGCCATATCTATTCACTTCTGCATCTCGTATAATCTTCTCCAGCAGGATATTAAAGAGATCACACGAGAGGCTGTCTCCTTGTCTGAAACCTCGTTTGGTATTAAATGGTTCGGAGAGATTCTTTCCTATTCTTACTGAGGAACGCGTATCAGCAAGTGTCATCCTGCAGAGTCTTATTAATTTTGCAGGGATACCAAACTCAGACATGGCTTGAAATACCTTTGAACGTAAAGGAGTATCGAAGGCTTCTTTGTAGTCAATAAAGAGGTGGTAGGTGTTGATTTGTCCTTCTCGGGTCTTTTCCAGGATTTGGCGCAGTGTGAATATCTGGTCTAGGGTGGATTTACCAGGTCTAAAGCCGCATTGATAGGTCCCAATTATCTCATTGACTTTATGTTTTAATCTTTCACACAGTACGCTCGAGAGTATCTTGTATGCGATGGGGAGGAGACTTATTCCTCTGTAGTTGGCACATTCCGTCTTGTCTCCTTTCTTGTGTACGGGACATAGTATGCTGAGGTTCCAATCATCGGGTATGCGTTCTTCTAGCCAGATTGCGCAGATAAGCTGATGCATACGCCTTATCAGCGTGTCGCCTCCGGTCTTAAATAGTTTAGCGTGTAACCCGTCGGCTCCTGCTGCCTTGTTGTTCTTTAGTCGGGTTACTGCTACTTGGACCTCATTCTGACTAGGAGGTAAACATTCTATACTATCATCAGGGATTGGTTCTGCGGTATCCTCTTCGCCGCCAACATCGGACACTTGCAGTTGGGTAAAATGTTCTTTCCATATCCTCAGCATGTTGTCTGTGTCAGTTACCAGATTTCCTTCTTTGTCTCTGAAGGAGGATGTGCCTGCACCAAAAGCCATCGGTTTGGTGTTTAATTCTTTGGTAGAATTTCCGAACTTCATTCTGACTCCTGTACATCTCAATTCGCTCGCACTCACGTCTTTCCATTTCCTTTTTCTTTCTGCGGAATAAACGTTTCTCCTCTCTCCTTTTCTCCCGATACCTCTCCTTCATCTGGCGCGTTGCTACTGATTGCAGGGTTGCTCTATATGCCGCATTCTTGGCTTCAGTAGCATCTCGACACTCTTGGTCGTACCATGGGTTTCTTGGTCGTAGGAGGCTTTCGGTACCCAAGTACGGATTTCGCGGCATTTTCCATGGAGTGGGCAATAGTTTGCCACTGCGCCATTATATCATCGGAACAAGGAGTGCTTCCATGAAGCAGTTGGGTTAGTCGAGTGGAGTATGCCGCTGCCATTTGTTGTGTTTGCAGCTTTTCAATGTCCAGCTTCCGTGCAGTGTCAGATCATACTTTCCTCGCCATGTTCAAACGGGTGCGAGCCTTTGCTGCAACAAGGTAATGATCCGAATCTATATTCGCTCCACGGATCGATCGTACATCTAACACGCTGGAGCAATGCCTTCCATCTATCACAACGTGATCAATTTGGTTTCTCGTGTTTTGATCGGGTGACAGCCATGTGGCTTTGTGGATATTTTTTTGTTGAAATCTGGTGCTACTAACTACCATGTTTTTTGCCGCGGCGAAATCTATCAGCCTCAACCCACTACTGGACGTTATCTCGTGGAGGCCAAACTTTCCGACTGTTGGACCAAAAATTTCTTCCTTCCCTATTTTCGCATTAAAATCTCCCAGAACGATTTTAATATCATGGGCGGGGCAGCGGTCATATTCTCCCTCTAGGCGCTCGTAGAAAATATCTTTGGTCTGCTCGTCTTTGTCTTCCGTCGGGGCATGGGCACAAATAAGACTGATGTTGAAGAATTTGGCTTTTATGCGGATTGTGGCTAGCCTCTCATCCACCGGAGTAAAGCTGGAGACTAGGTGTTTCAGTTTTCGACTAACCACAAATCCGCAGCCAAATTCATGCCCCGTGTTATGGCAGCTAAAGTATAGTTCGTCACCGTTTGGTGTTGTAGTGACGCCATTCCCAGTTCATCGCACTTCCTGTAAGGCGGTTATGTCTGCCTTGTACTTCTCTAATACATCCGCCAGCGCGTATACTGCACCTTCTCTATAAAGAGTACGGACATTCCAGGTGCAGATCCGCAAATCATGGTCCTTTTTTCATTTGCGTGGGTCGTCAACGTTGGGGGGGTCCGTTTTTACTATTTCTTTGTTTTTCATAGTAGTTCTCAGTTTTCCGGGGGCGGGTTACTGGCCCAGCGCCCCAACCGCATGGGTTTGTGGGATTGCATGGGATTGCGAGCCGCTTGCTCCAAGATCCGACGCTCGCCGCCAGCCGCCCCTAACCTGGGAACAGACGCTGATATTGGCCATTAGTTATTTGAAGGCGCCAATAACTCGCCTTGTCACTCAATATTTAGTTAAGAGCCAGTGGCACCTGACTCCTCACTGTGACTCTCCTCTCGAAAATCGCTGACTGCCCGCGGACGCATTTGCAGCTACTCCGCATAAAAACGGAGCTTTCCACCATCCGCAACCTGTGGACGCGCCCGGTAGCTTTCAGCTAAGCTTCCCGTGATAACGATGGACACCACACAAGTCGGAGCTCAAAGTTCCAGCCTGTGTGGTGCTCATAGTCATCCCGTATCGCTCATAATCATCCCGTATATAGAAACAAGTAAAAGCGTGCCAAGTTCGGCAGGGCCGAATCTTAAATACCCTCCACCATGGATCGCATTTGTCAAGTTCGTTGACCGATATCTCTTTAAAGACAAACAAAGGATAATGGATAAGATTTGCTATGCTCTCTCAGCTATACCAAATTATAAACCGATTGCGACCGTATTTGGTTTACCTGTTGGTGTCCAAAGTGGAAATCATTGTGCAAAATTTCAGCTAAATCGGATAAGAATTATGCCCTATGGTGGCTCAAGAAATAAAATTGGAAGATCTTTTTATATGGGAGCTATATCAGGTTATGGGCCGATTCAGGCCTTATTTAATACGAATGTGAAAGGTCATACAAGAAGTAGTTCTGCAAAAGTTCAAGCAAATCGGATAAGAATTGATCCCTTCAGAAGCTCAAGAAGTATAATCGAAAGATCGGTTTTAATGGGAGCTATATCAGGTTATGAACCGATTTGGACCATACTTGGCGCAGTTGTTGATTGTCAAACCAAAACACTTCATGCAAAATTTCAGTCAAATCGAAAATATTTGCGCTCTCTAGAGGCTCAAAATTTCAAGATCCGAGATCGGTTTATATGGGAGCTATATCAGGTTATGCACCGATTTTGACCATACTTGGCAGAATCGTTGGAAGTCAAATTTTCAGCCAAATCGGATAAGAATTGCGCCCTCTAGAGGTTCAAGAAATCGAGATCTGAGATCGGTTTATATAGCAGCTATACCAAAACATGAACCGATTTGGCCTTTTTACAATCCCAATCGGCCTGCAAAATTTTAAGCACCTAGCTTTACTCATTCGAAAGTAAGCGTGCTTTCAACAGACAGACGGACGGACGGACATGGCTAAATCGACTAAGAATGTCAATCAAGACTATAAATACTTTGTGTTACAAACGGAATGACGAAATTAGTACACTCCCATTCTATGGTGGAGAATATAAAACCAAGTGGAAACATGCTAAGTTTGGCTGAAGAAACGCCCGTCCCCACGCAAGTACGAATGTACCTACGCCGGAGCTTATGGCACGTTCGGTACGTTCGCAAGTTCACCCAGATCACAGAAGAAACGGCTCTCCAGACAGGAGAGCCTACGTCTCTGCAGACTCGGGCAAGAACACAGCAAGTGCTTATCCTCATAGAGGCAACTCCTACAGAAGTTATTGTGTGGCATCACCATGCGTGCCGCCTTGCTGCCTAGGGTTATGACCCTTGGTACTCATTGACCTCCTATCGAACGCCAGCAAGTCCCTTGTCCTCCTCAGGTCGATGACTGGCCATAGCGCCTTTGCAGTCCGGGAACCATCCATCAAGCCCCACCTCGCCACCGACGCCGCCCTAGCCATTCTTGGCCATACTGTGTTCGTTGCTCGACAAATCGCACGTAGGCAAGACCGATGACTGGTTCGCCTGGCGCAGACGAACCCCTCCTGGAGCACTCGTCCGCTCTCTCATTTCCTGGAATCCCCTCAGCGTCACATAGTGGGCCCGGAGCTACCCAGGGACTCCAAACAATTCGCCACGCATCTTGACCTCAGCATCCTCGACCCTAAGGCCTTGAGCGCCGCCATACTATCCACATCAATTCTGAGTTTCTAGGGCGGTAAGTCCCTTACCAGAATTTCTCTTGTGGCCCCTGCAATTGCACAGACCTCTGCCTGACAGACCGTGCACTCGCCCGGCACTCTCAGAGACATACTGATATTGAGTGCATCAGAGCAGACCCCCAATCCAGTCCCTGATTCCATCTTGAAGCCATCTGTGTAGATCGAGGTCTCATCCTCCTTAAGTACACCATTTGCCCCTCTCAGGAAATCGAATAGCGAATGCCCTCACTCCAGTCGGCACTGGTGCCAGGTGGTCGGAGATCCTCCTCAGTCTACCCTTCGCATCCATAACACCTAGAATCGAACTGTGGCCGCAACCATCCTCCTTCAGCATGCCGAGCTCCCTCAGCCTAAGCGCGTCTCTGGCGGCGCACTTCCAAATATAGGTCCCAATGGGCTGCATATCCAGCATCGCCTCCGGATCTCAGTGCCCCTGTGATCCCGAAGCAGGCCAGTCTCTGGACCTTTTCGAACTCCCTCGCACGCTTCCTTTTCCCTACGGAATTCCACCATACCAGTGCCCCATAGGCTCACGATGGCCGTATATATCCAATAAACCATCTCGGTAGTTACCCCCCACTTCCTACCGAACATCCTCCTGCACTAGTAAAAAGGGCACAGTGCCTAACGGCTTCTTTCCTCGGTGTAGGTACTTCGACTTCTTCGATTCCAAGGACGGGAATCTGAAATCCGGTATTTTATACCTACGCGTGAAGAGCACCAGCTCCGTCTTCCTTGGGTTGGTCCTCAACCCATTTCTGGTAGCCCATCGCGACAACCTTCTCAGTGACCCTTCCATGATCTCGCTGATCGTCGACAGAAACCTGCCGCGGAGCAGCAGCACGACGTCGTCCGCATAAGCGATAATCCTCGTGCCGTCCCCACTGAGATCCATCAGGATTTCACGAGGTTCCATAGAATTGGCGAAAACACTTTTCCTTGGGGCTTTCCTCTGGGCACCCGCGTTCTATCCACACTATCTCCCAGGTTCGCATTAATAATCCTGCCATAAAGCAAACTATTGGTCCACTGGGAGATTTAGGGGTGAACCCCGAGCGGTCCAATGCGGCGACTATCGCCCCTATCTCCACATTATTGATGGTCCCTTCAATATCCAAGATGGCCGCCAAAGTGTTCTCCTTCTGTCGGTGAGACGTCTTGACCTCCTGCACCACTTCGTGAAGGGCCATTTCCACCGACCTGCCTTTGAGGTATGCGTATTGTGTCCCACTAAAGTTTTCCGGCGTCAGTCCCCCTCTCACCTTCAGGTCAATCAGTCGAAAGACTGATGACAGACTTATAGGTCTATAATCCTTTGTCGTAATGTGGTTTATTCTTCCCGCCTTGGGGATAAAGAGCGACTTGACTTCCCTCCGTGCCCTCGGTATGAAGGACCATGTCAGGCTCGCTCGGAAGATCCGCTCAAGCAGGGTGACTCCAAGGGACTCCTGCAGCAGTGCCGGGATAATTCTGTCAGGTCCGGCCGACTTAAATGGCCGAAAAGTGCGGGCCGCCCACGCTATCCTTTCCTCGTCAACGATGTCCCTGATGAGGTCATCCGTATAGGCCACATGTGTAGGTATTGCGATGTCTTGATCGCCGACCTCTTCCTGGCCACCTAAGAAATGAGCCTCCATCAAAAGTTCCACGTCTCCGGTCTACTCTCAGTGTAAGTCCCTCCCTCCCTCCTCAGGGAGCTAGGTGTGCTGGGATCCTTCGAGAGCACTTTGCGCAACTTAGATGCCTCACTAGTGCTTTCCAATTCCCCACAAAATTTCGCCATCCTCGTCTCCTTCTTGGACTTGCCAAAGGTGTCACGATACTCGTCCCAGCCCTCTGCCGCGTTCTCCCTCTTGGGCTTATTACAAAGTCTTGTGCTCTCCCTCCTGAGCACCTTCAGTCCCGTTGAACACCATGACTGGCTGGTTTTACGTGGTCTCATTCGGGACAAAAAGGCCTTGTTCAGTCATAGTTATATAAACCGATCTTGGATCTTGACTTCTTGATCCTTTAGAGGGAGCAATTTTTGTCCGATTTGACTGAAATTTTGCACGTGGTGTTTTGGTATCTTTTTCAATAACTGTGTTAAGTATGATTCAAACCGGTTTATAATCTGGTATAGCTATCATATAAACCGATCTTGGATCTTGATTTCTTGAGTCACTAGAGAGCGCCATTCTCATCCGATTTGGGTGAAATTTTGCATGAGGTGTTTTGTTATGACTTCGAATAACTGTGTTAAGTATGGCGCAAATCGGTACATAACCTGATACAGCTGCCATATAAACCCATGTGGGATCTTGATTTCTTGAGCCTCGAGAGGGCGCAATTCTCAAACGATTTGGAAGAATTTTATACAGCGACTTCTCTCATGACCTTCTCAATATCCGTGTCTAATATGGTCTGAATCGATCAATAGCTTGATACTGCTCCCATGTAAACCGATCTCTCGCAATTCTAATCCGAATGAACTGAAATAATACACAATAGCATATTCTTATTCAATATTCTTTGTTTGCCTTAAAAGAGATACCGCGACAAATGCGATTCATGGTGGAGCGTTCTAAGATCGGCCAGGCCGAATCATGAGAACCCAACACCATGGATTCTGCTAAAAATTTATATTTTATAATTTAAGTTGTAGGGCATAATTTAATTCTACATACCAAACTTCTATCAAACCAGTAAAAATTAAAACTTCTAGGAACCGAACCAAGATGATCGAAAGACCGGTTTACATAGGAGCTATATCAGGATTTGCAAATTTTAAGCTAAATCGGACAAAAATTGCGTCTTCCATGGGCTCAAGAAGTCAAATCGGGGATGGTTTTATATGGGAGATATATCTAAATCTGAACCGATATGCCCCATTTGCGATTCCCAACAACCTACATCGATATTAAGTATCTGTGCAAAATTTCAAGCGGCTAACTCTGCGCGTTCGACCTCTATCTTGATTTCGACAGACGGACATGGCTAAATCGATTCAGAACGACAAGACGATTAAGAACATATATACTTTGTATGGTCTTAGACGAATATTTCGAGGTGTTATAAACGGAATAACTAGATTAGTATGCCCACATCCTATGGTGGTGGGTATAACAAGTAAAAGTGTGTTAAGTTCAGCCGTGCCGAACTTTGGATACCCACCACTAAAGATATAATAATCATCCTATTTTATTGTAACTCTACTACTATTGTATATCCATAATTTTATCTAAATAGAGGCTGGTCTCGATAATATTTTATATGGGATTAAGACCCTTAACTGGAAGAACGATTTATATGGCCGCCTTATAGAGTCTGATCTGATTCATATTTGGTTCGGGAGGCTTGAAACAACTCACTATTTCAAATCTCTACGAAATCGGGTGATAAATAAAGCTTTTATGAGCCTCAGACCCTTAATCGGAATATCAGTCTATGTGACAGCTATATCTAAATATTTTTCGATTTTTACCATATTTGGGTCAGATGGCGGGAGGTTTAAAACATCTCACTGATTCACATTTCAGCGAAATCGGTTATTAAATAGAGCTTTTAAGGTAATAAGTAAAGCTTGTCTTAGGTTAATCGGCATATCGGTTTATGTGACAGCTATATCTAAATATAGTCTTATCTGAACCATATTTGGGTCGGATGTCGGAAGGCTTAAAACAACTCACTGCTTAAAATATCAGCGAAATTAGGTAATAAATGCAGCTTTTATGGTTTCCAGACCCTTTATCGGTAGATCGGTCTATATAGCAGCTATATCTAAATATAGTTCCATCTGAACCATATTTAGGTCTGATGTCGGGAGGCTTAGAAACTCTCACTGTCTTAAGTTTCAGTGAAATTGGAAAGAAATAAAGCTTCTACATGCTTTAGATCCTTTATCGGCAAATCGGTCTATATGACAGCTATATCTAAATATGGTCCGATCTGAACCGGGAGGCTTAAAAAAAACTCACTATTTCAAATTTTAGAGAAATTGGATAAAAAAATAAAGCTTCTATAGGCTTTAGATCCTTTATGGGCAGATCGGTCTATATCCGGTCTTAAATCATATTCAGGTCGGATGTCGGGAGGCGCATATATGTTCTGTATATCGGGTTATGAACCGATTCGGGCCACACTTGGATTGGATGTTGGATAGCAAATTAGATGCCAGTGTGCAAAAGTTCAACCAAATCGTATTAGGATTGCGCTATATCAGATTTTGAACCGTTTCGTACCATATTTGGCACATATATTGAATGTCATAGAAAATGTCATATCACAAAATTTCCAAATTGCACTCCATATCATCGGTTTATATGGGAGATATATCCAAATCTGAACCCATATGGCCCATTTGCAATTCCCAACGGCCTACATCTATAAAATGAATCTGAGCAAAATTTCAAGGGACTATCTTTATGAGTTGGACCGGTTAAATCGACTCAAAATGTCCAGTCGATCAAGAATATATTGGGTTGCCCAAAAAGTAATTGCGGATATTTCATATAGTCGTCGTTGACAAATTTTTTCACAGCTTGTGACTCGGTAATTGTATTCTTTCTTCTGTCAGTTATCAGCTGTTACTTTTAGCTTGCTATAGAAAAAAAAGTGTAAAAAAGTATATTTGATTAAAGTTCATTCTAAGTTTTAAAAAAAACCGCAATTACTTTTTGGGCAACCCAATATTTATATATGGTGGTGGGTATAACAATCGGAATGACTTGGATTGTTTACCCCCCATCCTATAGTGATGGGTAGAAAAAAAAGTTTAAGTTGGGTTGAAAATTCTAGGGGAGCTAATTTTTTGTTTGGGTTGAAGGGGGGTTAATAGAGCAAGCAAAATATTTATATATTTTCATACCGATACTATCCGTAGGAGGCCGATGCAACGCAGAGTTTAGCATGTCCGCCTATGACGAAGAACGCCTGGGTTCGAATCCTGGCGAGAACATCTAAAAAAAAGAATTTTTGGCTTTGGTTATTCCCTCCTAATGCAGGCGACATTTGTGATTTACTATGCCATGTAAAAAAAGTGCCGCAAAAGTGGCACGCTGTTCAGTCTCGGGTATCATCAGAAGGCCCTTAGCATTGAGCTTAAACTTGAATCGGACAGCACTCATAGATATGTGAGGCGTTTGCCCCTGTTCCTTAATAGATTGTCCTTGCGCAAATAGGCAAAGTTAAATTTTTTGCAAAATTTAACATAGATATGCACTGAATATATCCTTTAATATACACTGGGCCTATAGAGGGCGCAATTTTCATCCGATTGGCCCAAACTTTTGAACAATGGTTTCTCTCATGCATTCCAACTGACTTTATTAAATCCACCACCATAGGATATCGGGTATATTCATTTAGTCCTTCCGTTTGCAACACATCGAAATATCCATTTCCGACCCTACGAAGTATACATAAAGGGTAATTTTTTAAGAGCTATAGGAAGTTAAAAAAAAGCACATCAAACTCAGAGAAATGCATGAAATCTTAATTTGAATCGATAGAACGGTCCATATAATTTAATATTTGAAGATTATTTTATGCAAATGTTGACCGTGAATGCGCCTCAAATGATCCATCCGCTTAGGCCAATATTGGCATACTCTTTCCAACATTTCGGCCATTATCTTACGAATAAATAGTTCAATGTTATTTTCCAGTGCGTCAATTGATGCGGACTTGTCTGTATAGACATGATCTTTAACATGGCCCCACAATATATAGTTTTAAGGCGCTAAATCGCACGATCTCAGCGGCCAATTGGTCAGTCCCGAACGTGAAATAAAATGTTCACCGAACTCGCCTCTCAAAAAGTCCATTGTTAGGCGTGCTATGTGACGTGTGGCACTGTCTTGTTGAAACCACATGCAAGTCAAGCTGTTGGATTTTGGGAAAAAACAAAGTTGGATATTATCTCACCGTAGTAACGTTACGATTCGCATCATCTTTGAAGAAGTACGGTCCAATAACGCCACCAGCCCATAAACCGCACATAGCTGTGATTTTTTCTGGATGCATTGGTAGCTCTGGCAATGCTTCTGGCTGATATTCACTTCAAAATTGACAATTCAGCTTATTTACATACCCATTGAGCCAAAAATGAACACAGCTTTCGATAAAAAAGTGGATCTTCGACCAACTTTCCAAGAGCCCATTTACCAAAAATTCTGCGTTTCGGTATGTCCTTTAGCTTCAATTATTGCACCAGCTGTAAATCCTTCACTCCTAAATCCTTCCGCAATATTTTCCACGTTGTTGAGTAACAGTGGCCAAATTGCTGCGAACGGGAACTAATCGATAATTGATGGTCATCATTAACACTGGCCAATACAGCTGCGATATTTTCATCAGTTCGCACTCTTCGTAAGCGTGTTGGTGGTTTAATATCCAACAATGTAAATGTGGTGCGAAAATAGCCCGAATAGATGCTTCAGTGGGCCATAAAATGGAAGAAGCGCGCGATAAACTTTCTTAACAGAGCACGCATTTTGATAATAAAATTCAATAATTTGCATGCGTTGTTCGTTTGTTAGACGATTAATGGTTAAATTATAAACCAAACAGAAGATGTTTGACAGTGAAATAAAACATGAAACGTGCGTGAGCTGTTTAAACCAGTGTTGCCAAAAAGATAATAGCTAAAAAATCACCCTTTTATATAAATCCATCTCCTGATTTTTACTACCCATTATACCCTACTCAACCACTGTGTAATAGAGATAGACCCATTGATAAGTATACCGATCGACTCAGAATCACTTTCTGATTCGATTTTTCTATGTCCGTCTGTCTGTCTGTCCATGTTAAATTGTGCACAAAGTACAGCTTGCATTTTTCATCCGATAGTCTTCGAATTTAGACACTTTTTTTGGCTTTGAGGCAAAGCCCCTTGAAATTAGAAAAAATCGGTTCAGATTTAGATATAGCTGAAATATTGGAATAAAGTGCTCATTTCTTAACTGATTCTCTGTAAATTTGACAGGAAAGATTTTTTGTGACCCGGGGTCGGAACGGCGTGGCGCTGTGCGACATGTCTTTAAGAGAGAAGTTTTACATGGCATAGTACCTCACAAATATTGCCAGCATTAGGAGGGGAAACCACCGCTGAAAATTTTTTCTGATAGTCTCGCCAGAATTCGAACCCAGGCGTTCAGCGTCATAGGCGGACATGCTAACCTCTGCGCTACGGTGGCCTCCCTCAATGATAATGGCCCTCCCTTTTATAGCCGAGTCCGAACGGCGTGCCGCAGTGCGACCTCTCTTCGGAGAGAAGTTGCCAGCATTTGGAGGGGAAAACCATCGCTGACATTTTTTTCTGATGGTCTCACCACGATTCGAACCCAGGCGTTCAGCGTCAAAGGCTGACATGCTAACCTCTGCGCTAGGGTTGGCCTCCGAGAAATATAACGAAATACTTGTTTTTAACACATTTCCGCAGAAATTCCCAGATGTGATTTGTAGGAGGATGATAACTACTGCCCATATCAGAACACCAAACTAGACGTGCGGCAAATATATTTGACCTGTTTTAATGCCAAATCTGTTGCTTTCTAAAGATTTCTAAACTTAACAAATTCTCTCATAAAAAACAGTATTCAAATAACCAACAGACTTACCATTACGCACTCGTACACCTTCTCGGGTATCACCCAATATCGCAGAAACACTAAATTTCAAAATGGGCTTGGTACTACTGTCCTTTAGGAGGGTTGTGGCGCTGGGCACCGGAGATATATTCTCGACTTTGGGTATACGCGTCAATTCGTCATCATCGTCATGCACTAAATCCACTTCATCATCCTCATCCTCATGATCGATAATTTCCTCATCCATGTCCATGTCATCGTCTATGCCAATATCAGCCTCTTCCTCGTCATCGTCATCCTCATCGAAATCCTCGTCGTTATTATTTGCAAGACCATCAGCCTCTAAATCCATATCGCCATCGTCGTTGTCATGCAATTCATTGTCATCCTCAACAACTTCGGCATCTTCATCAGCACAAGCAGCAGCAGCAGCGGCAGCGACTTTATTCTGCGTTACTTTACATTTATTGCGGCCACCACTATTCAATTGATTTGTGTTTGAATTTTTCACTAAATTGGATTTCCGCGATTTTCGATTCATGTTTTTGCACTTATCACACTTAAAGTTCGAATCGCCAATATTGGCGAATTTTCGTTTGGCATTGAGAGTTTGCACATAACCACCACACTGTTGGCAACACATTTCCGTATGTTGTTGCCGTTGCTGGAGCTGCTGCTGCTGCTGTTGCTGTTGTTGCTGTTGTTGCTGCTGCTGTTCACTTAAACGTCCTGCCAGATTCAAATGGTGATGATGATGCAGATGATGGTGATGATGACTCTGACTGAGATTTTGATGCAGTTGCTGATTGTTGTGGCTGTGATTATCGTAGGTCAAGTGCTGTTGTTCTGTGTTGCTGGAGTTCGAACCTGCTTGTGTGGCTGCCGCTGCTACGCTATTGGCAAAGGCATTGGCCGCATCTTCATGAGAAGTCATTGAGGAGTTACGACTCAAAAGCATTCTGAATCATGGACTTAAAGGGCTTGGTTTTCTTTGTTTATTTTTAAGCAAAAAAAAAGAACTTTTTTTAATCACAGTTTGGAGAGTATTTGCAAATACAATTTCTACACTAATTTGGATGCTTTATCTTTCTTCCTTTCTATTTTTTTTTCACTAAATTAGTTTTTTTTTCTACAATTCACTCAATATTATTTCCACCTAAACGTTATCCTTGAAAATTCGTCCTTTCTTTACATGTGACCGCAATGCGTGACTTGTAGACGCGTATCGTTCAAAAATCGAACTGAACTTGGCCACCCGTTTCAGTTCATTGCGAATATTCTCAACGAATGAAGGATGTGTTGAGTGTGTGTGTGTGTTTGAATGTAGCACTGCATTAGGTGGCTGCGCATTTGTGTTACTGCCATGGTGTGTGTTTGAGCAGTTATGCTGGCATATTGCAGCAGTGTTGGTGTTTTGGTGTTGGTGTTCGGAGAGCTCCTTCGTTTAAGGGTTGCTTGGCGGTGGTTGGTCTGTTTCTCCTGCCCATATTTCGCACATTCTTATTTCCTTTATTTTTATTGTTGTTGCCATTGTTGGTAATGGCATCCAATTTGTTTTTATATGTGCCCATGTGTGTGTGTATGTGTTTGCTTGTGTGTGTGGCACGTGATGATCCTTATATACCCAACAGCTTTGGCCCCATGCCACCGGTGCGCTATAATTGCGAAGTGAATGTCGACGGTAATGCATTCATTGTTTTCTATTATTTCCTTTATCGCATTTTCCCCTCGTTTTTCTGACAACTTAATATTTTTCTTGGAGTTTTTTCTTTGTTTTTTTTTTTTTGCTTTTCCTTCGCATCTGTCCCTCAGTTCCTTTTTTCAATTATTTTATTTGATTTTATTTACATATTTTTTTTTGTTGAAAGCTTTTGTGTGAGGTTGCTAAAACAATAAAATTTTAATTTTCGTGTACCTTTCGCCCAGGATGAGCGTTTCTTTTTATCTTTTGTTTTTTTGTTTTTGGGCCAGACGGGTCAGGCTTCAGCATTGTGTTTATCGTAGTACAAATATCCTTGACTTACTGTATTCACATTTGGTGTATGATATTCTCTTATTTTATTTGTGTTTGAATTTCTTCTGTGTGTGTGTGTGCTAAGTGAGGTTGGTTAAATGGATTGTTTTCTTTCTTATTGGATTAAATAATGGCTGCACAGTGGGAAAGAATTTCTAGTTTTAGGGCAACAATACAATCATTATAAAATGTTATACACAGGCAAGTAAAAGCGTGCAAAGTTCGTCCGGGCCGAATCTTGGGAAACCACTACAATGGATTATGTTAAAAATGTATACAATCTATGTTTAGTTGAATGGCATAATTTTATTCTATTGTACATACCAAACTTTTGTCAAACCCGCAAATATTAAAGCTCCTAGGAACCGAACAAGGGTAACTGAGAGACAGGTTTATGTGGGAGCTATATCAGGTTATGGACTGATTTAACTCGTACTTGGCACAGTTGTTGGAAGTCGTAACAGAACACTGCATGCCAAATGTTAGCCAAATTGGACAAAAATTGCGGCTTGTAAGGACTCAAGAAATCAAAGCGGGAGATCGGTTTATATGGGAGCTATATCAGATAATAGACCGATTTAGACCGAACTTGGCACAGTTGTTGAAAGTCGTAACAGAGCACCGCATGCAAAATTTTAGCCAAATCGAACAAAAATTGAGGCTTGTAATGACTCACGAAGTCAAAGCGGGAGATCGGTTTATATGGGAGCTATATCAAGTTAAATACTGATTTGGACTGTACCAGGCAGAGCGGTTGAAAGTCATACCACAAAACTATATACAAAATTGTACCTAAATCGGACAAAAATGGCGACGTGCAAGGACTCATGAAGTCAAATCGGGAGATCGGTTTTATGGAAGCTATATTAGGTTATTGATCGATTTGCACCGTACTTAGCACAGTTATTAAAAGTCATAAGAGAACAATATGTGCAAGTTTTAGCCAAATCGGAGAAAAATTGCGGCTTGTAAAGACTCAAGAAGTCAAATCGCCAGATCGGTTTATAAGGGAGCTATATCAGGTTATAGACCGATTTGGACCGTAATTGGCACAGTTTTTGGCACAATTTCAGCCAAATCGGACGAAAATTGCGGCTTGCAGGGGCGTAATAAGTGAAATCGGGAGATCGGTTTATATTGGAGCTATATTAAAATCTGAACCTATATGGCCCATTGCAATCTCCATCGAACTACATCAAAAGAAGGAAAGCCGGGCAATGACAAAGGAAATGCTCCAACATCTCATCATCTTCCCCGCATGCCCTACACATGCTATCACTTGCCGCACCGATTTTACATAAGTGAGCTCGTAGTCCTATGTATCACGTTATCATACCAATAGCTATATTGACCTGCTTTTTGTTTCCTTTCAGTAATAGCCCCGTCTTTTCACGATCTGGACCCACAATGTTGCATGCGCATTCGTCGCACACACCCTTAACACAGTCTGCGTCGACCCAAAAGGCTTCGGGTTAACCAAGTTTATTGACGGCAGTCCTCTGGCCTTCACCACAATCGTCTGCACTTTCATTTCCCCTTACACCGTTATGGCCCGGCACCCAAACGATGCGGATCCTAACACTGCAAGACTGTTCGTGACCTTACCGTCCAGGTTGTTATTGCCCTTATGGCAATTTTACTGTCGGTACAGATGTTCACACTCGACGTCCTCGCGATAGCACAACACCACTTCACGCATTTCGTGTTCGCTCGGATCTCCGCCTGCAGGACCGTATTATGGTCAGGCAGTCTAAAACAGATCTCAGTTCCTGGGTTCTCAATGTAAACCCCCCTGCCCACTCTGTCCTCTAGCCTTGATCCATCCGTGTAACATGATCTTCCAGATGGCAATACTCCGTCAATCCAAGACTGTGCCAATGGCAGCAGTGCCTCGCACACGACCGCAAGTGTCGTCACAAGTATCCGATCGGAAACCTCTTCCCTTCCTTACAGGTTTCCTATCGTCGTTCGATTATAGTAAGTACTAGCTGAACCGGGCCCGGGATTTCAATTCGTATTCTACTCCCAAATACCTTTATTTGAGCCCCATATTGCGATGGTCCCTAAAAAGTTGCTGTTTATGGGGTATTTTGTGAAAGGGGTAGACCCCCAGAAAATTGGTCCCGAAAATGGGTATCAATTCTTACTCTACCCCCCAACACCTTTCATTTAAGCCCCACATTGTCATGGTCGGTAAATATGCCCGATTTAGGGGTGTTTTGGGTAGTGGGGTGGTCCCCCAAATTCTATGCCCTGAAAATATATTAGCAACGTGCTCTATTCTCATATATCTATATATCATTTATTTGAACCCCATATTGCCATTGGCCTCAAAATTTGATATCAAATTCGTTTTTAAATCTCATTTACACTCCTCATTGCAAAAGTCAGCAAATATGTCCGGTTTGGGGTATTGACCCTAGAAACTATAAATATTTAGTTCCACTCTCTTTAAGACCCAAATTGTCTTGGTGAGCAAATACGTCCTATTTGGGGGTTGTTATGGTGGTGGGACGTCCACTAGACAGTTGGCTCCTAATGTTGATATCAGATACGTGGTCTACTCCCAAATACCTTTAATTTGAGCCCCATATTTCCTTACTCGGCAAACATGACCGGTTTGGGAGGTGTTTTGGGAGATGGTGGGCCCATCAGTGAGTTGGCCTTGAAAATATATATCGGATTCGTGTTCCACTTTAAAATACCTCTTATTTGAGCCTCATGTTGCAATAGTCAGAAAATACTTACTATTTGGGTGGTGTTGTGGGGGTGGGGTGGCCCCATAGACACTTTTCCCGAATATTGATATAAAATTCGTGCTTTACTCCCAAAGACCTTTCATTTGAGCCCCATATTGCTATGGTCGTACATTTGTCCCCTTTTGGGGATGTTTTTGGTGAGAGGCGGTCCCCAAACTCTTGGTCCCATATTTGGATATCAGATTCGTATTCTGCATTCAAATACCTTTTATTTAAGCCCCATATTCCAATGGTCAGTAGATAAGTCCTGTTTGGGGGGTGTTTTGGGAAAGGGGTGGACCCCCGGAAACGTGGTCCCACATTCGGATATCAGAATCGTATTCTACTCGCAAATACCTTTCATTTGAGTCCCATATTGCCATGGTCGGTAAATATGTCCGATTTAGGGGTGTTTTGGGGCTTGGGTGGTGCCCCTAGTACTTGGTCCGACAATTGGATATCAGATACGTTTTCTTATCTTTAATACCTTTCATTGGAGTCCCATATTGTCGTGATTGGTCTAAATATATGATTGGTAGGTTTTAAGGTGGGGCAGCCCCCCTAGGTACCCCATCCGAAATTTGGATACCAAATTTTTATTTTTAGGGTACTATATGAGAGCAAATAAAATTTCGCTTAAATCGCACCACCCATCTCTGAGATCTGGCGTTTCTGAAAATTGGGGTAAGGTTTTTCACCACGGGATCATTATGCACCATCTGTGAAAATTTCAAGAAAATCGGCTCAGCTGTTTCTGAGTCTATAAGGAACACACAAACATACAAACAAACAAACATAAATTGATTTTTATATATAAGATTGGTAGTCTATATACCTTTTCATTTGAGTCCTATATTGATATATACGTCCAATATGTCTATTTGGAGCAGTTTTCGGGCTTGGGCTACCCCTTGGATACTTGAACCGAAGTTTTTATACAACATTCGCTTTCTACTCTCCAATATCTTTCATTTGATACCCATATTGTCCCCATCGGTAAACTTTTGATTTTGGGTGGCGTTTTTGTTTTAACGGGGGAGGATTCGCCCCCTTCGAACATCAACAAATTACATAGCCTATACCTCCTTCCTGACCATATTCGTAATTTACTCGCGAATGCCTTTCATTTCACTTTTAGTTTTGGGTGGTACTTTTGGGTTAAGTATGAGGGTCCGCCCCCTTGCGATATCAAAAAATTATATAGCCTATTGTTCCTTCCGGACCACTCCCCACAATCTGTGAAAATTTCAAAGAAATCGGTTTAGCCGTTTTTGAGTCTATACGGAACAAACAAATTTACAAACCCACAAACAAACAAACAAACAAACAAACAAACAAACAAACATAGAAACATACAAACAAACAAACACAAATTCATTTTTATAGATAGGTCCCTTAAATATCAATTCCCTGACATGACTTGTTATGACCATAGTAGCTGCAATCAACCAAAATAACTCAAATACCACCTGAGTTAATAAGGGAACATTTCTAGCGAAATCCATGGTGATGGGTTCACAAAAACCGTCCTCGACTGTCGCAGATCTGTCAACGAGATCAAAATTCACCTGTTCTGGGTGCAAGGCCACACAAATATCCCAGGAAATTGTAAAGTGGACGAGCTTGCGAGACTAGGAACTACCGTACATACGCCAGGAACACCGGAATGTGGGGGTGTGCCTCTAGCGGCATGTAAGTTAAGTTTTCAGAACCAGGCCCGAAGGACAACGAATGATAGAAGGGGGCTGTGAGCATTCCAAAACGATGCGGCCTAATCTAGACTTGAAGAGGTCTACCGCTTTGCTGTCATTAGCTAGAACAGACGTCTCAGTCATTGTGTGCGTCATGACAGGCCACTGTCTAATCGGCTGACATCTGAAGGTTGCCAGCAAAGACTTGCAGAAGCTGTGAGGACATCGAAGAAGAAGAGACAATAGAACATCTTCTGTGTGTGTGTCCCCTTTGAAAACCTGTCTGATTTAGCAGATGTGAATATTAGAAAGTTGTTGGGCTTTTTAAAGCGATCTGGATAGTTCACCGGTAGGAACTAGAACCACTTAAATCTCACCTAACCTAACCCTACCACGTCCATCCATCTTTCTGTTGGAAACCCGCTGCAGTTTTTAACACTTAAAAAGGCGTTAAGTTCGGCCGGGCCAAACTTTGGATACGCACTACCTCGGGAATATATATGTAAACCAACTTTCGTCAAAATCCGATGAAAAATGCATACCTTATGCCTCATAGCGGCTATGTTCCTATTTGGACAAATACAAGTCATTGTTCAATTGTGTATAACAAAATATGTCTTTTTAGTAACTATATCTAAAAATAAACCGATCGGAATCGTATACGACACGGATGTCGAAAAGCCTAACATAAGTCACTGCGTCAAATTTCAGTGAAATCGGATTATAAATGCATCTTTTATGAAGCCCATACTTTAAATCGAGATATCGATTTCAGAAAAATGTCGAAGAGCTCACTGTCCCAAATTTCGGCGAAATCGGACAGTAAATGCGCTTTTTATGAACCGAAAACCTTAAATCGAGAGATCGGTCCATATGGCAGCTGTATTCAAATCTGGACCGATCTGAGCCAAATCGAAGAAAGATGTCGAAGGATCTAACAAAACTCACTATCCCAGATTTCGGCGACATCGGATAATAAATGCGCCTTCTATGGACCCAAAACCTTAAATCGAGAGATTGGTCCATATGGCGACTATATCCAAATCTGTACCGATCTGTGCCATATTGCAGAATTATGTCGAGGGGCTTAACTTAACTCACTGTCCCAAATTTCGGCGACATCGGACAATAAATGCGCCTTTTTTGGGCCCAAAACTTTAAATCGAGAGATCGGTCTATATGGCATCCATATCCAACTCTGGACCAATGTGGGGCAAATTAATTAAAGATATCGGAGGCCTAACGCAACTTACTGTCCCAAATTTCGGCGACATCGGACAATAAATGCGAAGTTCATGGGCCCAAGACATTAAATCGAGAGACCGGTCTATATGGCAGCTAAATATATCCAAATCTAGACCGATCTTGCCCAAATTAAAGAAGGACGTCGACTGGCCTAACATAACTCTCTGCCCCAAATTTCATGAAAATCGAATAATAAATGTCGTTTTTTATGGGCCTAAGACCCTTAATCGGCAGAACGGTCTATATGGGGCCTATATCAAGATATAGTCTGACTTAGCCTATCTTCGAACTTAACCTGCTTATGGACAAAAAATGAATCTGTGCAAAGTTTCAGCTCAACATCTCTATTTTTAATGACTGTAGCGTGATTACAACAGACAGATGGACAGACAGACATGGCTAGATCGTCTTAGATTTTTAGGCTGATTAAGAATATATATACTTTATAGGGTCGGAAATAGATATTTCGATGTGTTGCAAACGGAATAACGAAATGATTGTACCCCCATCCTTCGGTGGTGGGTATAAAAATTGAGATAACGTGCTGAACCTTTTTACAGATTCTTTTTTTTTTTCATAGACAGGTTAATTTCAAAGGGGGCTATATAAGATTATATCTTCATGTAGCCCCCATATAGACCGATCAGCCTGTTTAAGGTCTTAGTCCTATAAAAGCCACATTTATTGCCCGATTTTACTAAAATTTGGGACAGAGAGATGTATTAAGCCATTCGACATCCTTCTTCAATTTGGCCCAAATCGATGTAGATTTGGATATAGCTTCCATATAGACCAACCTCTCGATTTAAGGTCCTGGGCCCGTAAAATGTGCATTTACTGTCCGATTTCGCCGAAATTTAAGACCGTGAGTTTTGTTAGGTGGCCCTTCGACATTCTTCATCAATTTGGTCTTGATCGGTGTAGATTTGAATATAGCTGCCATATAGACCGATCTTTCGATTTGAAGTCTTGGTCCCATAAAAGGAGCATTTATAAACCGATTTCGCTGAAATTTGGCATAGTGACCTATGTGACCTCTCGACATCCGTGTCCTTTATGGTTCAGATCGGTTTATATTTGGATATAGTTGCCAAAAAGACTAATATTTTTTTGTATAAAATTGAACAGTGATTTGTTTCAATTAGACCAGTTAATGTCCGTTTCGAATGTGGTCCAAACCGGACCATATTTCGATAAAGCTGCTGTTGGTGCATAAAATATGCATTTTTCACCAGATTACGACGAAAGGTAATTTACATGTATACCCGAGGAGGTGGGTATCCAAAATTCGCCCTGCTGAACTTAATGCCTTTTTACTTGTTTAAGTCTCCTTCTTCACCTCCTTCTTCTTCCTTCCTTCCCATCATAAGTTGAACAGCAGCCATTTTCAGCAAACAACAGACTTTTCAGCAGTCTGCTTACTCTTTGGAAATTACAAACATTTAGCTATAACAGTTTATCTTCAGCTACAATAGCAGCAAACTTTAAATTCATTAAACATTGATGTTGTCTCAACAGAAGTTTAAATTTCTAATAATTCTCAGACATGGTTGCCGAATATCTACTGTAATCACTTCGTACATACTCATAAAAAGTATGCACATAGTATGACAATGCTTGTATTATTAACTTTTATTATGACCACAAATTAGTTGTAGTTACTGTCATCCTCATCATCCTGAACATCCTCAACATAATCGTCGTCGTCCAAACGATCCACGTACGATGGCAATCCCCAATGTCCACCTTCAACTCACTACCAAAGTCGGGAATAAACCACTCGTATTTACTCATAAAGTTTCAATTACATGATGATGACGAGTGAAGAGGCAACAATAAAATGCCAACCATATATGTATGTAAGCACACACAAACATACATACGTTAACACATTCCATATATATAGATATAAGTCAAGTACATAAGTAATTCAAATAAAAGAAATATTCCTGCATATAGACACACTTTCCAACAATTTTGTTGATTGAATGCGTTATCCAAAAAAAAAAAAGAAGGAAAAAAAAAACACATCCATGAAGACCCCAATGATTTTATGGCACCATATCATAATGTACTCCATCCTATTTTAAGAACATTAAAGAAAGATAGAGAGAGAAAGAGAGGAACACCAAATTCATTTCATATAAATGGCAAGCAAACCTTCAGACACTATCGCACACATGGCAATTCACAAAAAAAAAAAAAAAAAATTATAAAACGGCCGCAGACATTCCGATATGGTAGCTATATCACATGTTAAGTGGTGACTTGTGTGTCCGTAGCCCTCTCATAAAGGCATGTCCTTTTGACTTTTCGTGTATTTGTATTTTTGTGTGTGTGTTTTTTTTTCAGCGGTGGAAGAAGCATCAAATCGTTGTTCTTTACACGTACCAAGTTCAGAGATTGGCGTTGTTAGTTTCTTACAGTCATACGCACAGCATAGTTTATTGGGTGTTAGTGTTAGTGGTGGTGGTGGTGGTGAAATATGCTGCAAACTTAACCGCAGTGTATGCCTTTTGAGCGTGTATGTGGGTGTGTGCGCGGGCTAGTGGTGTATAGCATAAAATAACTACCCTTGTGTGTGTAAGTGAAAGAACATTTTAACCAAAGGACAAGTGGTTGATACTCTTGCTGCTATTATCTGCCCCTGTGTGTGTGTGTTGCAGTGTATTTCTCTTTTACTAAGATGTATGAGTGTGTGTGTGTGCGTGTGTTTGTGTATTGTGAGCATGTATTTTATGGAAGGCGTGGTTTATGAGCAAAAACAGGACAAACATAATGCCTCAGCCATTGTTTGCGTCCCAAGAATAAGGAAAGATAATAGCAATTCACACAATAGCCCAATATAAATACTCCTAGCACACAGACTTCACTCACCCGAAAACGACTGTGCAGCAATGACTATGAGTCCAACTAAATTGACTTCATTCATTGTTATTGCCACTTTCCGTTAGTTGAGAATTCTCTCACATCATCCTTATGTATTCTTGTTGGGTTTTTATTATCATCTCAGCCAACAGTAATGTAATAAATATACTGCTGAATTTTTAAATAAGAATTGATGCTTAAGCTTTGAACAATGTAAAACAAGTAAAAGCGTGCTAAGTTCGGCCGGGTCGAATCTTGGGAACCCACCACCATGAATTCTATTAAAAATGTATACAAAATAAATTTAGTTGAAGGGCATAATTTTATTCTACTTATCAAACAAACTGTCAAACCAGCAAAAATTAAAGCTTCTTGGAACCGAACAGGGATGATCGAGAGACCGTATTATATGGGAGCTATATTGGGTTATAGACCGATTTGGACCGTAATAGGGAGAGTTGTTGGATGTCACAACAAAATACTACATGCTCAATTTTAGCCAAATCGGACAAAAATTGCGGCTTGTAAGAACTCAAGAAGTCAAACCGGGATATCGGTTTATATGGGAGCTATATCAGGTTATTGACCGATTTGGACCATACTAGGCAGAGTTGTTGGATGTCACAACAAAATACTTCATGCTCAAAAATTGGGGCTTATAGGGGCTTAAGAAGTTAAACCGGGATATCGGTTTATATGGGAGCTATATCAGGTTATAGACCGATTCGGAATGTACTCGGGACAATTATCGCAAGGGAACACTACATGCAAAATTTCAGCCAAATCGAACAAAAATTACGGCTTGTAAGGGCTCAAGAAGTCAAATCGGGAGATCGGTTTATGTGGGGGCTATATCAGGTTTTAGACCGATGTCGTCCATACTAAGCACAATTGTTGGAAGTCATAACAGAGCACTACATTCAAAATTTCAGCCAAATTGAGCAAAAACTGAGGGCTTACAGTGGCTCAAGAAGTCAAATCAGAAGACGGGTTTATATGGGAGCTATATCTAAATCTTAACCGATATGGCCCATTTGCAATCCCCAACGACTTACATCAATAATAAGCATTTGTACACAATTTCAAGCGGTTAACTTTATGCGTTTGACCGCTATCGCAATTTTGACAGGCCGACGGATGGACATGGCTAGATCGACTCAGAGCGCCGAGATGATCAAGAATGTACCCCCCGAGACGATCGAGTGGTCTTAGACGAAAATTTCGAAGTGTTACAAACAGAATGACTAGATTAGTGCACCCCCATCCACTATAGGTGGGTATAAAAAGCAGTTAAAACGGGCCGAATTTCGGATATCCACTACCCCGAGTATATAAGTAAACCACCTTTCATCATATCCTGGTGAAAAATGCATAATTTATGCCCCCATAGCAGCTATATCGAAATATGGTCCGATTTGGACCAAATTCGGCACGGACGTTGAGAGGCCTAATAAGTACAAGTCATTGTTCAATTTTAAAGAAAAAAATATTGGTCGTTTTGATAGACATATCGGATTATAAATTCGCCTTTTATGGGACCAAGACTTTAAATCGATAGATCTGTCTATATGGCAGCTTTATCCCAATTTGAACTGATCTGGGCCGAGTTGAAGAGAGATGTCAAAGGGCCTAACACAACTCACAGTCCCAAATTCGGCGAAATCGCGCCTTTTAGGGATCCAAGACCTTAAATCAAGAGATCCAAATCTGGGCCGATCGGGGCTTTATTAAAGAAAGATATCGACGGGCCTAACACAACTCACTGTCCCAAATTCAGCAAACTCGGATAATAAATGTGACTTTCATGGGCCTTACACCTTAAATCGACGAATCGGTCTATATGTCGGTCTATATTATTTGAATCGTCGGTCGAAAGCATCAGAAGTTTTCAGCAAACAATAGTCTTTTTAGCAGCTAGTCTGCTAGCAAACAGTTTTCTATAACTGCAGAACTACTGCTGTCTTCGGTCTAGGTTAGGTTGAGTTAGGTTTAATCGGCAGTCTGCTATCAGACTCATTTAGACGTTTTCGTCAATTGTGATACCACAGGAACAGAAGAAGGAAGATGCCTTCTAGTTCCTACCGTTGAACCATCCAGATCGCTTTAAAAAGCTCACCAACTTGCGAATGTTCACATCTGCTAAATCAGACAGGATCTCAAAGAAATGAGAACCTAAAGCTGAACTCCTTCTGACTGCTTGTTAGGCACACACAAACAGATGATGTTCTATTGTCTCTTCTTCTTCGATGTCCTCACAGCTTCTGCAAAAGCCGTTGCTGGCAACCTTCAGTCTGTCAGCATGTTTTCCGATTAGACAGTGACCTGTCATGACGGACGCAATGACTGAGACGTCTGTTCTAGCCAAAGACAGCAAAGCAGTAGACCTCTTCAAGTCAAGATTAGCCCACATAGTTTTGGAATGCTCACAACCCCATCTTTGTGACCATCTATTATTCGTTGCCCTTCGGGCCTGGTCCTGAAAACTTAGCTTACCTATCGCTAGAGGCATACCCACAGATTCCAGTATCCCTGGAATGTGTAGGGAAGTTCCTAGTCTCGCAAGCTCGTCCGCTTTAGAATTCCTTGGGATATCTCCGTGGCCGGGCACCCAGAACAGGTTAATTTTGAACAGTTCAGCCATCTCGTTGAGAGATCTGCGACATTCGAGGGGGGTTTTTGTGTTCAAAAATACGTTTTCCAGGGATTTAATGGCTACCTGGCTGTCTGAGAAGATATTTATGCCAATCGTTGTAATGACATTATATCTTAGCCATTCCACCACTTCCTTAATTGCAAGGATCTCTGCTTGATATACACTGCAGTGGTCGGTAACCTCTTCGATATGACCAATTATGGATCTTCTAGTTTGGAACCATCCGTATAGAAGTATATGTAACTTCTGTTACCAGGGATATCGTAGTTCTAATCAGTTCTATCAGGAATAGTGGAAGAGTAATTTTTATCAAAAAGCGGCTCAGGTAGGGTAAAATCCACACTGCCTGGAACATCGGATAGCCGCCACATGACCAATGAAAAAGCTCCTTTAACCTCACGTGTCCAGAGGCATAAGATGTAGCATTACAGTCAGTGCCTCAGATGGTGTCGTCCTCAGTGCGGCTGTGATGCACAAACAAGCCATCCTTTGGATCCGGTTAAGTATTGAGCAGTAGGTGGATTTTTGAAGCGCCGTCCAACAGGCCACAACACCATATAGCATTATAGGTCAGACAACTGCAGTATATATCAAATGCATGACACGCTCTTTTGCAGATGTATTCGCTTTTTTCTTCCAGAGACAATAATATATTGTTAATGGCTATATTCCAAAGTAGATGAGGCAGTACACCTCCTTGAGGTGTTCCTCTACTGACCCATCTTTTTAGATCCACAGATCCCAAGCCTGCCGTAATGCATCTTTGAGTAAGTAAGTTATTAATAAACTTTCTTACGGTAGAGTTGAGAGAAGAGGGAGAAGAACCCCCTATGTAGCCGACTAGGACGTAAAGGGTTGTTTCAGTGGATTTGACTTTACTATATGCATGCTGCTGCCGCGACAGGCGATCTCCAGGGATATTTGCTGTAAAATGTGTTTCTATCAACCTCTCAAGAGTCTTCTGCATAAAGGATGAGAGACTAATAGGACGAAAATCTTTCGCCTTCGTCTGGTAGGGTTTTGCTGCTTTCGGAATGAAGATGATCTCACTAGACATTGTCCATACATTCTCTGACTTCTGAATATATCCCACCGTAATATGTCTCGAGGACAGATTCTTCCTTAGCCTAGAGGCCTCAGATGTATCCTCCACGGAGCTGCAGAATTCTACCCAGGATTTGTTCTGAGTCATTCTAAGCTCGTCCTTATATTTTCTTAGCTCAGCCTTATAGATGTCCCAATCGTGTGGTGCTCTTGTGGCATTCAGGGCCTTCGTGATCCGATTCACCACTATGTCTATATCCTTTCACTTCCTTTTCTAGTCTAGAAGGGATAGACGCGCAGAATTCGTGCCGAAATTTATCCCAATTCACCTTTCTTCTGTATAGCCGAGGGACCACTACTTCAGTATTTTCTCCAAGGCTGAAACTAATATAACGATGATCAGAGAAGCTGTGGTCATTCAACACTTCCCAGCCGCATATTCATCCACTTATATCTTCCGATACAAAGGTAATATCTAGTACCTCCCGCCTGTTCCTGGTAATAAAATTCGGTTTATCCCCTTTATTGCAAATCGCCAGATTGCAACTTATATTATATTCAATAACCAGCTCACCCCTTTCGTTGACATCCAAACTTCCCCATATCTGGTAATGTGCAATAGGATTCCTACAATGAGGCTTTTCTTCCCTACAGAAGCGACTTCAAGCAGCGACTTAAGGTTTGAAGGCGGCTTCTCTGAATCGTATGCCATTATAAGAAAGCCAGCCAGTATCGGTCTTTATTCTGATAAATCTCCCATATAAACTTATCTCCCGATTTGTCATCATGTGCCCCTTGAAGCAGCAAATGTTATCCAATTGGGCTGCAACAGATATTTGGTAAATTGCAAATTTTGCATGAACATTCCACTAAGGAACAGGGGCAAACTTCTCACATATCAATGAGTGCAGTCCGATTCAAGTTTAAGCTCTATGATAAGGGGCCACCCTTTTATAGCCGAGTCCGAACAGCGAGCCGCAGTGCGACACCTCTTTGGAGAGAAGTTTTACATGGCATAGTTCCTCACAAATGTCGCCAGCATTAGGAGCGGAAAACCATAGGTGGAAATTTGGTATTTGGTACGTAGAATAAAATTATACCCTTCAATTTTGCATAAATTTATAGCAGAACCCACGGTGCTGGATTCCCAAGAATCGGCCTGACCGAACAATGCAGGTTTTTTACTTGTTCTTCTTTATAGCAGGGGACGGTGTAATGTACATATTTATTTACATTTCAAAACTTCATCAATCGTGCTGCTCAGAAAGCCGTCTGTGTCCTTATTAAAAAGCTAGACAGTGTTTATAGTACTATGGCTTGGAAACCCTCATTGGATGATATCCGTTTTATTAAACATCTCTCAGATTTTCTCTCAGTACGGGTATGGCATGGGATATTGAATGATGGCTTTAAGAGTTGACTCTGCCATTTGTGTTTCTATTTTTCGTCCGATTTTATTTGGATTTATTTCGTTGTTGTCTTAATTTGCTTTTATATTCTTTTATTTGATTATTTTTCGTCCTTTCATTTGTTTCCGTTGGCAGCGGTGCTACGTACACACAAATGTGGGATCTCCGCAAACAATTTCATAACATTTTCATACTATGTGGGAAAGAAGTGCAAGGAGGGGGGATATCCATGAAACATGTGACGTCCATAAGAACTTGGCTGACGATTTCAGCAACGACCACGACAACGATGATGGTGATGATGACAATGATTGTGCCGATAATGATAATAACTGCTTTGAGTAGATAAAACATGCTCATATAAGCGTATAAATATGTGATAATAATGATTCAACTTGAGCTTCAGTTACGCTGCCTGCCCACCCCGCAACCTTCTTTTATTTGTTCGGTTTGGATTTTGTGTGGTTGTGTAAAGTGGTCCAGTAATCCTAGCGTTGTGTACTCACATTAAGCTAAAGTGTTGGGAAAATTTATTTCAAGAAAGTTTGAGAGAACGCACACACTTATATTTTGTATGTATGAATAAGGATTAGTTAGGATTATACAGTGTATATGTATGTATGTGTGAAAGATTAGAAATAATTATATTTATAGCATCACAGCATTTTGTAATAATTTCTAAAAGCATTTTAATTAGACACGGCTGAAGGAAGGGTTCAAGTATAATTTCTATTGTTACTTATAGTTATTTAATAAGTTTAATGAATGAGTCAGGTTAGATTAGGTTGAAAGGAGGTTGCAGATATTAATCTGCCCCATGCCACTACAGACATATACCTAAGCCAGTAATCAGCTAATTGTGCCCTCTAAAAACTAAAAAGTAGTTTTTTTTTTAAGTAAGGAATTCCGTGCTACTTACAAAATCCTTAATTGTTTTCAATACCACTCCCCTAAGTTAGTTCGTGTCTGGTATTGTGTCCACAGCCAAGTACCGGTGTCTTTTAGCAGCAAAACGTCTCATCATCTTCCCAGCATGCCCTACACATGCCCATCACTTGCCACCCTGATTTTACATAAGTGAGCTCGTAGTCCTATGTGTTCCGTTATGGTGCCTCCTTCTAACTTCCTTTCAGTAATAACCTCGTCTTTTGACGATCTGGATCCACCCATAGGATTTTCGTCGTCCTACGGACCGTTTCGCTATTCCCTAGGGTTGCATGCCCATTCATCGCCCACGCTCTTAACTCGGACTGCGTCGACCCGAATGGCTTCGGGTTAACCAAGTTTATTGACCACAGTCCTCTGGCCTTCACCGTCAAATCATCCTTTCATTCCCCCTTACTCCGTTATGGCCCGGCAACCAAACAATGCGGCTTTTGGCATACTCAGAGAAGGCGGTTATCTCCTTCTTATACTGCAAAACTGCTTGTGAGCTTACCGTCCTGGTTGTTATTGCCCTTATGGCAATTTTACTCGCCGAAAAAATGTTCACACTCGACATCCTCGTCGCATTCCGTGATTGCCCGGATCTCCGCCTGTAAGACCCTATTATGGTTAGGCACTCTTAAAAAGATCTCAGTCCCTGGGTTCTCAATGTAGACCCCCAGGCCCACGATGTCCTCTAGCGTTGATCCAGCTGTGTAACATTATCTTCCAGATGACAATACGAGGGTCTTTTCAACCCAAGAGTGTGCCGCTGGCAGCAGTGCCTCGCACTCAACCTCAAGGTTCATCTCAGATATCCGATCGATAATCTCTTCCCTTCCTTCCAGGTTTCCTATCGTCGCCTCGATTATTCCGCTATGGTATGAGCTGCTGCCATCCTGAATCCATTCTCCCATCGCCTTAAGTCTCATAGCCGCAGTGGCTGCTTCACACTTAATCTGTATGTCAATGGGTCGGATATCTAGAATAGTCTCCAGTGTCCTAGTGGGCGTGGTGCTCATCGCTCCGCCTATGCCAAGACAACATGTTCTCTGAACCCGTTGTATGGTCCTTATGTTGCACTTTTTCTCCACAGCAGTCCACCAAACTACTGAGGCGTAAGTAAGCGTAAGTAAGCTAATCACGTTCCTGTAGAGCCTGTGGACTATTCTAGGATTTAGGCCCCATTTCGAGCCTACGGGCCGTCTACATAGTGCCCAACATCTGTGAGCCTCCTCAGTACACTCCAGAATGTGACACTTCCAATTCTGTTTCCTGTCCAAGATCATAGCTAAGTATTTGACCTTGTCAGATATCGAAATCGTCTTATTGAGGAAACGTGATGCGTTAAATTGGCCCACTTTCGTCTTCCTTGTGAACAGGCATATTTCAGTCTTCTCTGGGTTAACATTGAGACCTCTGGGTCTAGCCCCGTCATATGCCATATGCAAGACCCTTTCAGCCCTTCTGCATAGTTCGTTCGGATCTTTACCCCTTAGAAGGTATATTATAACATGGTTTGCGTAGCAGGCGGGTTCAAATCCCTCCTCAGTCAGCATCCGTAATAGGTCATTTATGGTGGTCACCCATAGGAGTGGCGATAAAATGCGCCCCCTGTGGCGTGCCCCTTCTTTCTTATATTTATGCCATGGGACTCACAATTTATCCACATGTTCCTTAGCATATGATTTATCCAGTCTCTAAAGGCCGGGTCTACTCGGAACAGTGTGTCAGTCCGCACATTGTTAAAAGCCCCCTCGATGTCAATGCATACCGCCAGTGTGTAACATACCACCCAGTAACGAGACTCATTTTTTTCAAGACTGGCTACTACTGAAACATCAGTGCTTACCGACTCTTTGCAAGAATACATTCTCTGTGTCTCCCATTCCCCCTACCCTTGAGTAACCCTTCCTCCACACACCCATGGCTCCTGGTTAAGAACCACGTTAAATCCTTCTGCAATTATACGGACCTTAAGTACCGCCGAAGCGGCCTTACAATGGTGGAGATTTATCTGCAGAAACCGGTCCATAGTCAGGATTCCGAATTTTCACCACTGTTTCGTTCAAATCTCAACCATATCAAATTTTCAAAAAAAAAAAAAAAAAAAAATTATATCTCGTATATCCCTGAAACCGGTGGAGATATTGAAAACCTCAAGCGAACTTTTTTTTTGAATTTTTGGCACTTTCCAGCAAAAAAGAATTTTGAAAATCCGACCTCCAATGAAGATTTAGCAGCCAGAACAAATGCCGAGGTGACCAAATTTAGGGGTTTGCCTTAAGGCGCCCGGACCAACTAAAGCCTTGAAATTTTACACCTGATCTCGATATCATCTCAGCTTTATTCATTTCGAATTTCAAAGAGTTATCTCAATGCTTTCTCTAGTGTGTAATTAGTAGCACCGGATGTCAAAATCGTAAATTTAAAAGCCCCGTCGCACAGTGGAATAGAATCAAAAAGTTAGTAAAAATTCTGCCATTTTAGAATGGGTAGAGATGCAAATGCAGTTTTACTCATTAAAGTTCCATTAGGAAACAGGGCAAATTTTCGACATATCAAAATGTACTTTTTGATTCAGATTTAAGCTCAATGATAAAAGACCTCCTTTTTATAGCCGAGTCCGAATTGCAAACCGCAGTGCAATACCTCTTTGGGGAGAAGTTTTTACGTGGCAAAGTACCTCACAAATGTCGCCAGCATTAGGAGGGGATAACCACCAGAAAACCATTTTTTTCTGATGTTCTCGCCATGATTCGAATCCAGACGATCAGCGCCATAGGCGGACATGCTAACCTCTGCCCTACGGTGACCTTCCACACGATTGATTGTTAATCTCTGTAAATCGCCGCTTAATTTTTATCAAAATCAATTCGGATTTAAAGAAAGCTCCCATACACATATTCGTACATATGTATATGCATCGCCCTATTCTGCACCTAAAAGGCCGCAATCACAATCACTTTTCGCGGTTGGTATAAAATTTGGCACCGATTGTTTTATTAACCATCTGAAAACCTCTGACGAAGTTCATAAAATCGTTTAATATTTAGATTTAGCTCTTTTTATACCCACCACCGAAGGATGCAGGTATATTCATTTTGTTATTCAGTTTGCAACACATCGAAATATCCATTTCCGACCCTATAAAGTATATATATTCTTCATCAGCCTAAAAATCTAAGACGATCTAGCCATGTCCGTCTGTCTGTTGAAATCACGCTGCAGTCTTAAAAAATAGAGATATTGAGCTGAAACTTTGCACAGATTCTTTTTTTGTCCATAAGCAGGTTAAGTTCGAAAATGGGCTATATCGGACTATATCTTGATATAGCCCCCATATAGACCGATCCGCCGATTTAGGAGGGTCATAAAAGCCACATATATTAGCCGATTTTTCTGAAATTTGGGACAGTGAGTTCTGTAAGGCCCTTCAACGTCCTTGTTCAATTTGGCCTAGATCGGTTCGTATTTGGATATAGCTACCATATAGATCGATCGTTTTTCAATTTTGCGTAGATCGGTTCAGATTTGGATAAAGGCGCTTTTATTATCCGATCAGGCCGAAACTTGATACCGTGAGTTATGTTATGTTAGACATCGTTCTTCAAATTGGCTCAGATCGGTCCAGATTGGAATATTGCCGCCTCATGGACCAATCTCTCGACTTAAGGTTTTGGCCCATAAAAGGCGCATTTATTGTCCGATGTCGCCGAAATTTGGGACAGTGAGTTGAGTGAGGCACTTCGACATCACTCTTCATTTTGGTCCAGATCGGTTCATAGTTGGATATAACTGCCATATAGACCGATCTCTCGATTTTAGGTTTTGGGCCCATAAATGGCGCATTTATTGTCCGATGTCGCCGAAATTTGGGACAGTGAGTTGCATAAGGCTCTTCGACAACTTTCTACAAATTTGCCAAGATCGGTCCAGATTGGGATTTAGCTACCATATAGACCTATCTCTCGATTTAAAGACTTGGGGCCATAGAAGGCGCTTTTATTGTCCGATTTCGCCAAAGTTTGGGACAGTGAGTTCTGTAAGGCCCTTCGCCATCCCTCTTCAATTTGGTGCAGATCGGTTCAGATTTGGATATAGCTGCCATATAGACCGATCTCTCGATTTAAGGTCTTGGGACCATAAAAGGCGCATTTATTGACCGATTTCGCCGAAATTTGGGGCAGTGGGTTGATTTAGGTACTTCGACATCCCTCTTCAATTTGGCCCAGATCGGTTCAAAGTTTGATATAGCTGCCACATAGACCGATCTTTCGATATAAGGTTTTGGGCCCATAAAATGAGCATTTATTGTCCGATGTTGCCGAAGTTTGGGACAGTGAGTTAGGTTAGGCCCCTCGACATCATTCTGGAATATGACACAAATTGGTTCAGATTTGGATATAGCCGCCATATAGACCGATTTCTCGATTTAAGGTCTTGGGCCCATAAAAGGCGCATTTATTGACCGATTTCGCCGAAATTTGGGGCAGTGAGTTGATTTAGGTACTTCGACATCCCTCTTCAATTTGGCCCAGATCGGTTCAAAGTTTGATATAGCTGCCATATAGACCGATCTTTCGATATACGGTTTTGGGCCCATAAAATGAGCATTTATTGTCCTATGTCGCCGAAGTTTGGGACAGTGAGTTAAGTTAGGCCCCTCGACTTCATTCTGGAATATGGCACAAATCGGTCCAGATTTGGATATAGCTGCCATATAGACCGGTCTCTCGATTTAAGGTCTTGGGCCCGTATCGAATTTGGTCCAAATCGGACCATATTTCGATAAAGCTGATATGGGGGCATAAATTATGCATTTTCACCGGATTATGACGAAAGGTGGTTTACATATATACACGAGGTGGTGGGTATCCAAAGTTCGGCCCGGCCAAACTTAACGCCTTTTTACTTGTTTCCTTACTTGCAGTTACTTACTTGTTTACAAATAACTTGTGTATTAAATGTTGATGTTCCATTGGGTGTAAAGAAATATATAGGAGTAATCAAGGACAGTAATAATATTAACAGATTATTGAATTGTCCTATGTATTAGAATGATGTGAGACGAGCAACAAATGATTTGTGTTGCTTACCTCCATTTATTGTTCCACCCCAGGCAATGTATGTGACACAGTATGTTATTGACAGTTAATCATAACGATATGCTTCAACTTTGAATGATTTGTGAACGCAGATGCTGCTGCCTTGTTGGTAATTTAAACGTTCGTAAAATTTCTTTTGGCCCGCACATGTGTATCCAGTAAAAGATTATCAATTTTCAGAAATATTGGGGTGAAACAAACGATTTGGTCTATATGCTTGAACTGTTGAAGGATATTTTTCGAAAGGTTGTATATTAAGCAACGCATCCTAATATATCCAAAAGTGTTAAGTGTGGGACGCAATCAATATATGAAAGCAATAACATTGAAGATGTTACCATATTGACTTTTATACATTGTTGACATGCACACCTCATCATGGCATGGCTACATAAAAGAGAAAGGAGTTCTTTCAAAGCATACATTCAGCAAGAGAATATGGCTTTAGTCAATTCTTATAACACAATTTAATTTAAGATGTTGCACTAAACTATGTTGTTGAGGAGGTTCTACGTGCACGAGAAAAGAACTGACACAGCAGACCAATCATACTCTTGGCTACCCTTGATGTGAAGAACGCTTTGAATAGTTGAAAGACGTGATAAACGCCGTACAAATGGAAGTTTCAAATACCAGAGATAGAACTTTGGTCAACGACACGAGTTCTGGAAGGAAGAGATTACAGATAACGTCAGGAAAAGTTCAAGAGTTCACCCAGGCCCCGGACCTATGAAACATCGGCTACGATAACATCCTAAGGATTGAATTGCCTGGCGAGACCTTAGTCATAGGCTACGCCGACGGCGAGAAACATGGAAAAAGCAAAGCGTAAGCTAACGCAGGTCATGATACCCTTAAGGAACTGGAAGGGAGGGAAGAGGTTTCCGATCGGATACCTAAGATAAACCTTGAAGTTGAGTGCGAGGCACTGCTGCCATCGGCACCGTCTTGGATTGACGGAACCCTGGTATTGCCATCTGGAAGATCATGTTAAACTGATGGATTAAAGCTAGAGGACAGAGTGGGCCTGGAGGTTTACATTGAGAACCTGACCATAAACGGTCCTGCAGGCGGAGATCCGGGCTATCACGGAATGCTTGAAGTGGTGTGGTGCTAACGCGAGGACGTCGAGTGTGAACATCTTTACCGACAATAAAATTGCCATAAGGGCAATAACAACCAGGACGGTAAGGTCTTGCAGTGTAAGAAAGAGATTAACGCCTTCTCTGAGGATGGGAAAATACGCATCGTTTGGGTGCCGTTCCATAACGGAGTAAGGGGAAATGAAAGGGCAGACGATTTGGCAGTGAAGGCCAGAGGACTGTCGTCAATAAACTTGGTTAACCAGAAGCCTTTCGGGTCGACGCAGTCCGAGTTAAGGGAGTGGGCGACGAATGCTCATGCATCATTGTTGAACAACGCAACGGTCGGTAGGACGCTGAAAATCCTATGGGGGGGATCCAGATCGTGAGAAGACGAGGCTATTACTGAAAGGCAAAAAGGAGGTCAGTATAACGGGACACATAGGACTACGAGCTCACTTATGTAAAATCGCTGCGGCAAGGGATATCATGTGGGGAAGACGTTGGAGCATTTCCTTTGTATTGCGCGGCTTTCGCGTCCAACAGATACCGGCACTAAGGTGGAGACACCTTGGTATTGAAAACAATTAAGGATTTTGTAAGTAGCACGGAATTCCAAACTTAAAATTTTCTTTTTAGAGGTTACATATAGTTATAGTTTTTAGAGCGCACAACAAGCCGATTACTGTCTTAGGTGTATGTCCATAGTGGCATGGGGCGGATTGATATTTGCACCCTCTTTTTAACCTAATCTGGCTACACGAACGTGGACTAGAGTTGGCCCTACACAAGACTGAATTAGTTCTGCTAACTGATGGAAATAGACATGCGTGTCGACAATGTAATCATCCCGACAAGGGAGTCGGTAAATTGGCTCGGAATTCGACTGAATTCCAAACTAACGTTCGATCAGCAGATACAATTCTCTGATCAGAAAGCGATCGGAATCACGGCTCAAATGAGCAGTCTTATGGCGACCATAGGAGGGCCAAAAAAGGGGAAACTTTTAATGGAAGCTTGTAACAGCATCCTCTTATATGGGTGCGAGATCTGCGCAGATAGCCTCCATATCAGACACAGGACACAACAGCTGATTTGTGTTCAGCAAACTGCTGCACTAAGAGTGACATCAGCGTATCGGATTGTTTCGTCTGCTGGGGTGCACATAATAGCAGGAATGGCACCGATAGACCTGCAAGCCGAGGAACGCTCTGCACGTTTCAAGGCGAGAGTGAACAACCAAGAACCTACTTAAGACTACAGAAATGAAATAAGAGAAGAGACTACAAGAAAGTGGCAGATACGGTATGAGAATGAAGCATACGGGAGATGAACCGCGGAACTGATTCCAAATATCAAGAACTTTGAATATAGGAGACTTGGGGTGTAATTTATAACACAATGCAAATGCTGTCCGGCCAGGGATACTTTAGGAATTATTTGCACAAAATGGGGTAAGTACAGCACTCCTTTTTGCGTCTACTAAGATTAAGAACACCTGGATGACTATGAACATACTTTTTGCCACTGTACACGATGGGACGAACCACGCGCGTCCCTTGAAGACCAGATAGGGTCAATACCTGCAGAAAATGTTGTAAACAAAATGATCAGAAGTATTGACAACTGGATCGCAGTAGCAAAGTACTACGAAAACATCCTAAGACGAAAGGCAACTGATCTCGGCGAGGCATAAATGGTCTCATGGATGAGAGCTTGGACGCTAGCGATGAAATGGACAAGGGTGTAAGGACCAGTTAAAGAGCCATCTCCAAGTAATACAAAAGCGTTGCCAAGATAGATTCGACACTCAGCGGCGATATGGTGGGCTTTTAGTCGGTAAGAAGTTAGTTTGTTAGCCTGAAAGAACACATAAACGGCCACATATGTGCATGCGGCAATACATTTTCCCATCTTTACCCAGGAAAAAAATAGTGAAATACTACACCCAGAAAATTAGTTTGCTGATATCAGCAAACACTGTCTGCTGATATTAAATTTTCAATTCAAAATTTTTAAATTCTAAACAGCATCTTCTTCTTATATAAAAAAATTAATTTGTTTTTGTTCGTAGGTTTGGTTGTTTGTTTGTGTGTTCCTTATAGACTCAGAAATGGCTGAACCGATCTTCTTGAAATTTTCACAGATGGTGCACAATGATCCCGTGGTGAAAAAATGGTAGTACATTTTTTGATTTCTGAAGGGGGGGCGCACCCTCCCCCTAACCCTAATTTTCAGAAACGCCGGATCTCGGAGATGGGTGATGCGATTTAAGCGAAATTTTTTTGTGCTCTCACACAAAATTTGGTATCCAAATTTCGGTTGGGGTACCTAGGGGAGCGGCCCCACTCTAAAACCTACCGAACATATATTTAGACCAATCACGACAATATGGGATTAAAATGAATGGTATTTAGGATAAGAAAACGTATCTGATATCCAATTGTCGGACCAAGTGTTAGGGGCACACCCCAACCCCCAAAACACCCCTTAATCGGACATATTTTCCGGCCATGGCAATATGGGACTCAAATGAAAGGTATTTGTGAGTACAATACGAATCTGATATCCAAATGTGGGACCACGTTTCTGGGGGTCCACCCCTTCCCCAAAACACCCCCCAAACAGACTTATTTACTGACCATAAGAATATGGGGCTTAAATAAAAGGTATTTGAGTGTAGAATTCGAATCTGATATTTAAATATGGGACCTAGTGTTTGGGGTCCCCTATTTGAATATCAAGGGGACAAATTTACGACCATAGCAATATGGGGCTCAAATGAAAGGTCTTTGGGTGTAAAGCACGAATCTGATATCAATATTCGGGAAAAGTGTCTTTGGGGCCACCCCACCCCCACAACACCACCCATATAGGAAGTATTTGCTGACTATTGCAATATTAGGCTCAAATAAGAGGTATTTTAGAGTAGAACACGAATCCAATATATATTTTCAAGGCCAACTCACTGAGTGACCGCCCATCCCCCAAAACACCTCCCAAACCGACTATGGACATATGGGGCTCAAATTAAAGGTATTTGGGAGAAGACCATGTATCTGATATCAACATTAGGGACCAACTGTCTAGGGGACATCCCACCACCATAACAACCCCCAAATGGGACGTATTTGCTCACCAAGTTAATTTCGGTTTTCAAGACAGTGGAGCTCGATATTGATAGTTTTTAGGGCCCATACCCCAAACCGGACACATTTGCTGGCTTTTTCAATTAGGAGTTTAAGTGAATGGTATTTGAGAGAAGAGCACGATGCTGATATTTTCTCAGAGCCAAGTGTCTGGGGGACCACCTCAACCCCGAAAACACCCCTAAATGAGACATGAGTATTTTAAAATGGAGTACACCTTACATCCAAACTTAGATTCGTCGACCAATAAAGATCATATGGGGTTCAGATAAAGGCACTTATATTGTTAAACTGTAAGTCAAGCGATATACTATTTTTGCAGCATGGTATTTCACATAAAGATCTTTAATTGTCGAAAATAAATATTCCAAAGAAACTTTTGTTCCATATAAAGTAATAGAAGGCGCAGCGGAGCGGGCCCGGGTCAGCTAGTTTGCTATATATTAATAAAAAAAAACAAGTTATAGCGTGCCACGTTCGGTCGGGGTGAATCTTTGAAACCCACCAACAAGGATTCTGTGCCATTACCAGATATAGATCTCCCGATTTGACTTCTTGGGCTCTTACAAGCCGTCATTTTTTTCCGATTTGGCTGAAATTTTGCATAAAGTGTTCTGTTATGACTTTTAACAACTGTGCCAAGTACGGTCTGAATCGGTGTATAACGTGATATAGCTCCAATGTAGACCGATCTCACGATTTGACTTCTTGAGTCCTTACAAGCTGCAATTTTTGTCCGATTGGGCTGAAATTTTGTATGCTATGTTCTATTACGACTTCCAAGAACTGTGCCATATAGATCCGTCTCTCGGTCATCTTTGTTCGGTTCCTAGAAGCTTCAATTTTTGCTGGTTTCACAGAAGTTTGGTATATAGAATAAAATGATGCTCTTCAACAAAAGTTATTTTGCATAAATTTTTAGCAGAATCCATGGAAGTGGGTTCCCAAAATTCGGACCGGCCGAACTTAGCACGCTTTTACTAGTTTTTTCCTTAAATTTGCGATCGAATTATTTGTTGGTTGTACTCACACTTAATCAAAAATATAATGTTTTACTAAAAACTTGGTTTCCTGAACGCTCCATATAAACAGAAACTACGTTTAAAAACAAGTGGCCAGCTGCCTGCCCATGGCACATCACAGCCATTAACTTCGCATCATTTCTATACGATTCACAATTCAATTCAAGAAGAAAATAAAATTACGAATTATGGTCTTTTCATAATGTGAACGAACGAACGATTTCAGGAACAAGCGATAAACTGCCATCAAAGGCAACCATATTCCCATTAATAAACTCACTCATGCACTCACCCACCCAACCACTGCTGTATACTTTGTAGGAAACAGACGAGGCAAAAAAAAGAAGCAAAACAAGAGACGCTGTAACATCTCTCTCCAACTCCATGGTTTTCAGCAGACATAGAGTATGTGTTTATGTCAACCCGGGTACATTTCATATAAAAACTGCGATAAAAGATTATAAAAAAGTATTTCAAGCGAAGCGAAAGAAAAAATATCAAGGATTTTGTTCATAAGTGGTGGCAGGATGTATACGTGTGTGTGTGTGTGTTAGTGTGATTTGCAGGACCAACATTGGCATCGACATCATCATCATCATCATCATCTTCGTCATGCGTCGTCTCAGCAAAACGTATCAGACATCATGGCTACAGCATCATCATCGTCAAATCAAATGGTCCAGCATTCGTTGATGTGCTTGGGAAAAGCTTCAATGCACAGTGTTTTTGTGAATTTCATAGAAATCGGTCTAGATTTGGATAAACCTCCGATCTAATTTCGTCATTTGGTTTGTAGCACTTCGAAGTATTGATCTGAGACCCAACAAAGTCGATTATGCCATGTCCGTCCGTCCGTCTTTCCGTGTGTCGATCCGTCCGTCTGTCTGTCGAAAGCACGCTAAGGAGTAAAGCTAGGTGCTTTGAAATTTGCATAAATACTACTTATTAGTGCAGGTCGGTTGGGATTGTAAATGGGCCTAATCGATCCATGTTTTGGTATAGCTGCCATATGAACCGATATTGGATCTTGACTTTTTGAGCCTCTAGAGGGCGCAATTCTTATCCAATCTGACTGAAATTCTGCACGAAGTGTGTTGGTTTGACCATCAAAAAACTGCGTCAAGTATGGTTTAAATCGGTTCATAACGTGATTCGGTTCATAAACATGTAAACCGATCTCGGATCTTGACCAGCATGAAGTGGTTTGGTTCGACCGTCAACAACTGCGCCAAGTATGGTCCAAATCGGTTTGCAACCAATAAACCAATCTCCGATGTTGACTTCTTGAACCGCTATAGGGCGCAATTATTGTCCGATGTGACTGAAATTTTGCATGAAGTGTTTGATTTGACCATCAACAACTGTGTCAAGTATGGCTGAAATCGGTTCATAACCTGATATAGCTCCCATGTAAACCGATCTCAGATCTTGACTTCTTGAGCAGCTAGAAGGCGGAATTATTATCCGATTTGGCAGAAATCCGATTTTGCATGAAGTGTTTTGTTCTTACTCCTAACAACTGCATTAAGCATTGTTCAACTCGGTTCATAACCTGATATAGCTTTCATATAAATCGATTTCGGATCTTTACTTCTTGAGCCGCTAGAGGGTGCAATTATTATCCGATCTGGCTGAAATTTAGCATGAAGTATTTTGGTTTGACTATCAACAACAAGTATGACATACAAACTTATCTTGGATCTTGACTGCTTCATCGGGCCATGTTTTTGTCCGGATTTTGACTTCTTGAGCCACTATAGGGCGCAATTCTAATCCGATTTCGATGAAATTTTGCATCAAGTGTTTTATTTTAACCAACAACTATGCCAAGTATGGTCCAAATCGGTTCATAACCTGATATAGCTCCCATATGAATCAATCTCAAATCTTGATTTCTAGATCCCTTGGATGGCGCAATTATTGATCGATTTGGCTGAAATTTTGCAAATTTTGCATGTGTTTTGGTTTGACCAACAATAACTGTGTCAAGTATGGTCTAAATCGGTTCAAATCCTGATATAGCTCCCATATAAACCGATTGTAGATATTGATTTTTGTGTCGCTAGAGGGCGCAATTATTGTCCGATTTGGCTGAAATTTTGCATGATGTGTTTTGGTTTGACCTTTAACAACAATTATGACTGAAATCGGTGCATAACTTGATATAGCTGCTATATAAACCGATATCGGATTGTGTATTCTTCAACCGCTAGAGGGAGCAATAATAATCTGATTTGGCTGAATTTTCTCAGGAAGATTTTTTATTTGACCGCCAATAATTGTACCAAGTATGGCTGAAATCTGTTCATAACCTGATATAGCTCCCATATTAACTGATTTCGGATCTTGACTTCTTGAGCCGCTAGAGGGAAAAATTATTATCCGATTTAGCTGAAATTTTGCATGAAGTGTTTTGGTTTGACCATCAACAACTACGCCAAGTACGACACAAATCGGTTCTGACATAGCTCCTATGTAAACCGTTCTCGCATCTTGACTTCTTGAGCCACTAGGGGGTGCAATTATTATCTGAAATTTTGCAGGATGTGTTTTGTTCTAACTTCCAAAAACTGTTGTAAGTATGGTTCAAATTGGTTCATTACCTGTTATAGCCCCCATATAAACCGATCTCGGATCTTGACTTCGTGAGCCGCTAGAGGGCGCAATTATTGTCTGATTGGGCTGAAATTTGCATGATGTGTTTTGTTCTAACTTCCTTCATTACCTGATATAGTTCTCATATAAAGCGATCTAGCATCTTAACTTCTTGAAGAAGAAAGTAGATTGCTTTAATTTCCAGCAACTGTGCTATGTATGGTGAAACAGATCTTATATAAACCAATCTCCTGATTATACATCTTGAACCTCTAAGGACGCAATTCTTATCCGATTGGCTGTAATTTTACACAGCGATTTCTTCTATGACCTTGAATATACGTGTTAAATATGGACCGAATCGGCCCATAAACTAATGTAGCTCTCATATAAACAGATTTCCAGTTTTTATTTTTTTTTAAGGCACTATAGTTCGCATGTTTTATCCGATTTTGGTGAAATTTTGTATAACGACTTCTACTTTGGTCGTCAACAGCCAAACCAAGTATGGCTACTATTGGTTCAAACCTTGGTATAGCTCCAATAACATAGCAATTCTTAAAGAGATAGCGGGCAAAAAACTTGACAAACATGATTCATGGTGGAGGGTTCATGAGATTCGGCACGGTCGAACTAAGCATGCTTTAACTTGCTCTATTTCGAATGGGTATTCTAGCACTGTATATACAATACGAGTATTATTATCTTGTAAGAAACTAGTTTTTTGATCCACAGAGCTAAGTGTATAGATTTCACTCCAATTCACCTCAAAAATTTTTATTATATAGATGAGAAAATATCTCATCATCTTCCCCGCATGCCCTACACATACGGCAAGTAATAGAATATGTAGGGCATGCGGGGAAGATGGTGATGCGTGATGCATTTCCTATATCATTGCCCGACTTTCGAGCCAAACAGACACCGGCACATAGGTGGGAACACAATACCAGACAAGAACCAACTTAGGGGCGTGATGTGAAAAACAATAAAGGAGTTTGTAAGCTGTACGGAATTCCTAACTAAGATTCTCTTTTCGAGGTTATTTTTTAGTAATTACAGCACAACAAGATGGACCTACACCTAAAGATGGACCGATCTGAACCTTAGTCGGCATAGTTGTAGATAGGTCTAAAAAAACCCTCGTTTCAAATTTCAGCCAAATGGGATTAAAATTAAGAATTTTGTAAGCTTAAGTTGTATAAAGTATTGTATGTATAAATGGTATAGCTGGCATATTGACCAATCCCTAAGTCGGTTCAGTAGATTGGCAGTTATAGCCCTTTGGGCGCTGGACAAGTGGAAAATGGTTAACGTTGACACACTGTATCTCACCCTGTATTTTAGATATAGACCATTTTCCTTAAAGCCTATGTCCTCCTCTACAAATGTCTAGAACATTTTTTTTATAGCTCAGCTCAATATCCAATTCTAATTTTTTCGCTGTTTAGCGCAATGAACCTATTCTATGTTTATATCTGGCTCTGCAGAAGCATACACTTTTCATCTTGGGAGGCTGTTCTTCTCGGATCCGGGTGATCTTCAAATGGTATCTTTGAGAGGTATTCTCAAATACTTCGAAAGGACAGATGGGACAGTGGTATAGTGGAAGTGCGCGATTGGAAGTATTCGCATTAAAGAAAGCGAAGAGATCCAAAAAAACTGGTCCCTTACGATATCAACAAATTCCAAAACCCAGTGCTTATCTACTCTTTTCTACCTTTCATTTGAGTCCCATATTGTCATTATCGTTCAATATGGACTCGAAAACGGTAAAAAGCCAAAACTATCCTTCCTTCACATTTTGTGATTTTTAACTCGCTTAACTTTTGACTGAAGAATAGGACCTCAGCATATATTGCTGCAAAAATATAGAATATTTTGCCAGCTATCCAAAGATGAAAATCCGTTCAGAAATGCTTTCACAAACAAAAAAATTATCACCAACCTCTGCGAAAATTTCCTAAAAAAGGTTTTGTTAGTCGAATTTTTTGGGCACTAAAAATGATATTCCGCACACATGAGACTTGATAATGAAAAAATTAGGCAGAGCCCGGCCGGGATTCAAGGCTGGGCACACATCAATACAGCTTCTAAAAGATGCACAGAATCATGTATATACCTTGGGAGTAGTGTAATTTGAGTAGATAAAAATCTGCTATTACACAAAAAACACATGCATTGGGAGAAGTACAGCTAATAGACGAGGTTGTCGAGCGAGGTTATTGTGGTATATATAACATAGAGGCGTTTTCGCAATAAATTCGGTATAAGTACAACATACCAACGTACTGCCCTTGGAGCCTTCACACCTAATATGGCTGATGAGTAATTCTGAACCAAATTACGAAACGCGTCCCATAGTGCTTGGTAAAATTTAATGATCTTCTTTGTAAAATTTAATGATCTTCGCCCCTACAGACAAAAAAAAAACTTTAAAATGAAACTTGTATTAGCTTACACATATCATTGCGATTACATAAATTTAAATATTTTTTTATCAATAATTTTTTAAACATGTTCTTTTGACATTCCAAAACTTTTTCATTTCAGGTTAAACGGAACTTACTTAATTTGATCATTCCCCACATTCTCTTATATCATCTCTTCAATATTACAAAATACAAACGGGATGGTAACTCTGGTGCTCCAAGTTCATTAGTTGGCGTTTTCTTTTCTCTCGTGTCGGACGTAACTTAAAGTGCGGTTTAATATTCATTGAAAAAATTCGTCAAAATGCCTGGAAATGTAGTGAATTTTGTGTTAAAATAAAGTTTGTTAGTGCTTCCTTCGAAACTACATAAAATTTCATGTTAAATTTGTTTATAATTTGATGAAAAGAACAAATGAAAGTAATGGAAAATTCCTTTAAAGTAATTGTTGGCTGCTGCAAGCACAACGTGGTGAATAGGCAAATGTCAACAAAGTCATACGATTGTGAGAGAACAAGTGAGAGCAATGGTAAAGTGAGAGATAAGAGTACCAACAATAAATCAACTATTGTGAATGCATTGAAGTGTGAGATGTGTTGGCCAACAAAGAGAAAAAAGAGATTAAGTTGCGCCTGATAGTGCAAAGGAAATAAGGGAGTGTGTTGTGGGCCAATAAACTCCGTGTTGAGTTGAGTAAAAAGAATTCCTATTGACTAAATTATGGAAAACCAGATGGCAAACTATCCAAGAGAAACGGAAAAACCAATTAAGGTAATAATTGAAAGTTATTATTATTATATAAGTTATTAATTTATAATTCTCTTCTTATGAACATTTCGCTACAAAAATGGTTGTATAACCAATACATTATTTATATTCTACATTTCTATAGTAACTACAAGGCACTATTTCCTACGATTAAACATACACACATACATGTTAAACTAAGACCTATTAAAAAATCATGTCGAAACTTCTTTCCCATAACTCTGACTGGCTATTGAGGGGGTATCGGTGATGCGTACTGGGATTATGTATACAAAATTCCCCATAGGGATGGGGCATACGAGAGTATTGTTTTGAATACCATTTTCATTGACTATGAATCCATTCGTAAAAATAATGCATATTGTCTTCACCACACATCATTTCAAAACAACAGCATACAACACTATTCATATAAAGCGAATATGACGAAAGTCGCTCATTGCATTGCATGCCTCTTTTTTTACCTACCTCCTTAGGATGGGGTATACTTCTAGTCATTGCTTTTATAACATCTCGAAATATTCGTCTAGGACCCCATATATATATATTCTTGATCGTCTTGACGTTCTGAATCGTTAAAGTCATGTCCGTTTGTCTGTCGAAAAAATGATAGCGGTCGAACGCGTAAAGCTAACCGCTTCAAATTTTGCACAGGTACTTAATATTGACATAGTTCCTTGGGGATTGCAAATGGGCCATATCGGTTTAGATTTAGATATAGCTGCCATATAAACCTATCTCCCGATTTGACTTCTTGATTCCTTACAAGTCGCAATTTTTGTCTGGTTTGGCTGAAGTTTTGCATGTTGTGCTCTGTTATGAATAGCTCCCATGTTCCGTTCCTAGAAACTTCTATTTTTGCTGTTTTGACAGAAGTTTGGAATGTAGAATAAAATTATGCCCTTCAACTTAATTTATTTTGTATAAATATATATAAAATTCAATTTGTGTTTGTTTGCTTGTTCCATATGGACTCAAAAACCGCTGAACCGAATACCTTGAAATTTTCACAGATTATGTAGGTTGGTCTGGAAGGAAACATAGGCTATATAATTTTTTGATATCGGGTGGGGGCGGACCCTCCCCCTTACCCCAACAGTAATACCCAAAAATAAAAGTGGGCCGATCGGGACAGTATGGTATTCAATGAAAGATATTTAGGTGTAGAGTACGAATTTCATAATAAAATTTTGGTCCATGAAACGGGGGGGCCGCCACAGCCCCAAAACTCCTTAAAATGGTTTTTTTTTGACGATCATGACAATACGGGACTCAAATGAAAGGTATTCGGGAGCAGATTACGAATATGGTCAGGAAGGAGGAATGTGCTTTATAATTTATTAATATCGGAAAGGAGCGGACCCTCACCCGTTACCTCAAAACCACCACCCAAAATCAAAAGTCGACCGATAAGAACAATATGGGTATCAAATGAAAAGTAAGCGGGAGTAGATGACGAATCTAGTATACAAATTTATTTCGAAGTATAGGGGGTTACCCCACACCCACAAAAACGCCCAAAATGGGCACATTAGCCAATAAGGGATATATGGGTCTCGGTTTGTTTGTTCCGAATAGACTGCAAAACGGCAGAAACGATTTTCTCGAAATTTTCGCATATTGTGTAGGTTAGTCTGGAAGGAAACAAAGGCTATAAAATTTTTTGGTATCGGAAGGGGGACGGACCCTCCCCCTTATGTCAAAAACACAACCCAAAATCAAAAGTGAAACCATAGGGACAATAAAGGTATCAAATTAAAGGTATTGGAGAGTAGAATACGAATATGGTATTAAAATTTGAGTCTAAGTACCCATCGGGCCGCCTCAACCCCAAAGCTTCCCCAAACAAAGCTTCCCCAAATGAAAGGTATTCGGGAGTAGACTTCGAATCTGGCATACAAAATCAGATTGAAGTATAGGAGGTCATGCCACCCATCAAAAGCGTCATTGGACTAATTATGATTATATGATACTTGGCTGAACCGATTTTCTTAAAATTGTTCATAGAGCAATATAATTTTTAGATATCTGGTGGAGGCGGTCCCTCCCCTTTGCCGCAAAAACGCTACCCATATCCGAAAGTGGTCCGATGGGCACAATAAATTTATCAAATGAGAAGTATTGGAGACCAGAACACAAATATAGTTCTACAATTTGAGTTCAAGTACCCAGCGGGGACTTTTACCCCCTTCCCTCCTTCCCCTGACCCCAAAATGGGACTCAAATGAAAAGTATTGGACAGTAGATTAAAAATATGGCATACAAAATTACGTCCAAGTAATGGGAGGTCGCCTACCCCCAAAGACCCCCAAATGGTCATATTAGCCGACCATGGTTATATGAGGCTCAAATGAAAGGTATTAGGGAGTATATTACGAATATGACCTTGTGGTGGCGCTTTTCCTCCTAAAGATACGTCAAATGTGTTATTTGACCTATAAAGACAATATGGGACTTAAATGGAAGGCCCAGCGGAATGGTGCGAATCATTTTGGGGTTAATTGAATAAAGCCTTATAGATTTCAAATGGAATATTTTCAAATACTTCGTTAATTTCTGTTGTACCCACCACCATAGAATAGTAAATGTGTCTGGGGAGCCGCCCTGCATTCAAAAGAACCTCAAACGAACATATAGGCCAACGTGAATTTAAATAAAAGGGTTTTGGGAGCGGGTTTGTATATGGATTCTGCTAAAATATGGGAGCTATAATTGGTTATAGACCGATTTCAACCGTACTTGGCACAGATAGTTGAAAATTGTTGTTGATAGTTTCAGCCACATCGGAAGAAAAGTGAGGCTTCCAGGGGCTCAAGAAGTCAAATAGGGCGATCGGTTTATACGGGAGCTATATCCAAATTTGAACCGATATGGCAAATTTGCAATCTGCAACGATCTACATCATTTTTAAATATCTGTGCAAAATTTCAAGCGTCTAGCTTTACGTGTTCGACCGCTATCGTGATTTCGACAGACGGACGGACGTACATGGCTCGTTCGTGTTACAAACAGAATGACTACATTAGTATGCCCTCATCCTATGGTAGTGGGTATAAAAACGATTAAACCTATTTTCTTGAAATGTCCACAGAATGTGTAGGTTGATCTGGAAGGAGTCAGATATTATATAATTTACTGATATCAGAAAGGGGTTGGACCTTCCTCCTTACAAGAAAAGTAACACCCAAAAATGGAAGTGGGGCTATCGCGACAATGTGGAACTCAAATTTAGGGAGTAGAGTACGAATATGATATTGAAAATTGGGTCCAAATACCTATAATGACAATATGGGACTCAAATAAAACTTATTGGTGAGTAGAATACGATATGGTATTACAATTTATGTCAAAGTATCTGGGGGCCGCCACTCTCAAAAGTCTCTTAAAAACAGGCATACAGACCGGGCATACAATATAGGACTCAAGTGAAAGGTATTTAAAAGTAAGGCAATAAACTGAATAAACAATAAACTTTCAGGATCAAGTGTCTGGCAGCCCCACCCCAAAACACCCCACAAGCCGGACCTATATTAAAAAAGGTGGCAATATAGCGACTCAAAATAAAGGTATTTGGAAGTAAAACACGGATTTGGTATCCAGTTCTTGTGCCAAGAGTCTAGTAGTCCGCCCCACCCCCGTATTGTCATTTAAGGTAGGCATTTCCTGTTTTGACATTTCGTACTCGGGGGTGTCTTAAGGGATGGGTGGCTTTTAGGGGAGGGTCCGCGCCCTCAGGTTATGTAAGGTTTTTCGTCCATAGTGATACCACAGTAACAGAAAAAAGAAGATGCCTTCTAGTTCCTACCGTTGAACCATCCAGATCGCTTTAAAAAGCCCAATAACTTGCGAATGTTCACAACCGCTAAATCAGACAGGTTCTTAAAGAAATGAGAACCTAAAGTGGAACACCTTCTGACTGTCAGTACGGGACACACAGATTCTCCAAAAGTCGTTACTGGCAAAGTCGTGACCTGTCACGATGGACACAATGACTGAGACGTCTGTTGTAGCCAGTAACAGCATAGCGGTAGACCTCTTCAAGTCTAGATAAGGCCACATAGTTTAGGAATGCTCACAGCCCCCTCTTTTTAACCATCTATCATTCATAGTCCTGAAAACTTTACTTAGCTAGAGACCTACCCACTGATTCCAGTTTCCCTAAAATATGTTAGGTAGTTCCTAGTCTCGCAAGCTTGCCCGATTTACAATTTCCTTGAATATCTCTGTGGCCTGCCACCCAGAACAGGTGCATTTTGAACTGTTCAGTCATCTCGTTAAGAGATCTGCGACAGTTGAGGGCTGCCTGGCTGTCTGAGAAGATATTAATGCCAATTGTCGTTATTAAATTATATCTTAGCCATTGCACCACTTCCTTAATTTCAAGAATCTCCGCTTGATACACACTGCAGTGGTCGGGTAACCTTTTCGATATGACCAGTTCTAGATCTTTAGAGTACACCCCAAAGCCCGCCTGATCGCCCAGTTTGGAAGGTATATCGTAGTTGCAATCGGTTCTGTCAAAAAACGGTAGGGTGTAATCAACACTATCTGAAACATCAGATATTGTATCAAGGATAACACAGTGTCCGTTGCCACCACATGGCCAATGAGAAAGCTCCCTAACCTCACTGCCGTTATTGCTGCAATTTGTCTAGCCACAATGCCCAGAGACATAAGATGTAGCATTAAATTCAGTGCATCAGATGGTGTCGTCTTCAGTGCGGCTGTGATGCACAAAAAAGTCATCCTTTGGATCCGGTTAAGTATTGAGCGCCGTCCACCAGACCACAACACCATAGTGCATTATAGGTCTGACAACTGCAGTATTGAATGACATACGGTCTAAGCCCTCAACTTTTGCCAACGGCTCTCTTGCAGATGTATAGGGCTAGAGTTGCCTTTCTCGCCCTTTCCAAAATTTTGGATTTGAAGTTCGATTTCCTGTCTAGCAAAACACCCAGGTTTTTTGGGCTTTCAGTAAATGGAACATAATCTCCTTCCAAGGAGACAAATGCCACTGTAGGTAGTTTGTATCTCCTACTGAACAGAACTACACATAGCCAAGACCACTTTCATTAGTCCATTTCGCTGTTGCATGTAGAGCTTCCTGAAGTATATCTCTAAGAGTGCTGGGAAACTTTTCCCTAACCGCAGTTGTCACATTATCATCAAACGGGACCACTTTTACACCCTTTTCTTCCAGAGACAGTAATACAATATATTTTTAATGGCTATATTCCAAACTATAAGAGACAGTACACCTCCTTTAGGTGTTCCTCTGCTGACCCATATTTTTGGATCCAGAGATCCCAATCCTACCGTAATGTATATTTTTGTAGGCAAGTTATAAATTAACATTCATACGGTAGAGTTGATGCCTAGAAACTTCAACTTCTTCATGATTGACGTCGGTTTAACATTATTAGAGGCAATTTCAATGTCAAGAAATGCAACCATTGTATATTCCTTGACAGCGAGAGAAGCCTATATAGAATAGGCGACCAGGTCGTGAATGGCTTTTTCAATGGATTTGCCTTTACTACAATATATGCATGCTGCGGCCGAGACAGATGATCTCGAGGGATCTTTGCCCTAAGATATGTTTCTATCAACCTCTTCAACATGAAGGATGACAGGCTAAACGGACAAAAATCTTTCGCCTTCGTGTGGTAAGGTTTTCCTGCTTTCGGAATACGTGACATTCGTGTCCTCCATTCCGTTATGAATTTCTACAACTGTCCCAAGTACGGTCTTATTCATATTATCCCATAAATTATCCCATAAATGCTGCAAATTTTGTCCAGTTTGGCTGGAATTCGGCATATAATGTTCTATTAATACTTACAACAACCAAGTATGGACCAAATAGTTCTATAACCTGATATACAATAGCTACCATATAAACCGATTTCCGGTTTTGACTTCTTGACCCTCTGGAACCCGCAATGTTTGTCCAAGCTTGCATCCGACGTTGACAACTCTGGGCAAAATATATAATTTAAATTTGTATGAAAAATAAAGCAGGGTTTCGGCCGAGTACCAGTGTTAGCATAGAATAATTGGAAGTTGATTTGGTTCAGTTCAGAAACATTGTTCCGAGTCGTCCATTACTGCTGAGTTAAGGCAATATGAATTTTGCCCGTGCTGATTTTTCCATCAGAGGATGAGTAGCTGTCTCGCCCTGGTGGAGGTTTATCTGGATGACCTCAATCATTGGTCCTCGATTAAATGGGCTTTTTGGGAGTGGGTGATTGTTTCATCGTTCACTCCCTCTTCTTTAGGCTGCGTTGACTTTCCTATCACTGCGCTCTATTAGGTTGCCTATCCTAGTCATCCGAATCTTGATAATGTCGGTAATGGTTGTATAGTCGGGTCCCTGTTTGTTAGGCACCATCGAGTTTCTCGTCCCTACATTGCCTGTTGTTCTAATATTAAGATCTTTGCCTATCTTAGTCTTCCAAATCTTGAGTAAATGGGCTGCGTGGGGGTAGGTGCTGGATTCATCATCCGCTCGCTGTTCTTCAGGTTGCATTGACTTTCCTGTCACTGCACTGATGTTTCATTATAAGGTTCTTTGCCTATCCTGGTCTTTCGATTCTTGATAAAGTCGGTAATGGTTCTATCGTCGGATCCCTGTTCTTTCGGCTGTGTTGGGTCGGTCACCCCTGCGCTGTCTAATGTTTTAGTATAAGTATCTTTGCTTATCCTTGTCTTACCATTATTGGGACAGTCAGTGATGATCTTGTCGTCAGCCCCTTGTTTGTTAGGCGGTATTGAGTCACCTGCCACTACAATGCCTGATGAAAAGACAGCCTAGCTCCCGTAGTTCGCCATGCCTTTAGTCTTAGCCAAACTTGTCATGGAGACTTGATCAATGCCAACCACAAGAAGAGTTCCTTCCTCCTTCTCCTCCCTGTGGAAGACCTCCCACTTCTCTGCGACCAAACTTTGGTTTTGCTTTCCCAAGAATCCTAACATGCGTTCCGTAGTAAATTTACTGTCCCATCCCTTTATGAAGACCGTCGCCTTTGTGAGTTGGGAGAATTCCATCTTACTCACCAGATCGAGCTTTGCGCCCTCCCAGGGAGCGTGAATACCTCCGACGAGCTTTTTGACGGTATCCATACGTTCTGCCGACTCAAAACGCAGCGTAAAGATGTTCCCTCTATACTCGCAGCTCATCATTTGTATAGGTGGACCCTTTACAGAGTTCTACCCGTGCTCCAGATCCTCCACTTGGGACCGATGGTCTGGTGGAATCCTTCTGGCTGCACAGCCGGTATTGATGACTGCATAAGTCAGCTCATCTCTGTTGTGCTTGCTTGCGACCATATTCCCCTTTCGTGGTGGCTGTGGCCTCTTTTTGAATATCACAGTCCTCCATGAAGACTCAGGAGCCGCGCGTGCTTCCTTCATTCCTGTTCCGACTTTGTCTACCTCCGCAAGACTCTGTCTCAAGTCTCCATTGCGGGAGGGCTTGCTTGGGTTTCCCAGAGTACTTGAAAGCGGGGATCACTTTTTCTTCTTCAGCATCTTAACAATGTTATGCTCTTCGGGAGATCTGATTCTCTTTCCAGTTTCCGTAGATGTGCTTGGAATGTCAGTTCAATCCCTTCCAGCATTCTGCACTTTCGCCCGATTACGCTGCCTGTACATACTCCTTTGTCTCCTTCGTCGTGGACCGGATCGCTTTCTCGGTCTGCTTGTGAGCTTAGCAAAGCCATCGCTCACTTCTGCTGTCATCCCGATGCCCTCATCCTTCGATTCTTTGACCCGATCGCTGTCTTAATCCGAGTCGGAAACACCACATTTACTTAAAGGCTGGGAACGAACTGTGCATATCTCTGGTTTATCCGTCTCTTCCTCATTTGTTAGTCTGACGACTAGTTGTGCGCTGGAAACATTACTCTCGGCCATAAGTGTCAAGGCTCACGCACCTGTAGGAGGGGGAGGACACCATGCTACGGTCTGACGCCACCACCGCAGCTATTGGGTGTTTGGAGTCCATTTTGAGCCTACTTCAAAAAAGGCTTTAAAATTTTTCGTAATAAATAGTACCTAATCCGAAATACGGATATCTTTCTTTTAGGAGCAAAATGAAAACACGTCCGCTCCACTCAACTGCTACTTAATGAAGTATTTGTATTCTTGATGTTCTTGAGTCGATTTAGCCTTGTCCATCACATTTCCAACACATTAAAATTTTTCCCTTACCGACACACTGTACCCCTGAAATTAAAAAAAAATAAATAAATGGTAGTAAATGATTTAGTCTCAGAATGGGAAGCAGAAAGGAAAGCAGAAGGACAAACTGCTATAGCGAGGGTGCACAACATCTGTTTTAGACATCTTTTAATAAAAATTTCATCTTTATTACAAAACAATTGTTTTATGTATGGCTTTTGTGTTTGTGTGGTAGTGGGCATGATTTCCACATGTCTGTGTGTGCGCTCTGTGCGTATCCTTGCTCTCAGTGGGATCCAATGGCAGTTGGGATGGCCATACAGTCAGCTAGCCAACCATTTATTCAGCTTCATATAGGCAGCTAAAAACTTTTTATGGCCAACTTTGATTTGATGTGCTACTCTCAGTTACCCCTAACCTCCGCCCAATCCCCCCTTTTTCTACAACTCTTATCTGATGATGAGGGAGGATGAATTTATTTTGTAAGCCATAAGTTAAGTTGGCCTAAGTGTTAACAATAATTTGGCCAAAAGGAGAAATCACAGTCAAAGTCGACGGGTGGTCCCAAGGAAGTAATTAAAATGTTACATTATTGTGATTTAATGCGTATCATCACAGTGTGGTATGAATGAATAATGAATTAAGGGGAAAGCTTAACTGTTGTCTTTGAAATGAGATGGGGATACAATAGAAATAAGTCGTCTTTGTAGTGTGATAGTGATGAGAGGGGAAAATTTCGAAAATTGACGACAACGTGATCTTTCAGTTTATTTTTCGTAGAACTGCTAAAATAATTAGGGAATTAAAGGGACAGTTTTCGAAATGTTTTCAAACTCTTTCATTAGTTTTGATAAAGCAACTTTGTTTTAATTTTTAGTTGATCCAATTAAGAAAATGATTGAAAATTTTCAAAATTTTCAATTAATTTTGTAATTGATAATAACAGATAAGAAAATGATTGAAGTTTTTTCAAACTTATTTTGAAATCCGGTTCGTAGAATCGGCTACCATGGGATTGCTATAAATTTACCAAAAAGTGGGACGCATGGACCTTTGAAATCTCCTTCCAGTTATATGGAAGGGAACGATATGTAGTATGGGCTTAAGTAAAATCAATTGAAGGCTACATATAAAGAAGGGGAATAGGGTCTAACACCAATTTGTATTTAAAAAAATTCTCTATTCAATCAAAAAATATTGAAAAGTAAAAAAAATTTCAATTACGATTGTGATTGAAAATTCCTTCAGATTCAGTTAAATAATTAATTGAGTCAATTATTTTTTTTTTTAATTTATCCCAAATCTATAATTGTTGTCAATACCACTCCCCTGCGTTGGTTAATGCTTCGTATAGGGTCCCCACCTAAGTGCCGGTATCTGTTAGCCGCGAAAGCCTGGCAATGACATCGAAAATGCTCCAACGCACAGTGGTATAAAATCCAAAAAAATGTGCCATTTGTGAACGGAGAGAGGTAACTTTGAGCCAATCTCGGCCAAAATTTCAACACACAAAAATTAAAGTCGAATATCCCCGGAAACAGTAGAAATATTGTGTACCTCAAGCGGAAGTTTTTTGTAGGGATTTTTCATCACTATCTAGCAAAATAAACATTTTAAAAATCGGACTACAAATGAAGATTTGCAAGCCCGAACAATTTTTCAAAATAGTAAGGTAACTAATTTAAGGGGCCTGTCAAGAAACGCCCGCCCAGGTCCTTGAAATTTTTCACTTGATCTCGATAACACTTCAGCTCTAATTATTCCAAATTTCAAAGAGTTATCTGTATCCGTTCCGAATCGGCATTTTTTTATTAGTTTTTTTTTCGATTTTATTCCACTGTGCAATGTCTTAGCTTCTCACCTGCCGCACCGGTTTTGTTCAAGTGAGCTCGAGGTCCAATGTATACAGTTTTATTACCGAAATCTATACTGACTTTCTTATTTTCTTTTAGTAATAGAAGCTTCTTACGATCCGGATCTCCCCATAGAATTTACCTCGTCCTGCCGACCGTTTCGTGTTTGTCGCCCACGCCCCTAACGCGGTCGATCAGAATGGCTTTTGTTTAACCAATTTTATTGACAACAGTCCTCTGGCCTTCACTTGCCAAATCGTCTGCTCTATAATTCGCTCTTACTTCGCTATGGCCCAGCACCCAAACAATGCGGGTCTCTTCAGAGAGGTCGTTCATCTTCTTATAGCACTCAAAGTTTGTTCGAGACCCCACCAGGGCGGTTGTTATTGCCCTGATGGTTAGTTTTTTGTCCGTAAAGATGTTCAAAGACCTGGATCTCCCCATAGGATTTTGATAGTCCTACCGACCCTTTCTTTGTTCCCCAGTGTTACATGCAGCTCGTCGCCTACGCCCTTAACTCGCACAACGTTGAACCGAATGGATCGGGTTAGCCAAGTTCATTGACGGCAGTCCTCTGGAGTTTTTTGTCATATCGTCTGATCTTTCACTATTCTTTACTCCGCTATGGCCCGCTAGCCAAACGTTAGGTATTGTGCCATTCCCAGAGAAGGCGTTAACATCCTTCCGGACGGATCTCAGCCTACAGAACCGTATTATGGTCAGTCAGTCGAAAATAGGTCTCAGTCCCTGGGTTCTCAAAATGGACCCCAGGCCCACTCCGTCCAATAGCCTTGAATAGCATGATCTTCCAGATGGTAATACCCGAGTTCCCTTAATCCATGACCGTGCCGCTGGCAGCAATGCCTCGCACTCGACCTCAAGTGTCATCTCAGGTATCCGATTGGAAACCTCTTCCATTCCTTTCAGGTTTTCTATTGTCGCCTCGATTATACCGCGATGGTATGATGGGTGTGTGATTTTAATGTTGTTCAAAAACACCAATGACATCATGTACACTTGGTTTGTTCGAGTGTCCACTTAAAAAAGTTAATAAAATTATGCACAAGGCAATTAATTATGTTTTTTTTTTGTGGAGTTAAAAAAATATAAACGTTATTTTTCTTGTAATTATTAATGATGCTGTTGTTGATTCTGGTGATGGTTTCATTTGTTATTTGTATTTTTTTTTTCTTTTGATGGCATTCATGGCATCGAAAATCATTGTCTATCATACGCACTGCTAAATTAATTAAATGTATGAAATGATTTATTTTAATCATTTAAATGTTATCGAAAAACACTTTGTAACAAGAACACTTTGTAAATAGATTTTAAGCCTGTGCTATATATGGTTATATCCACACACCTTCTTTCAACCTAACCTAACCATATATAGCACAGGCTTAAAATCTATTTACAAAGTGTTCTTGTTACAAAGTGTTTTTCGATAACATTTAAATGATTAAAATAAATCATTTCATACATTTAATTAATTTAGCAGTGCGTATGATAGACAATGATTTTCGATGCCATGAATGCCATCAAAAGAAAAAAAAAATACAAATAACAAATGAAACCATCACCAGAATCAACAACAGCATCATTAATAATTACAAGAAAAATAACGTTTATATTTTTTTAACTCCACAAAAAAAAAACATAATTAATTGCCTTGTGCATAATTTTATTAACTTTTTTAAGTGGACACTCGAACAAACCAAGTGTACATGATGTCATTGGTGTTTTTGAACAACATTAAAATCACATAACACATCCTACGCATTGCCTCTGATAGTGATATGCCCTATACACATGTATATAAAATTTAATTTTTATTGTTTTTGCTTTTCTGCCGCCATAACTCTTTACATTAATTCTGTTGCTGTTGCTGTTTTGTTTTTTTTTCCAACTCAGTCATTAATTGATTATTAATTCAGTTGTTTGTATTTTTACTAGAGATGGAGTTAATTGCTGGCAATTATGTCCGTTTCTCACATCATCATTACAAAATAATCCCATTTAATCGATCAGAGAATATAATTTAGGGATTTTCATTGATTGCATTGGCAACCAATGAGTATTGTAACCTGCACAAAGTGCAAAAAAATTATTTAATAATAAACGGTTGAATGGCCACACTTCTTAACCCCTTGCTTGCATCGTTAACCCCTTCACTACCGTATTAAAAGTATATTGGGTGTCCTCCCTAGAGGAATTGGGTGTAAATGGAGTCAATTCAACGAAAAATTACCAATGAATGAGTTTTTAGAGAATAAAACAATTGGCTTCAAATCTATCACAGATACTGGGGGATTGAGAGCGGGTCATATTGGTTCCCCATATATACCGATTAGCTGATATGACTTCTTAAGCTCCTAGAGGTCGAAATTCTTAAATTACTTCGCTGAAATTTTGCAGATTGACTACAGTGGTAACTTTGAACTTACATGCAAAGCTTGGTCGAATTCTTACTATAGCCTGATATAGCTCCCATATAAAGTGATCAACCCATTTGATGTCTTGTCTTTTAACACTCAGGGATACATGTGCAATCCCACAAAACCCATGCGGTTGGGGCGCTGGGCCAGTAACCCACGCCCGGAAAACTGAGAACTACTATGAGAAACAAAGGAATAGTAAAAACGGACCCCCCAACGTTGAAGATCCAAGTAAACGAAAAAAGCACCATGATTTGCGTATCTGCACCTGGAATGTCCGCACTCTTTATAGAGAGGGTGCAGTATTCGCGGTGGCGGATGTGTTAGAGAAGTACAAGGCAGATATTACCGCCTTACAGGAAGTGCGATGGACTGGGAATGGCGTCACTACAACACCGTGACGAGCTATACTCTAGCTGCTATAACACGAGGCATGAATTTGGCTGTGGACTTGTGGTTAGTCGGAGACTGAAACACCTTGTCTTCAGCTTTACTCCGGTGGATGAGAGGCTAGCCACAATCCGCATAAAAGCCAAATTCTTCAACATCAGCCTTATTTGTGCCCATGCCCCGACGGAAGACAAAGACGAACAGACCAAGTATATTTTTTACGAGCGCCTAGAGAGAGAATATGACCGCTGCCCCGCCCATGATATTAAAATCGTTTTGGAAGATCTTAATGCGAAAATAGGGAAGGAAGAAATTTTTGGTCCAACGAAAGTCGGAAAGTTTAGCCTCCACGAGATAACGTCCAGTAATGGGTTGAGGCTGATAGATTTCGCCCCAGCAAAAAACATGGTAGTTAGCAGCACCAGATTTCAACATAAAAATATCCACAAAGCCACATGGCTGTCACCCGATCAAAACACGAGAAACCAAATCATCCAGCGTGTTAGATGTACGATCGATCCGTGGAACGAATATAGTTTCGGATCATTACCTCGTTGCAGCAAAGGTTCGCATCCGTTTGAACATAGCGAGGAAAGTACGATCTGACACTGCACGGATGCTGGACATTGAAAAGCTGCAAACATAACAAGCGGCCACTCGACTGACCCAACTGTTTGATGAAAGCACTCTTTGTTTCGATTATATAATGGCGCAGTTTCAAACTATAGCCCACTCCATGGAAAATGCCTCAGAACCTCAGCATACTATGTCCCGTACACAAGAAAGGAGACCAGACGGAATGTGCCATCGCATACAAGATACTCTCGGGCGTACTGTGTGAAAGATAAAAACATAAAGTCAATGAGATAATTGGGCCCTATCAATGCGACTTTAGACCTGGTAAAACCACCAGATATTCACACTGCGGCAAATACTGGAAAAGACCCGAGAAGGACAAATCAACACCTACCATCTCTTTGTTGACAACAAAGCCGCCTTCGATACCCCTTTACGTTCAAAGGTATTTCAAGCCATGTCTGAGTTTGGTGTCCCTGCAAAATTAATAAGACTCTGCAGAATACACTTGCTGCGTTACGCGTTCCTCAGTAAGAGTAGGAAAGAATCTCTCCGAACCATTTAATTCCAAACGAGGTTTCAGACAAGGAGACAGCCTTTCGTGTGATCTCTTTGATATCCTGCTGGAGAAGCTTATACGAGATGCAAATGTGAAGAGATATGGTACACTATTTACAAGAGAACACATGCTACTCGCCTATGCCGACGACATCCATATCATAGGTCGGTCACCGGATGTAGTAACTGCAGCCTTTGAAAGAATCGAAAGAGAGTCAGTGAAAATAGATCTGGCAGTAAATGGAGATAAGACGAAATGGATGGTTTCAACTCCCAAAAAGCCTAGCACGACCGACCAGATAAGTTGGGAACCACAACTTTGAGACAGTCAGTAACTTTATCTACCTCGGCACCGCCGTAACCGAAACGAATGACACCAGTTTTGAGATTAAGCGAAGAATAATACTGGCAAACAGATGCTACTTTGGACTAAGTAGGCAGTTTAGAAACAAGGCAACCTCTCGACAGACGAAGATTATACTATACAAGACATTGCTGTTATATGGTTCTGAGCAGATGAGGCAGTGCTTGGAGTATTTGAGAGACTTTAACTTTAACGGAGAATATAGGCGACGTATGAACCACGAGCTGTATGAAGACGATAGCATAGTTACACGCATCAAATTACATCGGCTACATTGGCTAGGTCATGTTGTCATAATGGATGAAGAAGCTCCAGCAAAGAAGTCTTTTTGAAGCAATCACGGTGGTACACGCAAACCGGGAAGACCAAAAGCCCGATGGAAAGATCAAGTTGTGGGAGACACCTCGAAACTTGGTGTCAGAGATTTTAGAATGAGCGCAGAAGATCGAGGCGCTTGGAACGCTATTCTACGTTCGGCTAGTGGAACAAATATTCTGTCATAGCCAATTAAAGTAAAGTAAATAAGTTTGTTCTAACGATGTCCACTGCATGCCACATAATTATTTTGGAATACATTACACTCATATTAGGATTCATTTCTAATATTTGTATAAATTTTACAAACAATACTTCTTCTTTATATAAAACAAATAAGAGCGTGCTAAGTTCGGCCGGCTCGAATCTTATACACCCTCCACCATTTGTCGAGTTCTACGCGCTGTATCTCTTTTTAGGCAAACAAAGGATATTGAATAAGAACTGTTATGCTATTGGAGCTATATCATGTTATGGTCCGATTCGGACCATAAATGAATGCTGAACATTGTAGAAGTCATTGTGTTATATTTCATATCATTCGGATAAGAATTGCGCCTTGTAGGGGCTCAAGTAGCAAAATCGGGAAATCGGTTTATATGGGAGCTGTATCAATCTATTGTTCGATTCGGACCATATTAGACACGTATGTTGAAGGTCATTAGAGAAGCCGTTGTAGAAAATTTCTTCTAAATCAGATAACAATTGCGCCCTCTACATGCTCAAGAAGTCAAGATTCCAGATCGGTTTATATGGCAGCTTTATCAGGTTGTGTACCGATTTGTGCCATACTTAGTTATTGGAAGTGACACCAAAACACCACGTGCAAAATTTTAATGAAATCGGAAGAGAATTGCGTCCTCTAGAGGCTCAAGAAGTCAAGACCCAAGATCGGTTTATAAGGCAGCTATATCAAAATATTGACCGATTTGGCCCATTTACAATCGATTTGGCCCATTGACCGATTGGCCCATTTACACTAATGAAAAGTATTTGTGCAAACTTTAAAGCGGCTAGCTTTACTCCTTCGAAAGTTAGCGTGCTTTCGACAGACAGACGGACGAACATGGCTAGATCGACTTAAAATGACATGACAATCAAGAATATATATACTTTATGGGGTCTCAGACGCATATTTCGAGGTGTTACAAACAGAATGACAAAATTAGTATGACCCCATCCTATGGTAGAGGGTATGAAAAGATTGTTAACCAATCCTGATTTATTTAGCGCCTTGAGCAGCATGAATATGGCACTGTCCCCAATACATAGGGAGACATCCACTCTGGATTTTTCTGTTGTCTAGCTGGGGTTTTTATTGATCGGGACCAGCGGTATCTCCGTGCCTGCCCAAAGAAGGTCAAGGCAATTGATGCAAGTCGAAAGAAAGCTTAACGATTTTCCATCACAGTAGCCAATGACCCTGATGCCTTCACACTCCTTGTAGGAAACTTCGTTATGCAAAATTTTAACGTTTCCTTCATTATTTATCCCAAGAAAGATATATACGTTTGAAATCCTTTTGCAGTTTTTAGGCTTGAAAACTAGTTGCAGTCCTTTTTTATTTTTCATTACCATACATACCCACACATGCTAATGCCAATTTATATTTAGCCAAGTTTTAGTTGACTGTTACAGCTTCCAAATGCCACACAGAGAAAAGTTGAAATCAACTCGTCATGTTTAAATTGCTTGTTTTCGTTTGCAAAAATCATTTTATGAAATGCCTCAAGGTTGAAAGTCATTTTTAATTAAACTAAAAATTCTAATGTCTGTTTTTGGCACTTGCATGCCAAGTCATAAACTGAAATGCGAAATGTCTAACGAAGCAACCAGCAAATATCCGACTCCATATTATCCCAAAACTCATTGTACAGTATATGAGTAACAACAACAGCTGAAACATGCAAGCAAGTCGGGCGACTAAATGATGGAGGTGGTTTTTTGTCGGAGCATTTTTTGTGGTATGAAGAATGGGGCTGGTCATCATTCAACAGAGGATTATGAAAAACAATTTAACGGGATTTACAGATGCTTCAGGTAATTTCTAGGAATAATTGCCATGCTGTCACGAAATCTGGTATAGGTTTCCTGGAGCGAATGTTACTTTACAATGGAATTACTTTTTGGTATTGTTATCAAATGCAGGTATTTCGGGGAGTCAATCATAGAATTCGTTACTTTTATTCTTTACATCCGCTAGCTAATAAATATTTTATTTTATTTTTGTGAAGAGGACATTGCATTCTATATGAAAATGAATTTGAAGACAAAATTTTTTTGAAAATTTTTTGTTGAAATTTTTTTGGCTCTAGCAGTATGCTCATTGGTTATATCTACCGACCTAATACTATGTTACATCATCTATTTGGATCGGGCTTACAACATACTTGATACTATATTGATATTGTTATTGAGTTAAGAAAGCACTTTTGAGGAACAGGTGAGTGGAGCGGATGTGTTTCATATCGCTCCTCAAAAAATATATACATCTTAGAATGGGACTAGTTATCACGCAAAAATGTTAAAGCTTTTTAGGAGTGGGGTCAGAATGGGCTTAAAATGAACAGATCGTAGCATATTGTCCGCCACTCCTACAGGTGTGGGTGCCTTGGCACCTGAAGTTGAGAGTAATGCTTCAAGCGCACAACCATTCGTCAGACTAACAAATGATGAAGAGACGGATAAACCAGAGGGGCCAAGGCCAAGTTCGTCCCCAGCCTTTAAGTACTAAACTACTAAATTTCCGATAAAAATTCCATTAACTTACAGGGGATACGTCTTTCATATCAATAAGTGCAGTCCGATTAAAGTTTAAGCTCAATGATAAGAGGCCTTCTTTTTTTATGCCTGGTCAGAACGGCGTGCCGCATAGCGACACCACTTGGTTGAGAAGTTTTAACATGTCTGGATACCTTAAAAATTTAATCAGCATTAGTAAGTGGATAACCACCACTGAAATTTTTGCTGATGTTCACGCAGGGATTTGAACCCAGGCGTTCGGTATCATAGGCGGACATGCTAACCTCTGCGCCACGGTGGCCTCCAAGCCTTTAAGTAAAGGTGGTATTCCAAATACAGATTCAGACAGCGATAGTGACAATGAAACAGTCATGCCAGCCGGATGGAGAGATTAGATCAGCAGGATGTCGGCAGCAGTGAGCGATGGAGGGCTTTGCTATGTTCACAAGAAGACCGAGAAGGCAATCCAGAGTTGGACAAAGGAGACTTAAGTGCATGCAACAGCAGCGCAATCGGGCAAAAGTGCAGGATGCTGGTAAGGATAAAATTGAAATTCCAACCATTTCTGCGGAAGCTGGAAATAAAATCAAATCCCCAGATGAGCATAACACTGCTAAAGCGCTGAAAAAGAAAAAAAAAGAGCTCCAAATCCTTGGGCCAACAAACTCCTTGGACCAACGTTATATAATATTCAACAACGACTTGCTTTATAGATGCACGAGTCAATGTGCAAATTAAAACGTGATCTTTCATCCAAAATAACGCCAAGATCAGTAAAGGAATCTACGTTATGCAATTTATAATAGTCACCTAGAACAGGTCTATCCCTGAAAAGAAATAGCTTCTTGCTCTTTTTAAGGTTAAGCGCCATGCCATCAACACTGCACCAGTCCACCAGAGAGTGCAGATCGCTCTGCAAGCACAGTGACCGATATGGAGAATCCAAATTACAAAACAGCTTCACATCATCTTCGAACATTAAAATCCTTGAAGACTGAATTACTGATGGAGAATCATTCAAGTAAAGAACGAAGAGCAATTGACCTAAATGGAGTCTACATGGACGAGTGTGACTTTCAAAAGGACACCACAGAATGGAAAGATGACCGCTGAAAATGTCAACAGCCGCCTTCTTAAGCCAAAGTGATCAGAAAGCACAACAGAGACGAGCTGACATATGCAGTCATCAATATCAGTTGTGCCTTCGGTAGGATTCCATCAGATCATCAGTCCGTAGTAGAGGATTTGGTTAACGAGGGCATTTTTGGAACTTGTGTTGAACTCTGAAGAGGAAAATTGAGATGCGAATATAGAGAGGACATGATGATACTGCGCTTCGTGTCAGCGGAATGTATTGATGCCGTCAAAAAATCTCATCGGAAGTATCCATAATCCCTGGAAGGGCGCAAGGGTGTCGACCCTTGGTGAGAAAGATGGACATCCTTTAGCTTACAAAAACGACGGTCTTTATCAAGAAATTTGACATCAAATTCGCTACGGAATGCATGGTAAATTCTTAGGCATGCAACACCAAGGTTTGGTCGCAGAGAAATGGGTGGAGAAGGAGGAAAGAACTCTGCTTGTAGCGGACATTGATCAAGAATCCTTGATAAATTTGGCTAAGAGTAAAGCCATGGCGTTCCACCCGTCCAAGGCTGCCTTTTTCAAGATTGGGAAGACTAGGATAGGCAAAAATCTTTATATTGAGACATAAGGTAGTACAGTGACAGAAGACTCAATATTGCCTTACCCACAGAGGACCGACGACGAGACCAACAAAGACTTTCTCAATATTGGGAAGAGTATGATAAGCAAAGATAAAACAGCAGGCAGTGCAGTGACAGGAGCCTCATCCTTATGATTAGGGAGCTGACGATGGATCCATCACCGATTCTCTCAAGTTTTGGTAGACTAGAATAGGCAAAGATCCTAATAATAAAACATCAGCAGTGCAATGACAGGAGATTCAATATGACCTATAACACTCAATAAAGGTAACACCGCTACCATTGTTAAAAGAAGAAGGTTAGAGATGTAACAACACTAAATTTCCCATGAACATTCCACTAAGGAAACAAGGGATACTTCTTTCGCATCAATGAGTGCAGGCCGATTAAAGTTTTTGGTCATTAATAAGTTTTAACATGGCAGCATAGCTCACCTTATATATTGCCAGCATTAGTAAAGAGATAACCACCGCTAAATATTTTTCTGATGTTCACGCCGGGATTTGAACTCAGACGTTCGGCGTTATAGGTGGACATACCAGCCTCTGGTCCACGGCCGCTTCTTTAGATTTGAACATATTTTCAGAAAATCTAATCGATTTGGTTCAAGATTGACAGCGCCGAACCCGATAAACTTCCAACACCAACTCGACAAAATTCGGAAGACAATTTAAAGGAAGACTAGAGCAACAAACTTTGAATTGTCCAAGCATAGATGACATTGGCGACAATGTCAACAGGGCTACAGGATTGATATAGTGTGGTGCTTCGAAAATAGTTGTTCTCTTCGAGAAAGGAATTCAGCCCAAGAAAAACCCTAAATGACCGGGGAGATTCGCAACATTGGGAAAGTGGTCCGCAGAATGTATAACAGAGCACGCCATAAAAGAGGAACTTTAATGGGATGTGTATTACAGACGACTCAAGGAATACAATAAGATTTTCAGAGCCGCTAAACATGCCTCCTGGAAGCTTTTCTGCGAAGGGAACAACATGAAACCATTTCTTTGAAAAACCCATGACCAAACTGAATTGTTGGTAGACGGTATGGAAGTGAGAGCAAAGACAACGGAGGATATTTTGAGGCTTCTGGATGTTTTGAAACCCATTTTCCACAGGATACGACGAGGCTCTCAGAAAAATTGGAATTTTGGAACAATGTGATTGATCGAAGGGTTTTCATTACAGACTTCATGGTAAAGGAATCTTTAAGAAACTTCTACCTTCTTATGGAATATTTTCGGCGCTACTACAGAGGTAAGGGGAGTACCTGGTGCCCTCGCAGCATGTGGAGGACTTGCATATACTCAGAAAGCCTGGCAGAAGGCAAGGGTGGTATTAATAACCAAGTTATAGCGTCAAGCCAAGTTTTGCGATACCTAAGTCATACGGACCTATAAGCCTTATACCCTTTCTACTTAAAGCACTGGAACGCATTGTGAATCCTATGATAATGAGTAGGACATTCAACGAACTGCTCATGCTCCCTATGTCAAGGGAAGGTAGATGGAAACTGCCCTGCACGTAGTTGTGCATAAAATAGAAGAATCTTTCGATGCTAAGACGTACACATTGTCGGTATGTATTGACTTCGAGGGGCGTTTAACAATGTATTGACCGACACACTGATGTGGCGCAAGGTATTTCATCGCCACTCCTTTGGTTAACCGCCATAAATGACCTATTACGGATCTTGGTTGACCGCAATAAATAACATATACGGATCGTGACTCAAGAAAGATTTGAACCCGACTGATACGGAGAGAAAAGACCTATTTGCTGGAGCTTCTTCATTTATTTTGACAACTTGACCTAGCCAACGCAACAGTTGTATTTTGATTCGTTTAACTATGCTATCGTCGTCATACAACTGGTGGTTCATACGATGCCTATTCCCCATTAACGCAGACTGGGCCATATATTTTACAAAGTATTATTCTCTCAAACACTCCAAGTGCCAGCTCATCTGCTTCTGCAAATACCCATTCGGAGCCCTACAGCAGCACGGGTAGTGTAAGTATCTTGTATAGTACAATTGTCATCCGGTGAGATATGGCTTAGCTCCACAACTGCTTCCTAATCCAAAGTAAGCATCTGTGAGCCAATATTATCCTTCAATTTATTTAAAAACTGGTGTCATTTGTTTCGGTTACGGTTAAAGTTGCTGACTAGCTCAAAGTTGTGGTTCCCAATTTTCTCCGTTTTCTTTATCTGATCGGGTTTACAGGGCTTTGTGGGAGTTGATATCAACCACTTTGTCTTATTTCCATTTAATGTCAAACCCATTTTCGTTGATTCCCTTTCGGTACTTTCAAAGGCTGCTATTGCTTCTTCCGGTGACCGGCATAGGTAAGAAGCATATGTTCTATTATGAGTAGTGTGACATACCTATTCACACCTGCATCTCGTATAATCTTCTTCAGCAAAATCAAAATCTCGTTTGGTATTGAACGGCTCGAAGAGGTTCTTTCCTATTTTAACTGATGAGCTTGTATCAGCAAAGTGTCAAAGTCGTATCAGTTTGCAGTGATATCAAATTCAGACATGCCTTGAAATGCCACCGCAGTGTGTATCAAGCCGAGATCCTTGCTATTAAGAAAGTGGCGGAATGATTAAAATATAATGTCATAACGACAATTGGCATAAATATCTTCTTAGGCAGCCATTAAATCCCTGTAGATTGTATTTCTGAACACAAAACCCCCCTCGACTGTTGCAGATCTCTCAGCGAGATGCCTGAACAGTTCAAAATTCACCTGTTCTGGGTGCCAGGCCACAGAGATATTCCAGGGAATTCTAAAGCAGACGAGCTTGCGAGACTAGGAACTTTCCTACACATTCCAGGGAAACTGAAATCTGTGGACACACCTATAGGCTAAGTTTTCAGAATCAGGCCCGAAGGACAACGAATGAAAGATGGTCACAAAGAGCAGACTATGTGTCCTAATCTGGACTTGAAGAGGTCTACCGCCTTGCTGTCACTGGAAAAAACAGACGTGTCAGCCATTGTGTCCGTCATGACAGGTCACCATCTAATCGGAAAACATGCTGACAGACTGAAGGTTGCCAGTAACGAGTTTTGCAGAAGCTGTGAGGACATCGAAGAAGAGGGGACTTTAGAACACCTTCTGTGTGTGTGTCCCACACTAGCAGTCAGAAGGAGTTCAACTTTAGGTTCTCAATTCTTTGAGAACCTGTCTGTTTTAGCATTCGCAAATTGTTGGGCTTTTTAAAGCGATCTGGATGATTCAACGATAGGAATTAGAAGCCATCTCCCTTCTTCTGTTCCTGTGGTACCACAATAGATGAAAACGTCTAAGTGAGTCTCAGACTGCCAGTTAAACCTAACCTAACCCATGGTGATGTGGAAGGCGTCATTGTAGTCAACCAAATTATGGTAGATTTTGATTTGTCCTTCTCTAGCCTTTTCTAGGATTTGGCGCTGTGTAAATTTATGGTCGATGGTGAATTTACCAGGTCTAAACCCGCATTGGTAGGGGCCAAATTATTTCGTTAACTTTAGACTTTAATCTTTCTCACAATACGCTCGATACAATCTTTTATGCGATGGGGAGGAGATTTATTTCTCTGTAATTGGCACATACCATCTCGTCCTTTTTCCTGTGTACAGGACATAGTATGCTGAGGTTCCAATCATGGGAAATGCGTTCTTCTAGCCAAATTGCGCAAACGAGTTGATGCTGAGAAAAGTTCAGCCGGCAACCCATCGGCTACTGGTGCCTTATTGTTTTTCACCTGGATTCACATTCTATACCATCATCAGGGATTGGTTCTGCGGTTGCCTCTTCGCTGCCAACGTCGGACATTAGCAGCTGGGTAAAATTTTCTTTCCACAATCCTCAGCACACTCATCTGTATCAGTTACCAAGTTTCCTTCTTTGTCTCTGCAGAAGATGTGACTGTACCAAAGCCAAAGGTTTGATGTTTGATTCTTTGGTAGACTTTTCGGACTTCTCTCTAGCTCCGGAACAACTCAATTCGCCCACACTTAGGTCTTTCCATTTCCCTCTTCTTCATGTAGAAAAGACGTTTCGCCTATCTCCTTTTGCCCCTATACCTCTCCTTTGCTTGGCGCATTGCTACTGACTGTAATGTTTCCCAGTGGCATATTCTTGGCTTCAGTAGCTTTTTGGTAGTTCTGGTTGTACCATGGGTTCCTTGGAGGAGGCTTTTGGCACCGAAGTACGGATGTTGCGGCTCTCTCCATGAAGCGGGTAACGGTTCGCCATTGCGCTGCTATACTATCGGGACAGGGAGTGCTATCTTCAAGCAATTGGCTCAGCCGAGTGGTTTATGAAGTTGTCCCTTGTAGTGGAGGCCACCGTAGCGCAGAGGTTAGCATGACCGCCTATTATGCTGAACGCCTGAATTCGAATCCTGGCAAGACCATCAGAAAAAATTTTCTGCTTTGGTTTTCCCCTCCTAATGCTGGCAACATTTGTGAGGTACTATGCCATTTAAAACTTTTCTCCAAAGAGGTGTCGCACTGCGGCACGCCGTTCAGACTCGGCTATTAAAAGGAGGACCCTTACCATTGAGCTTAAAACTTAAATCGGACTGCACTCATTGATATGTGAGAAGCTTGCCCCTGTTCCTTAGTGGAATGTTCATGGGCAAAATTAGCAATTTGCAATTTGTCTTGTTTGCAGCTTTCCGGCGTCCAGTTTCCTTGCAGCGTCAGATCGTACGTTTCTCGCCACAATAAGACTTATGCGAACCCTTGCTGCAATAAGTTAATGATCTGAATCGAATTTCACCCATCAGATCTATGCTGGCTGAATGCCTTCTATCTACTAAAACATGATCTCAATGACTTAAAGATCTGGGAGCAAGTTGCAAAATATGTGTTTACAAAAGCAATCTATTTTTCAAAAGGCGTTTTAAGGAGCACTGGGCCAGCTGGTAAGTCATAGATCCGATTTCGCCCAAATTTGAAACAATGGTCATCCCGGTAAATGAGTTGGTAGAGTGTTCTGATTACCAGTGCGGGGGTTGCGGGTTCGATTTCCACTAGAGTCCTGGTCCTGCGCTATTGTGGTATCACTATGAACTAATATAGTCTTAGTGAGTCTGTTTAAAAAATGGGCTGCCACTCTAACTTAACCTATTATCGGTGTATTAATCCCATCGAGATTTGCACCTAATATGGGTAAGATTGGACAGCGTTTGGACTTAGCTGTCACATAGATTGAGCTCCCGGTAAAGGTCCGATTTGGATAAAATTTTAGTCTATTTAAAAAATGGACTGCCACTCTAACTTAATCTATTATCGGTGTATTAACCCATCGAGATTTGCACATAATATGGACAAGATTGGACAGCGCTTGGACTTAACTGTCACATAGACCGAGCTCCCGATAAAGGCCCGATTTCGACAAAATTTGAAACGAATATGGTCCGCATTTTCTGTGGAAGCCACCGTGGCGCCGAAGTTAGCATTTCCGCCTTTAATGCTTAACGCCTGGGTTCGAATCCTGGCGAGAAGATCTGAAACAAATTTTCAGCGGTGTTTATCCCCTCTGAATGCTGGCGACATTTGTGAGGTATTTTGCCATGTAAAAACTTCTGCCCTAAGAGGTGTCGGTCTGCGGCACGCCGTTCGGACATTGAGCTTAAAGTTGAATCGGACAGCACCCATGGATATGTGAGAAGTTTTCCCCTGTTCCTTATGGAATGTTTCATTGGCAAATTTACATTTGTACGGTCCGTATCGGACAATTTTAAGGTAAAGCTGCCATAAAAATCGATCGGAACAACCACTTTTGTCATCACCACAATTAAAGGTGGTTGTTTAATCGGCCATCCTTAATTCATATTTACTCCAAAATTTGGCATTCATATTTTGTTTGCAATTACAGATTGTGCGCATTTTTCGTCATCGCCTTTTGCCTCCGTAGAAATGATTGACATTTTTTTGTTTTATGTTTTCTCAGTTGTTTTGTTGGCCACACAGCGCTAGCCACCATCATGACATGGCAGCGACAAAAAGGGTTGAGCCGTTCACACAAAGTTTGAATTAATTGAACGGTTAATTATGTTTGTATAGTAGTCGCAATGTTTGCTGTTGTTGTTTTAATTGAAATGCATATGGAAATGCTCTGCCTCGATTTTTGCATAAATGTTGAAATTATAATTGGTAATCTGAAAATATGCACATTTATTATTTGCTTTTTTTGTATGCAAATGTATAACCACAACAGCATTTTTGTTTACACAATTAATGATAGCAAATATGCTGATCATTTGGTTGGCTGAATTATTTTAACATTTGAACCACTAAACAAATAAATCTCTGAAATAAAACTAAAATAAATTCAGGGTTTTTATTTTGTTTGTTTTACCAATGGAATACCAAGCATAATTGCCATCAGGAAAGTGTGGTAAGTACGGCCCAGCCGAATCTTGGAAACTCGCCACCATGGATTCTACTAAAATGTAGATGAAGTCAGTTATTTGCAGGACACTTGTGTACTTAAAGTCTAAACAGAACTCTACATGCAAAATTTCAGCCAAATTGGACAACAATTGCGGTTTCCAGGGGCTCAAGGTCTCAAATCGGGAGATGGATCGTTTTTATGCTCATCATCGAAGGATGGTGGCATATGCATTTTGTCATTCCGTTTGCAACACATCGAAATATCCATTTCCGAACCTATAAAGTATTCTATTCTTGATCAGCTTAAAAATCTAAGACAATCTAGCCATGTCCGTTCGTCTGTTGAAATCACGCTACAGTCTTTAAAATAGAGATATTGAACTGAAACTTTGCCATGATTCTTTTTTTTGTCTATAAGCAGGTTATGTTCGAAGATGGGCTATATTGGACTATATCTTGCTATAGCCCCCATATATAGCCCCCATATATAGCCCCCAATCCGCCGAATTATTATCCGATTTTGCTGATATTTGGGACAGTGAGTTGTAAGGCCTTTCGACATCCTTCTTCAATTTGGCCCAGATCGGTCCAAAATTGAATATAGCTGACATATAGACCAATCTCTCGATTAAAGGTATTGGGTCCATAAAAGGCGCATTTATTGTCAAATTTCGCCGAAATTTCGGACAGTAAGTTGCTCTTCGATTACTTTCTGCAATTTGGTTTAGATCGGTTCAGATTTGGATATAGCTGCCACATAGACCGATCTCTCGATTTAAGGTTTTGGGCCTATACAAAGCGCATTTATTATCCGATGTCGTCGAAATTTGGGACAGTGAGTTAAGTGAGGCCCCTCGACACCTTCCTGGAATATGGCACAGATCGGTCCAGATTTGGATACAGCTGCCACATAGACCGATCTCTCGATTTAATGTCATGGGCCCATAAAAGGCGCATTTATAGTTCGATTTTGCCAATATTTGGGACAGTGAGTTGTGTTAAGCCAATCGACATCCTTCTTTAATTTGGCTCAGATCGGTCCAGATTTGGATATAGCTGCCATATTGACCGATCTCTCGATTTAAGGTTTTCGGCGCATAAAAGGCTCATTTATTGTCCAATTTCGCCGACATTTGGGACAGTAGGTTGCGTTAGGCTCTTCGATTACTTTCTGCAATTTGGTTTAGATCGGTTCAGATTTGAATATAGCTGCCACATAGACCGATCTCTCAATTTAAGGTTTAGGGCCTATAAAAAGCGCATTTATTGTCCAATTTCGCCGAAGTTTGAGACAGTGAGTTGTGTCAGGCCCTACGACATTCCTCTTCAATTCGGTTCAGATTTGGATATAGCTGCCATATAGACAGATCTCTCGAATTAAAATCTTGGGCCCATAAAAGGCACATTTATAATCCGATTTCGCTGGAATTTGACACAGTGACTTATATTAGGCTTTTCGGCATTCGTGTCGCATATGTTTCATATCGGTCCATATTTGGATATGGCTACCAAAAAGACCAATATTTTTTCTACAAAATTGAAGAATGACTAGTATTTATTTGACCTCTCTATATCCGTGTCGATGTTGATATTTTGATAAAATTAATGCGTTTCTACTTGTTGGCACTGTTGTTGGAAGTCATAACAGAACACTACGTGAAAAATTCACCCAAATCGGATATCAAATGCCACTCCCAGAGTCTCAAAACGTCAAATCTAGAGATTGATTTATATGAAAGCTATATCTGGGTTTAGACCGATTTGAGCTATACTTGTCATGGTTGTTGAATCTATGCCACCAAGCTTCGAGGTGTCTCCCACCACTGGATCTTTCCATCGGGCTTGTGGTCCTCCCGGTTTACGTGTCAAAGATTTATTTGCAGGAGCTTTTTCATCCACTCTGACAATATGACGAAGGCAACGCAGCCGTTGTATTTTAATGCGTGTAACTATTTTATCGCCATTAACGCAAACTGGTCCATAAGTTTTAGGAAAAATCTTTCTCTCAAACACTCCAAGCACTGCCTCGTCAACTTCACAAGTTTTCATAGCCATATAACAACACGAGTAATATCAGTGTCTTGTATAGTGTAATTTTCGTCTGTTGAGAGGTGGTCTTATTTCTAAACTGCTTAGTTATTCCAAAGTAGCATCTGTTTGCCAGTATTAATCTGCGCTTAATCTTAAAACTGGTGTCATTCGTTTTGGTTACGGCGGTGCCGAGGTAGATAAAGTTGCTGAGATCTCAAAGTTGTGGTTCCCAACTTTCTGGGTTTTCTTAATCTGTTCGGTTGTACAAGGCTTTTTGGGAGTGGAAACCGTCCGTCTTATCTCCATGACTGCCAGAGCCATTTTCACTGACTCCCTTTCGATTCTTTCAAAGGCTGCCATTACTACTTCCGGTGACCACATGATGGGTCGCTGTCGTCGGCATAGGTGAGTAGCTATTCACACCTGTATCTCGTTTAATCTTCTCCAGCTGAATATTAAGGAGATCACCCCATAGGCTGTCTCCTTGTCTGAAACTTCGTTTGGTATTAAATGGTTCCGAAGATTCTTTCCTATTCTTCAGCAAGTGTCATCCTGCACAGTCTTATAAATTTTGCATGTATACTAAACTCCCTAACTGAGTTTGGTGGCATGGAAAAGAATTAAGAATTGTGTAAGTAGCTCGGAATTCCTAATTTAGATTTTCTTTTTCGAGGTTATTTTTTTGTGTATTGAGAGCGCACAACAAGCCGATTACTGGCTTAGGTGTGTGTCCATCAGAGATGGCCTGTCAGAAACAGTGACGTATATGACATACATTTCCGACGTATATTACATACGTCGAAAACGTCGTAAACCTAGCCAAAAAACTAGGTTTCTGACAGAAAAAAAATTCGAACGAAAATATGTCGAATTTTTGATCTGATTAACTAAAAATTTTGGCATAAGATTTAACACTCCATGTACCATTTCACTTGACACTTCCTCAGATGTCATGCATTTTTAACATATGTCGTTTACAACAGCTTTCAAAAAGCAAATTAAAACGGGAGAAGCAAATAATTTTGCAAAAGGATACAAAATAATTGCAATTTCTAAATATAATTGATGAAAACTAATAATTTATTGATTTTTTGCTTCTCAAAAAAATCCTTAAACGTTACTTTATAAATTGACTTGAAATTTGCGTATATTTCCAATTTATTGTGTGAAAAATGTAAATGCAAAAATTAAAAAAAAAACTTAATATTTCTTTTATTGCGAAATTTTTTTACATATAAACTCTTCTATATACAACAAATAAGTGACAATAATATTTGTTAAAAATCAAACTTTTACACTGAGTTATTAAGGTTTATGACGTTTGCGACTTTTTCTACGTGTTATACAAGTATACGACGTTTTCGACTTTTACAACTTTTTGACAGTCGGAAACCTAAAAAATCGTCTTACGGACCATCTCTGGTGTCCATAGTGGCATGGGGCGGATTAATATTTTCACCCTCTTTTCAACCTCACCTAAACACAGAAATGACTTGAAATTTATTTGAACGTATGGGGCTGTAAAGGCGGCTTTGTAGTCAACAAAGGAATGGTAGGTGTTGATTTATCCTTCTCAAGTCTTTTTCAGGATTTGGCGCAATGTGAATATCTGGTCTACCGGGAAGACCAAAAGCCCGATGGAAAGATCAAGTTTTGGGAGACACCTCGAAACTTGGTGTCGGAGATTTTAGAATGAGCGCAGAAGATCGAGGCGCTTGGAACGCTATTCTACGTTCGGCTAGTGGAAGAAATATTCTGTCATAGCCAATTAAAGTAAAGTAAGAATATCTGGTCTAGGTTGGATCTACCAGGTCTGCAGCTGCATTGATAGGATCCAATTATCTCATTGAACTTAGGTTTTAATATTTCACACAGAGTATCTTGTATGCGATGGGGAGGAGATTTATTTCTCTGTAGTTGCACATTCCGTCTTGTCTCCTTTTTTGTGTATGGGACATAGTATGCTGCGGTTCCAATCATCGGGTATGCGTTCTTCTAGCCAGATTGCGCAGATAAGCTAATGCATTCGCCTTATCAGCGTGTCGCCTCCGGTCTTAAATAGTTCAGAGGGCAGCCCATCGGCTCCTTCTGCCTTGTTGTTCTTCAGCTGGGTCAGTGCTACGTGGACCTCATTCTGACTAGGAGTTAAACATTCTACACCATCATCAGAGATTGATTCTACGGTATTCTCCATCCTCTTCCCCGCCAACGTCGGACACTAGCAGTTGGGTAAAATTATCTCTCCATATCCTAAGCACACTATCTGTATCAGTTACGGGATTTCCTTCTTTGTCTCTGCTTAAGGATGTGCCTGTACCAAAGCCATAGGTTTGATGCTTAATCCTTTGGTAGAATTTCCGTACTTCATTCTGAATCCTGTACATCTCAATTCGCTCAGACTCACATCTTTATATTTCCTCCTTTCTGCGGAAAAGGAAAGAGAAGAATCTCTTGTTCTCCCGATAGCTCTCCTTCATCTGGCGCGATGCTACAGATTGCAAGGTTGCTCTATATGCCGCATTCTTGGCTTCAGTAGCATCTCGACACTCTTGGTTGTATCATGGGTTTCTTGGAGGAGGCTTGCGGTTGTGACGCCATTCCCGGCCCATCGCACTTCCTGTAAGGCGGAAATACATTCGCCAGTGCGTACACTGCAATCTCTCGATTAAGAGTCTGGACATTCCAGGTGCAGATATTCTTGATCGTCATGACATTTTAAGCCGATCTAGCCATGGCCGTCAGTACGTCCGTCCATCTGTCTGTCAAAGCACACTAACTTTGGAAGGAGTAAAGCTAGGCCCTTGAAATTTTGCACAAATACTTTTTATTAGTGCAGGTCGGTTGGGATTGTAAATGGGCCATATCGGTCCATTTTTTGATATAGTTGCCATATTCACCGTTCTGGTACCTTAACTTTTTGAGCCTCTAGAGGGCGCAATTATTATCCAATTTGGCTGAAATCTTGTACAACGACTTCTCCCAAGACCTTGAATATACGTGTCAAATATGGTCTGAATCGGTCTATAGCCTGATACAGCTCCCATACCAAACCGATTTCCCCATTTCACTTCTTCAGCCCATGAAGGGCGCAATTCTTATTCGATTTAGCTGAAATTTTACACAGTGACTTCTACTATGGCCTCCAATATTCAATTCAATTATGGTCCGAATCGGACCACAACTTTTGTATTGTTTGCGCTTTGTACGGTTCAAATCCGTCTATAACCTGATATAGCTCCCATATCAACCGATCTCCCGATTTGATTTCTTGAGCCCCTGGAAGCTACAATTTTTGTCCGATTTGGCTGAAATTGAACATGTAGTGTTTCGTTATGTCTTCCAACAACTGTTCCCAGTATGGTCTATATCAGTCTATAACCATATAAACCGATCTTCCGATTTGACTTCTTGAGCCCTTACGAGCCGCAATTTTTGGCCGATTTGAATGAAATTTCTTCATGCGGTGTTCTGTTACGACTTCCCATAACTGTGCCAAATCAGTCTATAACCCGATATTGCTCCCATGTAAACCGGTTTCCCGATCATCCTTGTTAGGTTCTTAGAAGCCTTAATCTTGTTGATTTGACAGAAGTTTGACATGCAGAATCATGCCCTTACACTAAACTAATTTTGTATAAATTTTTAGCAGAATCCCACCATCATGGTGGGGTCCCAAGATTCGGCCCGGACGAACTTAGCGCGCTTAAATTTGTTTCCATTCTTTTGTTCCTCAGAGTAATTGTAATTTCACGAGGGCGGGTTACTGGCCCAGCGCCTCGCATTGGAATCACACATGTACCCCTGGGTGTCGCGATCACCTTGCTCCAAGATACGATGCTCGCCTCCAGCCTCTCCAACTTGGGAACTGAGGCTGATATAGGCCGTTGATTATTTAAAGACGCCAATAACTCGTCTTGTCATCTCGAGTATAATTGGCACTCAGTACTTAAGTAATAGTCAGTGCCACCTGTCCCCTCACTGAGACCCTCCTCTCGAAATCGCTGACTGCCCGTGGCCGCATTTGCAGCTATTTCGCATAAAAACGAAGCTTTCCACTATCCGCAGCCCGAGTTTATTACAAATATTGAAAATTTTGGATTTTTTTTTCTTTCAAAAAATAAAATAAGTCAATGGGACTTTCGCTTTTTCTCTACCGGATACTATCTCTCCGTTTTCGAATGGTTGATATTAAATATTGCCAAAGTCCTTATTGTCCTTTAAATGACAGTTTGCCACTTAAATAACATCATTAGAGGGGTTTCTTTTCAAAAAAAAAAAAAAAAAAAAATAGACCTAATACACATGTTAAGACACCTTGGGAATATTCAACGAAAGGGAAAGTATTGCAACTAGCAAGGGTTTCCCTACATTGCTTTGCAATAAATCTTATGGCTCATTCACTCATTGCTGCAAGGGTAATAAAGCATTTCTGTGACGAGAAGCATCCCAGACAAACAAATTGACTGTCATGTCACAAGTACAAAGGTAGAAAATGTTTTGTCCAAACAAAAAAAAAAACTGACAACAAATTTGAAAATAGGCAAAAGCGCAATCAAAACATTACGGCTTGGGCCATCTGAGGATCTCAAGGATTTATTATCTTTTTCGGCATGAGCTATGAGTGAGTTGATCTTAAAGAACAATGCCACTGACAAAACAACAATCTGTTACAATGACAAAACATGCTGCCACCTTGTGACATGAGAACAAGGATGGCATAGCCATTTTCAAAGGGGGTTGAAGGGATAAAGAAGTAAAGCGGTTGAAATTATTTCATTTATATGCTCACCCATATCTGTGTGTTACCCCCTCTCTCTTTCACTCTCTTTCACTCTCTTCCACATTTCAGTGGCACATCTTTGTAGCCACTAAAATTAGACAAATTATGCTCGATGACATTAAATGCCTAAGGCAGTTGTTATGCCTGTGTGTGAGTGAGAATTTCCCCATAGCTTTTGGGATATACACACTACGGCCAGAACGAAACAAGCATTATGAATTTATTTGTGTTGAGACATTTGCAGTCACTTTAATTAATTTATCGTAATTTAGCAATGTGTGACATTTATTTTTGTTTCCACCATTGTTATTCTTATAATGATGTCTGTCTGTCTGTTTGTCGATGTTTTATTGTCCCAGCAGCATTTTTTCTAACTCCAACCTTATTTTGTAATAAAATCCCTTAATTTCTATCAGAAATTGCAAATTGTGCTGTGCACGTATGAAGAAGTCAAGTGTTCCCTCGCCAACCCGGGCGATACGGGATAACTGTGAGCATCACCCAGTTTGGCATTTGCATCGTGTTCGAAGTTATTATGAGAGTGTCAGCTGAAAGCCACCGGGTGGTGCATCCACAGGTTGCTGATAAAGGATAGCTGCAAATATATGCGGAGTCGCTGCTAATGCAGCCGCGGACAATCAGAAGTTTCGAGAGGAGAATCTTAGTGAGGCATCGGGTGGCACTAGCTCTTACTGAGCGCCTATGTTACTCGAAATGACAAGGCGACCATTTAATAACCAATGGCCACCATTAGCGTTTCTTCCCAGGTTAGATGCCGCGAGAAGCGGCGTCGGATCTTTAAGCAAGCAGCTCGCGAATGCACTGGGCCAGTAACCCGCATCCGGAAAACTTGTCAATTATATGGAAGAAACAAAGAATACTAAAAACGGACTTTAATAACGTTGCACAGTGGGATGGAAAAAAAAGTGGAAATAAGTCAGTCATTATGGAACGGATAGAGATATCTTCATGCAATTTTACATGGTAATAGCTGAGGTGTGGGGTGAGCTGCAGCTACGTGGAGGATACACCTGAGGCCTCTAGGCTAAGGAAAATTTTGTCCTCGAGACCTATTACGGTGGGGTAAGTTCAGAAGTCGGAGAATGTATGGACAATGTCTAGTGAGAAAACACTAGTACTACTCGTTGAAAACACTAGTACTACAGTGAGGTTGTCACTGTGTCTGAGCCGAAAATCCTTAAGGGCGATAAGAAGTTTCGACTGCTTTAAGTCGCCAGACCCTGATCACCGGTAGAATTACAAGCTGTGTCTGATAGACTGGTTCCCTGGCTTAGGGAGATATACTCTGCAAATGTCATATATACCTGTGGGATAGGGGGAGACGAAGGTTATTTTCAGGAAAACCCTACAACACGAAAGCGAAAGATTTTCGTCCTATTAGTCTGTCATGCTTTATGCTGACAACCTCTCATGAGTCTGAGAGGTTGATAGAAACATATCTTAGGGCAAAGATCCCTGGAGATCACCTGTCGCGGCAGCAGCATGCATATAGTAAAGGCAAATCCACTGAAACAGCCCTTCACGACCTAGTCGTCTACATAAAGGGTTCTCTCGCTGTCAAGGAATATACAATGGTAGCATTTCTTGACATTGAAGGGGCTTTCAATAATGTAATACCGACGTCAATCCTGATGGAATTGGAGTTTCTAGACATCAAGTTGGGGTTTCTAGACATCAACTGTACAGCTGCCATATAAACCGATCTGGGATCTTGACTACTTAAGCCTCTAGAGGGCGTAATTTTCATCCGATTTGGCTGTAATTTTCCATGAAGTGTTGTGGTATGACTCCCAACAACTGTGTCATGTATGCTTAAAATCGGGTTATAACCTGATATAGCTTTCATATAAACCGATCTTGGGTCTTGACTTCTTGAGACTCTAGAGTGTGCCATTCTTATCCGATAGACGCTCAGTAAGAGCTAGTGCCACCCGGTGTCTCACTGAGACTCTCTTCTCAAGATTTCTGATTGCCCGCGGTTGCATTTGCAGCGACTCTGCATATCTTTGCAGCTATCCTTTATCAGCAACCTGTGGATGCACCACCCGGTAGCTTTCAACTGAGCTTCTCATGATAACGTCGAACACCACACAAATGTCAAATTGGGTGATGCTCACCATTAACAATATATTATTGTCTCTAGAAAAAACGGCGTAAAAGTGGTCGCGTATGCTGATGACGTGGCAATTGCGGTTAGGGAAAAGTTTCCCAGCACTCTAAGAGATACACTTCAGGAAGCTCTACTTGCAACAGCAAAGTAGGCTACCGAAAGTGGTCTGGGTACAAAACCGTGCAAGACAGAAGTAGTTCTTTTCAGCAGGAGATATAAGTTGCCTGTCTCCTTGGGTGGAGAGAATGTTCTATTTACAGAAAGCGCAAAATACCTGGGTGTTTTGCTGGACAAGAATTGAACTTCAAATCCAACATTTTGGAATGGGGCAAGAAAGGATACTCTTGGCCTATAGACCTGCAAGAGAGCCATTTGCAAAAGTTGGGTGTTTAGACCGTGAGTCATGCACTAGGTATATACTGCAGTTGTCAGACCTATATGGTGTTGTGGTCTGGTGGATAGCGCTTCAAAAATCCACCTGCTGCTTAATACTTAACCGGATCCAAAGGATGACTTGTTGGTGCATCACAGCCGCACTCAGGACACCGCCTGATGTACTGAATTTAATGCAACATCTTATGCCTCTGGACATTGTAGCTACAAAAATTGCAGCGACCACTGCCGTGAGGTTGAGGGAGCTTTCTCATTGGTCATGTGGCGGCTACGTACACTGTGTTATTCTTGATACAATATCCGATGTTTCAGGCAGTGTGGATTACATCCTACCTGAGCCGCTTTTTGATAAAACTTACTGTACCACTATTCCTGATAGAACCGATTGCAACTACGATATCCCTGGTAGCAAAAGTTACATAGACATCTATACGGATGTTTTCAAACTAAACGACCAGGTGGGCTTTCGGGTGTATTCTAAAGATTTAGAACTGGTCGTATCGAAAAGGTTGCCCGACCACTGCAGCGTGTATCAAGCAGAGCTCCTTGCAATCAAGGAAGTGGTGGAATGGCCAAGATATAATATCACTACGACGATTGGTATAAATATCTCTTCAGACAGTCATGCAGGCATTAAATCCCTGGAGAACGTATTTTTGAACACAAAAACAGCCCTCGATAGTCGCAGATCTCTCAACGAGATGACTGAAAAGTGCAAAATTCACCTGTTCTGGATGCGGGGCCACAGAGATATCCGAGGGAATTGTAAAGCGAACGAGCTTGCGAGACTAGGAACTACCCTACACATTCCAGGGATACTGGAATCTGTGGGTATGCCTCTAGCGACATGTAAGCTAAGTTTTCAGGACCAGGCCCCAAGGACAACGAATGATAGATGATCACAAAGAGGGGCTGTGAGCATTCCAAAACTATGTGGCCTAATCTAGACTTGTAGAGGTCTACCGCTTTGCTGTCATTGGCTAGAACAGACGTCTCAGTCATTGTGTCCGTAATGACAGGTCACTGTCTAATCGGAAAACATGCTGACAGACTGAAGGTTGCCAGCAACGACTTTTGCAGAAGCTGTGAGGACATCGAAGAAGAAGAGACTATAGAACATCTTCTGTGTGTGTGTCCCGCACTAGCAGTCAGAAGGAGTTCCGCGGATTATATTAGGCCACTTGACATCCTTCTTCTGGACCCCGATCGGTCCAGATTTGGATATAGCTGCCATATAGACCGATCTCTAGATTTAAGGTGTTTGTCCCATAAGAGACTCATTTATTGTCCAATTTCACCGAAATTTGGAACAGTGAGTTGTGTTCGGCTCTTGGACATCTTTCTGCAATTTGGCTCAGATCGGTCCAGATATAGGTATAGCTGCCATACGAAGAGGCATATATTATCCGATTTCGTTGAAATTTGGGACAGTGAGTTGTGCTAAGCCCTTTTGAGATCCTTTTTTAATATGGCCCAGAACGGTACAAATTTGGGTATAGCTGCCAAAAAGACCAATATTTGGTTCAGCAAAATTAAACAGTGACTTGTATACATGAGGCCACTCAATGTCCGTGCCGAGTTTGGTCTAAAACGGACCATATTTCGAAAAGCTGTTATGGATGCATGAAATATGCATTTTTCACCGAATTATGACCAAAGGTGGTTTACATATATACCCGAGGTGGTGGATACCCAATAGATAATTTATTTGAGTCCTTTATTGTCGCGATCTACATGTCCTGCTAAACGGCAAGACCTGACCCACTTTTGATTTTAGGTAGTACTTTTGGAGCGGTTTTAGTCTTGGATTACATTTTTGTTTCATATTCTACTCCAGAATTACTTTCATTTTATTCTCCTATTTTATTGATTTTGGGCGCTATTTTAGGGCAGTTTTGGCCTGGGTCGGCCTCCTGGGTACTTGGACCCAATTTTAAATACCATATTGGTATTTAACTTCCAACTACTTTCCATTTGAATCCTATATTGTCCCAATCGGCAAATAATTTCTGCTTCGTGTTTTGGGGGGTGTAAAGGCCCTCCGACTTTACTTTGAAATACCTTTCATTTGGTACCCATATTGCCCAGAGCGGTAAAAGTGTCGATATTTTGTCAGCTCTACCTTTATGTTGATCTCGAGGTTATCTTTGCCAGCAATAAGGTCCTCGCAAGGGTTGATGCAAGACCTTATGAGTACTTGCGTTCAGAGCCAAGTCGGGCATTGATCGTGATATAACAGAACCTACATTGCCAATTTAATGGTTACGGGGCACGGAGCGTTGCCTAAGCCCTGCCAGGGGTTTAGCGAGACTGAGACATCGGATGTCACTCCCTCCTACTCATGTAGCAGAATATCACAGCTGTCAGTCCGTAGCATCCAAATCCGTTATTAAAATCATATTCCAGTATACGCACCTAGGTCAAGGTACCCTTGATTGGGGAATCCACCGGGACATCACTCTCCAGTCTGCATCCATCTGTAGAGCATCCCTGTGGGTGGATACTTAGGCAACTAGGTTCATCCGTCCGCCATGTCGCGAAGACGTTGTCGGGTAAATGCCTTTTTGTAGCATGTCCTTGGTCTTTGCCGCTTGTAGTCGGGGGCTGCTTATTTTCAAAGCCTACTTTTAGGTCCAACAGCTATCCGCCACCGTGAGACCATAGAAGTCTCAATCAATATCCGATTTGATATTCTCAAAATTACTCAAATACAAGGGTATATATTTAGCAGAATCCATGATAAAGCGTGATTTTTAAAAGCTATAGGAATGTTAAATACAATACACAAAATTCAGAAAAATTCATGAAATCTTTATTTGAATCGATAGTACGGTCCATATATTTTAATGTTTGAAGGATATATTATGCAAATAATGACCGTGACTGCGCCTCAAATGGTCCATCCGCTTAGTCCAATTTTGGCATACTCTTTCCAACATTCCGGCCGGTCAATTGAATGCGTCAATTGAAGCGGGCTTTTCTGTATAGACATGAGCTTTAACATAGCCCCACAAAAAATAGTCTAAAGGCGTTAAATCGCACGAT